>NC_066313.1:85519972-85824695 GCF_022539315.1 Serinus canaria | reverse complement strand
ATATCCACATGTTACACAAGGATCCAAAACTTGGGATCTGAATTGACAAAGTAACCTATAAGAGGTGCTGAAACCTGTGAAAGGTATAAGACTCAGGCCACACTTTGAGAATTTCGAGTTTGCATTTTCTGGTTTCAAATAAATAAAATAGCACCTAAATGATGGAAGGCATTGATCTAACATAAACTCAATTTCCATATGTAATTTTACCCCAACTGTTGGGCTGTCTTTGAATCCCTAAAGTTCCTGCAGTGGCAAGTTGGCTACGAGCCCACAGCTGAACTGTATCAAAGCTGTGCTGACAATGATGAGTATCTCATGGAGGCACCACAATGCAACACTGGTATTTACTGCATTGTCTTCATGTTTGAGGCTGTGGGATTAAAATCAAACACTCTATCTAAGTTGTGGGACACAGGAGTGATTCTGAGCTCTCAAGTTACTCGAATGTGTCTGTCTTGCTGTCACACTGGGACACAGGCAACATACCTGTCACTCTTCCTCCTCTCCGCCACTTATCTATGCCCTGTGACATCCACAAGCTCAGTGAAACTTGACCATGCAACGGTGAACATCATAAAGGTCCCAGACAGGATCACTGGGAGATGACACACCACCACGACCAGCATCCACAGATCTATGTGGACACAGGCTGTAAAGAACAGCATAAGAGATGAAGGAGAAAAAACTCAACAGAAAACTGGTAACCTTCCAAGCTTTCTGATGTAAGAGATTTCTCAACTTCTGTAATTCATACCCCAAGTTTCCATTTCCCACAGATACTCAGCTACTCAGCTGCACTATTTTATTCTTAACCAAAATTCTAATGAATTGAAAAAAAAAAAAAAAAGTTGTGCTTTTCTATCTTTAAAATCAGTATTTATGTGCATTAAATCACTCTTGTTCTTTTCAGCCTGAATATACTACAGATTTTTAGGTGTCAGTCCATGTTTTTCACCTGTTAAAAATCTGGCATAAAACACTATTTTAATAGAGGCAAATAATAGTGAACCAAACAATGTTCTGGCTTCAATTGGCAGAAGAACAGCAACAAAACCAGATGGTAATGCTCAGGCAGAAAAGAATATTTCTGTAAAAACAAGTATATCCAAGACACCATTCAACCTTTAGAAATGGTATAAAAAATGTCAAGTTTCTGTGGTTCATTTATACATATGAGAGTTCTTCCAGTCTCCACAAGGAAAACAGTCTAATTTAATTTAATTCTAACATATTTCCTCTTGATTTCATCATCTGATTATTGAGACAGTGGACTAAGATTCAGAAGACAGGCGGATAATTCTAGTCTCTGCCACAAATATTTTCCACCATCTTAAAAGACATTTACAGAGAGTTCAACAAATCATTTTAGGTGCAGTCCATACACTAAATGCTACAAAGTGCTCCATGAAGTGACCTTCCTCTCCTTGCCACAGTCTTTGAGAGATCTCAATACTCTTCAGTTCATCTCTCTAGTCTCCTGGATGTGTTCTTGACTAAAGTGAATTATCAGTATCCTGATTAGCCTGCAGCTGTTGCATGGGCAGAGGAAGATGGGGAGGGACCATCAAAGTTGTGCAAGAAGTGGAGGTAGGGAGAAAGGGGGGCAGAACTAATTGCATTGGTGGCACCTGCCTAAGGAGCACTTGGTGGTTTGAGCTCCAGAAAGAACTCCTTTGACCTCCTGCTGGGAGTGAATAAAAGCAATCATATTCTGGAATGAGTGTTCAAAGCACATCCTTACCCACTGGACTCCCTAAGCACAGTCCTGAGTTTGGTTTTTCCTTCCCCCAAATTCCTCTCATTGCACAGAGACACAAAATGTGGACAGGCTTTGGATCCAGCACAGGGAATAGGCAATTGAAAGGATATGTCTGAAAGATGGCTTCCACTGCATCTTGTCAAATGCAAACTTTAGCCAAGGAGAACTAATCATCCCAGGATGACTCCACAAAGTGAGACAAAGAGAAAGAAACTCCAGGGGCTGATTTGAAGCCCATCTTCAAGTACTGTAAATCATACTCTGGAAATGTCTGACTACAGTTTCCTTTTGTAAATAGTCCTCTGGTACATTGCTAAGTTTAGTCTTTAATCTCTTTCCTTCATCTTTGTAAAACTGATCTAATTGTATTTCTTTCCCTCAGAGGAATATTATTACAAAGATACCCTTATTCATGGCCAGAAGTCAAGTTTTCAAAGTAAGTATCCATATATCAGTAGATAAATATAACATATGGATTTATCCAAACACCATTTTTATTCTTGCAGATGTCTAAATGCATAGCTCTTATAAGAAGAAGTACTATCACTAAACAAACCTCCCCAAAAAAATCATGGCTTCTCAGTATATGAAATCTCTAACTCCTCAGTAGATCAAACAGATAAACAGGGACTCAATGGAGAGAATATTTCTGTCTTATTAGTAATTATTTTGTCCTTGAATAACTGCTATGAGATTCTTACCATACAGAATTCTTTCTCTGAACAATAACAATTCTCTGAACTGAACAATAAAAATTCTGCTATTAAAAAGCAGAGGATAAGATCACTACCCCCAAAAAATCTTTTTGATAAGTATCCACAAATATGAAGCTGGGACTAAGAAACCAGGTTGAAATATGTCACTTTATTTATAATATTCATAAGCTTTATCCTCTGTACACAGAAACAATGACAAATATCTGGCTGCCTCTAGTCTTTCAGGACTGTGAACACTTTGCACACATTTTCTTCAAGTCCCCTTAGTACCAATACTACTAACATTTTCTTTGGTATCTTTATCATTGTTCTGGATGAGGGGATTGAGTGCACCTATGGTGGTTTGCAGATGACACCCAGTTGGGTGGGAATGTTGATCTGCTGGAGGGTAGGAAGGCTCTGCAGAGGGATCTGGACAGTCTGGATAAATGTGACAAGGTCAACGGTATGAAGTTCAACAAGCTGAAGTGCTGGGTCCTGTACTTGGATCACAACAGTCCCCTACATTACTACAAGTTGGTGACATAGTGGCTGGAAAACTGCTGGAAAAGGACCTGGGGGTGCTGGTACGCAGAGGCTGAACATCGTCCAGAGTGTGCTCAGGTCTCCAAGGAGCCAAAGGCAGCCTGGCTGTATCAGCAATAGTGTGGCCAGCAGGACCAGGACAGTGATTGTCCCCCTGCACTCTGCACTGGTGAGGCCACACCTCAAGTCCTGTGCTCAGTTTTGGGCCCCTCACTACAAGAAAAACACTGAGGTACTGAAGCATGTCCAGAGAAGGGCAATGGTGATGGTGAAGGGTCTAGAGCATGAGTCACATGAGGAGAGGCTGAGGGAAAAGAGATTGCTAAGTCTGGAGAAGAAGAGACACAAGGGAGACCTCATCACTGTCTACAAGTGTGTGAATGGACGTGATAGCCAGGTGAGGGCTGGCCTCTTCTCCCAGTTAACTGGGGAGAGAACACAAGGAATTGACCTCAAAATGCAGCAGGAAAGCTCTGGATTGAAAAACAGGAAATATTTCTTCATGGAAAAGATTGTTAAGCACTGCCATAGGCTGCCCTGGAAATGGCTGAGTCACCATCCCTGAAGGTTTTTAACACAAGTAGATGTGGTAATTAGGAAAATGGTTTAGTGGTGAACTTGGCAATGCCAGGGTACCAGCTATACTTACTGATCTAAGAGATCTTTTCCAGTTTAAAATATTCTATCATTATATGAATCTGCATCAGAAGATGCAGGCTTATGCATTGAGAGTGTAGTCTGTGCCCTAGGGAGTTTTTAAATATCAGAATAAAACTGAGAACTCTTTTCTCCTTCTTTAAAGAGAAAAACTGCAATCCTTGTTGAAAGCCTAGAACAGGCTACAGATATTACTGACAGAGCTGAACCACTAGCCAAGAAATCAAAAACTGCAGCATCTCTAGTGATGTTCCCTGATTATTATTCCATTTTAAAAAACAACCACAGAAAGAAGAATTAGACTTTTCTGTACATTCTTTGACGTGAGTTGCCACTGTTTCACAGCAGTTCTTGTATGTCAAACAGGCTTGCATTATCTTACATTCAGGAAGAAAAGCACTGGTTCTAAAGATACAGCACATATATCTGATATTCTAGACTATTCTAATTTTTAACAATTTCAACAGACAAAAAATTGCTCAATTAAGTTGAAAAGGAAAATAAACTTTTGATAGCCACTTATTTTATAATTGAAAAGCTTAGATATAAGAAATTCCCTATTCCTTCTGTCTTCCCAACCACTACCAGCACTCATTGTAATTGCATAAAAAAACCCAAAAAAACAAACCAAACCAAAAAACCCCAAAAATTCCAAACCAAACCAACAACAAACCCTCTTTTCCCCAAAAAAACCACAAAAAAAACCCCAAAACCCCTAAAAACAAAAGGTAAAAGAAAAAAAAATTGATAAGTGTTGAAATCTAAGCCCTGTAAATTCAGTCAGTCAGTTAAGAGTAGGGTCTATAATCCATAATCTCGGATATGATTTTAGATATATTTTTTGGTCATTGTACTAAGATTTACTTAACCATAAAATGGAAACATAAGAACAAAAAGTAAAATGGAGATCATTGAGGCATAGATAAGCTGATAATTTGCGATCTTCAGGTTACCCTGAAGGTTAGGTAATAAAAGTTCTTTTTATCATTCTATTACATTTTTCTTTTTGTACCATTCTACTATAGGATAATCTTTATTATTTCACAAATTTTGTTTATTCCTATGGATGGATGACCTTCTTAAATGGTAATTTAAGCAATTCACTTTTAGATCTCTTACTGTACTGCTCAGCTGCAACAGTCAAAAATTGGCAGTCTTTCACAAAGCTAGGCAAGGGTAGAGCTGATTTTCTGTTCTGATTTCTTTCATTTTCTCAAAACTTATTTCAGTTTTATTCTGATCTTGTAATTTTCTTTCAGAAGTCTCTGGATGATTAGCATCTTTTTCTGCAGAACTGAGATGCTGAACACACTCAAATCCCCCACTGAACAGCAGCACATGCTGAGAAAGATTAAATAATACAGTTAATTGCACAGCTAGGATACATACCTCTTAAGTGACTATCACAGCCTTTGGTCATTTAACAGTTAAAGTGTATAATCTGAACTCTTTTCTGTCCCTCTGGGCAATGTTTCCAGAAGTCAATCAATTTCTAGACCTGGGGAAATTTGCATCCCTATAGAGTTTCTTCAGACACTGAAGGCACTCACATAATATAAGCAAATACGCACAAAAATGACTATTGCACTTCCACTTATTACTGTTAGCAATATTAATCATGACTTTACAGCCTCTACATTCCATGTTCCATAAAATGAAATGTCGGTGGTATTATAAAAGGTCTAAGCCTATTTAAAAACATAATACCATCAATAAATATCACTATTTGCTCATAAGGCTAGACACTGTAAGTGCTAAGTTCAACTCATCACTTGATTATGATAAGCTTCTTCAGTTTCAGTTTGCAGTTGAGGAAAGAGAAGAACCTGCTTCTCAGTTTGTTTTCTCAGCCTAATCTTCAGTTAAATACTCCTTTCAATATTAAGCCTGATTAGCTTTATTGATGTTTAGAATATTTGGGCCCAAGTGATCCATTTGTCTGAAAGAAAGGTATTTCTTTTAACATGAATGCAATAGCAGGCAAAGGCAGATGTTTTCAAGACTTTATTAAAAAAAAACCTTTCAGATCCTATGATGTTGTTTCTAAATGTATCAAATATATGTATTAATTTATTATTATTTGTAAAATAAAAAGTGGTTTGCATAATCATAATAAAAGAAGCACGGAGTTTGTTACTTCTGATTTTCAAATCAGGTGTTTCGAATCTTTTAGTGTCTTGAGGCAATGTCATGTGCATACTTCTTGCAAGACCTCTGTTACCAAAAATCACAATACCTTGTAACTTCTGGACACATTCATTTAGGTCATGAAGTTGAATAACCAGCCTGTTAGCCATTCCTTTACACATTTATAAACAAATATGTAAATCAATATATTGATTTACCGATAACTAATGGACTTTTCTGAAGGCTCAAAGCACATTCCTTTATCTCAAGCAAATGCAAATAAGCAGAAGTTTTATACTGAACCATGTATCTAGAATATTACAGTAAGCAGTGAGCAACCATGATCTGATGGAAGTTGTGCTCTTTGGTATTGCTGTATCCCATGCACCGCATGCTCCTTTCCTTTGTGTAACAGAGAATATTGCATGTTTCGTGTTAAAAAATTATGATAATAATCGTGAGAAAAAGTTTCATAAATGTTTTGGTGAATTTGGTTCCCTGTGACATGGTAGTCTACTACCTCTGATGCAATTTAGGCATTTGGATGAATGCCACAGTGTAATGGAAACAGCTGTGGATTCTGGAAGTTTCACATGCATGGATGACCACTGGCACTGTCAAAAACAGGCTGTGAACTAAGCATGTCCTACTTGACTGAAATGATTAACAGCAACAGAGGTTACAAGGAAACAACTTACAAGGAAATCACCATACTATCATAATCTAGCAGAATTCAACTGTCTAATGTGATTACCTTCATCCAAAGTGGTCTTTCCATGTTCAGAAAGAAAATGAAAAAAAAAAAATAAAATATTTTAGGTGAGTTCCATCCAGCTGGACATAGACATATCCCAAATCCCCTAAAACCATGCATTAAATTCATGTGAGTAATGTGAGTTTTCTTTCTGTAGTTGTGCTTGTCTAACTGTTTGCCATTCACAAAGTCCCATGCTTGGATTTTGGGTAAGTTGTCACTCCTAAAAGAATCTTGACACAGGGAGTACATAGGAGAAAGCAGTGGATATTGTTCACCTTGACTTTAGCAAGGCTTTTGATGCCATCCTCACTGATAAACTAATGAAATACAGGCTAGATAATCAGATTTACTTAAAAGTGACTGAACCGCAAACCTCCAAAGGTTGTGATCACCTTCACAATGTCTAGATGATGTCCATTGTCAATAGCAGGCACACAAGAAGTTGATAGTGAGACCAATACTGGGTAACCCCTTCATTACTGATCAGGATTAAGACAGAGTAGACCCTCAGCAGATGATATGGAGATGGGAAGAGTTGTTCATATGCCACATTCCTTGTTGCTATTAGCAGGTTGGAGAAATGAGCTGACAAGAACTTTATGAGATACAGCAAAGACAAATTATAAATCCTGAATCTGACTCTATGGCCAGTACAGGCTGAGGACTGACTGACTGACTGGAAAGAAATCTTATAAAATAATAAAGACCCATGATGCCATGTAAGACATTAGGAGGAATATGAGCCCATGGCGTCCCTTGCAGCAAAGACAGCAATTGCTTTCCCACTGCTTCCTGGGCTGCACAGGGCATTGGCGTTAGCAGCCAGTCAAGGGAAAGGACCCTTCCCCTCTGCTCAGGCCCACGGAGATCTGGGTCCATCTCTGCACTCACAGGTACAACAAAGACACAGACATACTGGAGGTAGTCCAGAAAATTAAGAAGAGGAGAAAATTAAGAAGAAAATAAAGGGAGAGGAGCATCTTTCATATGAGGAGAGGCTGAGAGAGCTGGGATTGTCCAGCCTGAAGAAAAGAAGGCACAGAGGGATCTTATCCACGTGTATTGATACCTGATGGGGAAGTAAAGACTATAGTCAGGTTTTTCTTGTTTGTGCTCAGTGACAACACAAGATGTGGCAAACATAAACTGGAATCTGGGAAGTTCCACCAAAAAATGTTTTTAACGTTTAGGATAGTTGAACCCTGGGAGAGGCTGCCCAGAGAGTTTTTGAAGTCTGTAGATTTGGCGATAATCAAAACCCAACTGGAGAGAGCCCTGAACAACCTGTTCTAGTTAATGCTGGTCTGAGCAGGGAAGGTGGGTGGATCAGATGATCTCAAGAGGTCCAATTTCACCTTAACCATTTTGTGAACTGTGATCCTGTAAACAGATTGAGATAGAAGAGCACCTCACCATTTCATAAATTTGAGTGCACCTGTACTAAACTGAATCACTTTCTTTCAGATGCAACACTTGCTTTACAAATGTTTGCTCATTATTTACATTTTATAACTCGAATAACCTTGACCGCATCTAGTTTTCACTGCTCTTCTCACTCCTGAGTTCTATTGATCTTGGAAATAATAATTGGGAGTGTTCATTCTCCAAAAGGAGAGAACATCCTCTAGCAAATCAGACTGGAGTCTCCGAATCATAATCTTCAAACCTTCTGGCTGTATCTTTTTCTTATCACTCCTTTTCTTTTTATATTATCCATTGTTGGAATTGCCATGGTCTATCTTTCCACAAATAAATTTCAGTAACAATTAATTGTAACTCTTTATTACATTTAGCTCTGTCATGGTAAGATTTGTTTTTCTTTTTAAACCAAATAGACTGCTGGAAAATTATGTTGGTTGTATTTGTTTGCATGTTTAATTCCCATTGCTTTGCCTAGAGGTTTGTGCTAGCTTTTGTTAAATTATTAGGTTGGTTCCATTCTTGTGGACTTGAAAAAGTTACTTCAATTTAAACTCTTTCAGAAAGAAATATCCACTCAGGCAAGAATGTCATAAAAAGAGATTTAGGAACAGTGGACTATTTTCAGTTCCTTCTGATATTTTGATTAGAATATTGTGATGCCCCACCCCAACAAAATAAAAGGAAAAAACCACAATAACCTACCAATGGCAGCATGAACAACCAAACACTAAACAATTTAACAAGTTATTCAAGTGAAAGAATAACTGGCAACATATAGAATTTTCAGTATTGTAGTCTTAGTAAAGTCACTGAAGTAAAAACATTCAGAATGTGACTAGTTCATTTTTCTGCTCTATATTCTGCCTGTTGTATCTTCCCCAAACTGAAGACTTGAACTCTTGACCACTAGACAACAGTAAAAACGTTTTTATTTTCCTTGGTGGGCTTTGTTTCAGTGTTTTGGTTTGGCATCAGAGATATCCATATGTAACTTTCCATCAGCATTATGGTCATTGACTCAAAAAAACTTACAGTGTTCAAGGCTGGATGGAGCTTGTCCAAGTCATATCTTGATGCTGATGATTGTCTTTACATTCTACCTGTAAGTAAAGGTTATTCTTGATATTCTTTACAAACCAAAAAATGCTCCAGCCTACAGAAAACAGACTGTCTTCACTAAGAAAATGCATCTCTATAAACAGAGAACATACTACCTGCAGCTGAAGCCTTGTGCAAGTGTAAAATCTAGTCTCACTAATGGTTGTGATAACAGACTGGATCAAGATCTAGACATATTAGGACTAAAATGTTGCAACCAGAAGTTTCATTTTTTACTTTCAAGAGCCACAAGAGAACAAACCAAAGAGACCCATCTTTCTATTGTCATCTACTGGATGCAAGTAAATATTTCCTGAAGTTCTGAAGTATTTTTATGAAGTATTAAGCTTCGTAACAAGAGTGAGAAAATGAGAAAATGAGACATGACTATTAGTGTACATGTGACAGAAGAGCTGGGAACAAAAGCAGAACATTGCTCACAAGTAAAGAGAAAGAAAAGAGAGAGAGATGGATAGTTCTGTGTATTCATAAAGATTTTCACAATACATTTTTATGTAGTGTACAATGTTTTCTCTTCTTCTGGATCTCAGAAGTGTTGGTTGTAACTTGAGTGTCCTCTGTAACTAATATTTGTGATTCAGTTCTTCATCTATGAAATAGGGATACCACAAGTCACTTGGGAAAAACATAAGCTGCTTTGTAAGGCATTCTGAGGTCACTGTTGGGAAGTGCTACAGAAGAGTAATTCACTGCTCATTAATAAAGTTTTTCTCGCATAATCTTTTAAAGGGGTTCCTCTTTTTCTTGCCAATTTTTTGCAGCACAAGCATGTATGTAATTATTAAATATACATAAATGGAGTGAATTTCGAGTGCCAGGAGTGGGCACACACTCTCCTTACTCAGAATTTCATAAAGGGTGTTAATATGCAGAGTTGGTGTGTGCACTTGGCAGCTGCACTGACATGATAGAGTGTCAGCTCCTTTGTTAATGATCCGCATAGGAAAGTATCCCACACAGGCCTTGACAATTGACATACCATTACAGTCTATTGCGCCAATAATCCATGCATTCAAGTGCTCCCCACTCTTCCAGGCAAGCCTGACACAATAGTGCTTAATAGCTCAGTGCAGCATGTGAACACGAGGCCTTGATATTAGACTGTGATGACTGAAAGAGAAGATATAGGCCTAGTGTATAAATGATCCATGTATTATTATAAGTACACTGATACTCAAGGATCTCTGGATCTGATACAGTTTCAAGGAGAGCCTTCCTTCTAAAAAAAAAAAAAATTACACAGAATATTTGGATTTTAAAACAAAAGCTTTTCTTCTTGAAATATTACAGCAGAAATGTAGGCTGACATCTCTAACATCTGTGCAGGGAACAGGAGCTGGAAAATGGTACAAAGTTCCATTCCATCTTGATGACATTAAAATAGCACCTTCTTCCTCTGTGACAGCTCTCTGTGGATTGAATCACACATGCTGGCTGCTGTGCAAAAATAACCTGTGACTCTTTTAGCACTCCACAGTCAACAAGCCAAATCTGTCTCTACACCACCATCACTGCTGTGACCACAGCAGAGGAGGCACAACAGGATTAGTTATTATTGCTACCAAGAGCAGTTTAGCAACTCCACACAGCATGGAGCCTTGCCTGCCACAGTGGTGGGTGAATATTCACTCAGGAAGTTCTTACTGAGCTCCCTGGTGTTTCCAGCTAGCTTTGTAGCATCTGAAATAGCTAATTTTTAAGCGAACTTTCATATGTTGACAGCACGTTCCAGTGTTTGCAATGTGGTCATACACTAAGCATCAGTGATGTGACAAGGCTTTATTACCTGTGCCAGCTCTAAATCAACAGGTTCCTAAATTCTGGATGTTACTTTCCTAGCAATAATAACAACAAAAAAAACCCACTCAAAGGTTTCACTCAAAGGTGAAAAAAGAGCTCATAGGCCGATACTGTCTTTGTCAGTGTATCCACAGAGAAATGGCGGCAGCTGTAGATGAAACTAAATGTTCCCCATTTGCTTTCTACCACTATAACAAGATGCCAGTTTACTGTTTTTGCTGGATTTTCTACATAAGTGCCAGTCTAGTTTAACTATAGTGCTTTTTAAGCATCTATTAGAGGCACATAGCACCTTAAAAACTTTAGTGGGGCATCCGCCCTTGATTTTGATCAGACTTTATGTGTATGTTCATGTATGTTTTGCAGTGATGTGATCCTTTAACACAAAAACCCAGTATCTAAACATGGATCATTGAACAACTATCAGAATTCATACCAAGTAAGACCAAGCCTTTAGAACTTTGTGCAGTATGCATTCTTTAATGCATTACCTTTCTGTCATTCAGTCTAATTGGAATGCAGTAATTTTATTTGGTTACCTACTGGTTTCATAAAGTTGAAGATTCCTGACAGGTTGGGTTTTTGTGATTTTTTTTAGTTGCGTTTTTCAGAAGAAATATGTTGGATGGTCATTCAGGCATATGCTCTATGTTCTGAATGTCTAGGAAGTGGAGAAAAGCCAATTTTAAAAAGCATTTTGTTTTTTCCATTTCCCTGTTTTATTTGAGATGGGCTCTTTGCCTCCATGTT
Source organism: Serinus canaria (assembly GCF_022539315.1). Classification (NCBI taxonomy): domain Eukaryota; kingdom Metazoa; phylum Chordata; class Aves; order Passeriformes; family Fringillidae; genus Serinus; species Serinus canaria. The sequence continues at coordinate 85,813,060 of NC_066313.1, read as the reverse complement.
TTCTGAAAAAGGACATTTAAGTGACACAGACTATAGAGGAAGGGGGTCAGGAGGTTTCTTTCTCCATTAATCATTCAGAAATTTCCCTTGGTCCTTTATTTGTCAGTTACTGTCGGCAGCTTTCCTGGAATGGAAAGAAATGGTACTACAGGATCTACACCTTACCTTGGATGTTCAGCATGTATGTCTCTCTGTTCTTAAAAAGCAAGCTGAGAGAAACTGGTTCTGGTGTCATTTAAACATATGCAAAGTGGATGTTATATGGTACAACTCTGGCTTGTTCAAGAAAATGGCAATACCTATTGCCTACTCAAACTGACTACCTCATTATTGTAACATTCATAGGATCATTGTTCAGCAGTCCTTGGAAACAAAGGCTATTTTTAGTTAGTGACTTTTGACATTACTTTAATATGCGTCAGGGCCAGTCAGTATATTCTTCTGGCATTTGTTCTAAAAAAGCTGTAATCTTAATCATTGGGATGGGCAGGATTAAACCCACCTGACCACAACCCCCTGAAAGTTGGATGTCTACTGCAAGCTAATCTTCTAGTCTCCATTTCAAGTCAGCAAAGAAGTAGGCACTTCCAAAGGACATTTGATACTATTCTAAAATAGTTATATAAGATAGAAATAATTGGAAATGCTGATCTTTTGAGTAGTTATATTAAGGGGAAAGGAATTCTGTGCATTTTATTATGATCCATACACATCATGCTAGAACCTCAAGGTCCCAGCTGGGACTGAGTTGTACTGAACATGGCACAGACTTAAATAGACCTATGAGTCATGCCATTATGGATATCAATAGACTTGGAGTTCACACTGTCTAAATTTAGGCACTTAACTAGAGCTTTAGGTCTCTTGCCTAAGAGAAGATCAGACTCATGGGAGACACTTATCCCCCTCTGCTTATGGTGGAGGGAGTCTCTTGCTCTCTTGAAATCTCTATCAGTCTATGATTAAGCACTGTGAATGCACTTTTCCCCCCATTTAGCAGCTACTCTCTAGGACAGATCTTGAAGATTGTTTGCTGGATCAGGGCTACTAAATATCCTAGGTTCACGTCCCACTGCTGTCCCAAGGAGGATCAACAGGTCCACAGCCACTGTTTGAAGGAGGAGAGCTCATGTAGAGCTCAGAAAATTGACATACAAAAGATGACAGAATGGGTGAGAAATAAATACTCTTTGTCTTGGTTTGATTTTTCCCTCTTTAAATATATTATTTCATGCAAATAATAACATTAATGCTATGCTTAAGGTTGAGTTTATAATTTCAGAAAGTCAAAAATTTCAGATTTAATCTTCCTATCATAATACAATGGAATATTGAACACAAAGTGACAAAACTCCCTACGATTGCTGATCCTGCAATAAGGCATTATTAGCTAGTTTTATTTTTCTATTAGAGCCACTAAGCTGAGTATTCAATACTAGTATTCAATAACAAGCTTGTTATCTGTAGAAAATTGTTTAGGGTGCTTCTGAGGTCTGCTTTTTCTTACAAGACCCTGCAGTTGGACCAGAATCCCACCAGTAGAATTTAAACAGAGTGAGGACATGTGTGGGGTGAAGAAACAGGGAGAAGAAATGGCCATTGTGAAAGTTCAGTCAAATGGAACAGAACTGAAGATTTTTGGTGCATCCTTTTTGTTGTTTTTACTAATTTATTCTTCAATTAGAGTGAAAACATTAGTGACATGATATTATTCTAAGCTTATTGAATTAAGCATCACCATGAACTGACACTTTTGGAATGCACAACTCCTTGGCATGGACCTTGAGAAATTAAAATAAAATACAACACATATTGATGCTACAATGAGCTTTACTCAGCTTTGAGCACAAAACATTTTATTTCTTTTTTCATTTGAATTACATGGTGGCAGATTGGTAAGAATGGAGGATATATCAAAATCCTCCATTGCATTTAATATCATGGAGTTCCTGTACTTAAATGCATAATAGTAAAAGGTAGCAATCACAGGTAAATAATGAGCAGGTAACCTGCTCAGCCTTTTTGGAGTTTTTTATATTGTTATGTAACAAATCTTCTACCATCTATGGACTGCACTGTTTTGCTGAAAGCTTTACAGTGTCATGATAGGTTCAAGGCACAGTATGAGCCAAAATAAAGTTCAGGGAAGTTATGTGATAGCATTGTTTATGTCTGTCTGTCCCCATAACTTCTCACTAGGTGTGCCTGGTATTAGGTATGGCTATTTCTAAACAAGTAAGCCCTAGGAAATGGTGGAAGCTGTAATTATTTACAAGTAGGCCTTAGTTCTGTTACAAGTGCTTCAGATGATGTTAAGATGAGCTTCTCTAGATAAAAAACCTAAAAATGATCTCATGGCCAATAAGTAAGTATAATTTGTTGTCGTGAGTTACAGTTAAAGCCTACTATTATAGACGGAGCAGTATTCCAATTAATAATCCTCCTCAGAAAGAGGTGGTGCCTTCATGAATTGTGCTCTGGATTCTGCAGGAATAAATTAAAGAAATAAACACAGCTTTCCCTGTTTTCTCTCTCTGGTCTTTCCAGAGTAAACCTGAAAGTATGAAAGATATGAATGACTCTAATCCCATGGGTATCTTTCACAATGAGCTTTCATACTTAGATGGGCACTAAAGCTGAGTAGCTAGAATGCAGAACTGAAGCTTATACTGGTTCATATGTATCTGCATACAAGGATTTTGTTGTGTTCTGATCTCTACAGATAGTCTTAAGTACCAGTTATTTTTCTGAAGCTGCTGCCATATGTTCAGTGGTATCATATAAAGCAAGCTGAAAATTATTAAAACTAATCTGGACTAGCAGATGACTATATGGAGCACGCAGACTGATTTTCATCACCCTGTTGGTTTTTGAAATGCGGTCAGGCTAAAACTCTCTGAGGTAGTCATACAAAAGGGTAAGACATAACAGGATTTCAGTATTCAGTAAGAATTATTCCAATAGCATACATGGGAATTACAGCTGAGATTTGCTTTGAAGCCATAGTCTGAAATGCTTGTATTTGTACTTAAAATGTACTTATTTGCTTATATAATATTGTGGACTTTGACAGAGTCCATGCCAGAAGACAATTACCTGTAAAAGATGTATTTAATCCTCTAACATGTAGGAAATGTCAGGTAAATACTGATGAAAAGAGCAGCCCTTCCTCACAGCCACTACACACCAATCTCAACTCATCCAATATAATTTGAAATGACAATGGTGTTTTTTTCAGCATTAATCGTAGACTTCTTCTACTTCTTCTACCCTTGTGCAGAAACCTGTATTGAGATATAATGCACTAAGGATGCTGCTTTGTATAAAGCATAGCATGCACTTGTTAATTTTATTCTAAAAATGTCATCATTTTTCTTGCTATTTACTTGATGTTTATTTACTAACTGCCCAGTAATCAGAGTTATAATAGTAAAATATGTAGGTACACCTGCACAAATATGCACACATGCAAGTATCCCTTTATAAATGTTAAGACTACATATACATTATCTTTTTTCTTAAAAAAACCTGAACACCACAAAAAAAAATCCACCAAACAATAGAATTAAATGGACCTCATATCCAAAGTAAATTGGCCTAACTTCAAATGTGCTAAGGATCATATAGCATTAACTTTGAGGAAAGTTAAGTGTAGTGTAACACAAGCTGTGGAATGAATCTGGGCTAGAACATAAAGACATCCAAATGGTGGCTCACTCAGAACACACTTTCCTTAGGCGTACGCGAGGTTGGTTCCTTGACAATTGTTTACTAGCAGCTTTTAAGACACAAACAGCTGTGAGTGACAACAGTCTGTCACAAAATTTGTCTAAGTTCATGGCAGAGAGCTGCAAACTCTGACACCTACTGAAAGAGGTATCGTATTTGCAAGCAGTCAAAAGTGATTGAAAACCAGATGAATCTGTTAGGATACCTCATGCCATTGAACACTGCTGCCTATGCCAAATATGCATTCGTAATCTACAATCTGTTATCTACTAGCACTGATGCTATAAGGTAGCATTGTTAAGTTTTTAATACATAGCCATCTACTCTGAAATAAAAACTCATATTTAATCAAAAAGAAATAAACATGATTCATAAGACTCAACCAACATATACCACAGATGGAATATTTAGGCTGCTCTCTGCTTTGAGTTGCAACACTTTTCTATGATTTCTAACAGAATATAGAAAAAAAAATCAACAGGAGGATTATACATCAGGGGAATATGCTGGAAAATCTATTGCCTTTAATTGTACGGAATTATGCTTGGGATAACCACAGTTGTAATTACTTTACATGCATAGGCACTCTGATTGCATACCATGATGGGCAACAGATTTGGTGGTACTGTTTCTGTTATTTAATTATTAGAGTTGGCCTGGAAATGTTCCTCCTTGATTGTAGTTAGCTTAATCAAATATGACTTGAGCATCTGAGTTGGCACAAACCCTGCAGAAACCCACTGAAATGACAAGGAACTTAAAAGCTATTCTTTCATTCCTTTACATCTTAATTTGGCAATTTCTGGAAGGACCAAGGAACCAGGACAAGTGCCAGGAAGAGGCGAGCTCTGTGAGCTCCTTTAATGGAATTTTGAGTGATACAGCAGCGCCTGCTCAAGGGCTTCTCTACATGTTGGAGGGCAGTATCAGTGCAAGAAGCCATGCAGATCCCAAGGCTTGCTGCTGCTTTTGCAGTCAAGGGCACTTGCAATTAAGGCCATGGATGCCCCCACTGTGGACAGTGGAAACACCCTAGAGCAGGACCCTATGCCACAGGGCTGGTCCTGGTCACTCTGTGGATATTTTACCCCTCTCAAGCTTTCTTTGCATGATATACTGGGGCAACTTTGTTCCCTCTCCTTGCCAAATCAGCAGAATTTTGTTTATAGTCTTGTGTTCATTGTGCAAAACACAACCATTACTTGTGGATTTGGGTGTTTATGGCACGGGACAAAAATCATACATGGATTTAACTAATAATTAAAATATTTTCTTTTTCAATGTTTAATACCAGGAAACCAAGCAAAAACCTATTATTACTTTTCTCTGCTTTCCCCCTTCATTTTTAGGTCATTGTCAAAAGCAATTTAGTGTTTTCCCACTCTTACCTATCCACTACTACCACCTGTGCAGAATTGCAATCAAAATCATTGTTATGGTCATAGACCCACTCTGGCAGAAGGAAAGGATGTTATTAAATAGAGGAAATCAGATACAGCAAGAGAAAACATGTTTGGTCAGACAAGCAAAGTGATCAGAATAATAAATTCTTCACAGATTAGTTTCACATTTTCATTTCAAGTATGATATTTCACTTCCCACAATAAGAAAACAACAGAAGAGGGTAAAAAAGGGCATCACCTCTAAAAATTGTTCATTTACTGGATGCATCTGTATTCTGTATGTTACTTGAAAAATGTTTACTACTATTTATTATTGTTGGTGACTGGATCAGCTGCACCAATTTTGTTTGTGGCTTTATAGTTTCCCATTATATTTCGTGACACTTTTTAAATGGAAAATCATGAATAATCTATAATAATAGTGTGAAGCTTCCAGGATTATTGATATGTTTTAAAAAAAGATGAAATATAAATATTTTTACAATAAGTCATTAGAGAGTTGCCAAGAAATGTCTTTTGGGGCACTTGAAATATCCTGATTTTTCATGTCACATTTTGTTTATTAATAGCTCTCAACTGTTTGCTCAAGAGACATTTCAAGACTGTATACAATTTGCTCCATGTTTAGCAGGAATAAAAATTTTGTGAGAGTAAGTGCTCAGTCAGGAACAATTTTTGTGATGATGAGAAAAGTCTGACTAGTGTAGTCAGCGATGTTTTGGGGATGAGTGTTTATGTAATAGTAGTTTCCTTAGTATTTAATAGTAGTGATATAAATTAGTTTAAGGTACTAAAAATTCAAGCTTTTTTTTTTTTTTTGATGAGTCACAAGTTGGAAGTATCATATACATTTTTACCAACATTTTAATTAAGATGAGTTTTATTAAAACTTAGAGAGTCAAAATATGACCACATTTTGGTGGCTTTTTGACTCAGATTAACTCAGCCAACTTCTGGCATAATTTTCCCCAATCTACAGTCACAAAGATAAATCAGGTATTACGAAAATTGGTCCTTTACTTTCATGTGTCTCCTTGTCTTTCTTGTACTTTCTAGATCACTGCAAATATGAAATTGTCTCAGCGCTCGGAAGGAGCTTTATTTACCTAAGACAATATTTGCAGCTTTGTTTTTGCCTGTGACTCCAGAATATTTCTTGCTAAAATTGTTGTCAAGACAGAAATGAGTATTCAAAAGACATTAATATTTTGTTGGGAAAAAAAATCATATAAAAATTTGGTGTCAATCTTCTCACTGTTAGAAGTTTGTTAGAGCAAGGTTTCCAGGTCATTATTTTTTGGGAGTACTGACTGGGCTTCTTCACTGCCTTTATGCAGTTACCAGTTTCTGCCTTGCTTGTAAAATTACCTACTTGCACCTCCTGCAGATCAAACTCCATTTCACTGTAGCATGAATGCCTCAAAGCTAAACTATTAACTCTGTAGCCCACCCCCCTATCCCCCCATTAATTTCTCCCTCCATCTTCCTCAAAAACATTTTTACTCAAAAGTATTTTACTTGCACAATAGTACCTGCCATGATCAGTGAGGGCTTTGCACTGCTGGGCAAATGGTATCAATATCAGTACAGTATCTGTATCAATACAGGGTGCACTCAATGCTCTTGGGCACTATTGCCATTGTGGAAACTCTGACAGAAGATAATCCCATCAGAATTCTTTGATAAAATATTTTTATTCTGAAAGAAAATATCCACATTACTTAGCACCAGCCAAATCAGGGGGTTTAATTATTTTATGGCTAGCTACAAATATGGGATCTTGAAGGTTTATCTAGTTAGAAAAAGGAATACGCAATAAACATTCTCAAGCATTTAAAATGTCTTTGCAAATTCAGTTGTGTTTCTGTTTCTGTCCCTGACATATGCTGAGAGACACCAATTATTTCCAGATCCTTCACAGAGTTTAATGTATTTTTTACAATTATCTTAAATGCAGAACTGCACTTTGAACCCTCAGTTTCAATGAACTATTTTAGATAATACACTAAGGAAGCAAAATTAGGAATAAGGAATAGGCCTGTCAGGTAAAAACTTTAATTCAGAGTAGTGATTTCTGCTACTTGTTTTTAAATCACTGCATTTTGTTTTAAACATATGGGGAAAATTAATTTCCTTGTATTTCTCTGTGTTCTCATTAGAGGACTTACTGCTCACATTACTATCAGTTATTATATGCTAAGGTAGTTTCCATACTACCCCATCTAAATGATCTTATGGCTCTATTGCACTCGGAATATACCTGCATGAAAGTGACTGTAGTGTAAGTTGTGGTGAAAAGCCTCATGCAGATAAGTTTAAAATATATCATATACTTTGTTAGATGTCTTTGAACAACTTGAAAATAACTTTTTATGTCACTGATGTTTGTATGCCAGCACTCCACACGAGGAGGGTATGTCTTGTGTAGTTAGAAGACATTCCAGTTTAAATTCTCAAAGATAATATTCAAACAAATGGGAACATTTACCTTAATTGACTAGTTCTGTGGTTGGAGGGGGAGAGAGGGTGTTGCCTTCCCTTCTTAGTACAAGCCTAGAAAGGTTTGTAGACCTAATGAATTTCTAAGTATAGGATTGTGGTGTGGGTCAAGGCTGAATATAAATCTCATATTACATCATCTGTATTTGGATGGTTTAAAGTGTCTTTTTGAACTGTTTACATTTGTGACTTTAGCAAGGGAAAAGTACAGTCCTTTCTTGTCACATGACAAATAGGATAAATGCAATAGAGTTATGTGAAACTTGTGGTGTAACACTATTTCTGTACAACGATTATCTTTCCTGGTTTAATAAACTTGTCACCTGCACAGCAGTTTATAAAATGTTTAAGCCAATGTTACAGAATAAAAAACTCAAACAGTGATACTGCAGATACATAATGGTAAGTGTACTTCGGTATGAATAAATTATGGGAATCTCAGGGAGCACCAAATTAAGCCATTGTTAGAAGAAAACGATCTAAATATTTCGAAGCAAGAATATTTTTATCTGGGTTCTCCAGGGTGAAGTGACCACATAAGGATGCTCTGTTACATCCATAACACTACAGGCCTTTACAGACTCATATTTCTCAACTCTTTTGGTTGAAAATTGCAAATAGAAAGAAAAAAGATGCCAAGCAGGACTCGGGGTTCAGAGCTGTGCCTTGATTCAAGTATTTCCCTACCCCAAGGACATGATACACACCACCCCATACTGCTTTAGAGAAAGAGCTGTAGAGACAGCCTGTAGGGCTTGGAGCATCTGGGTTAGGATTTTGGTCTACTTTACAACACACATTTTAAACTGATAAAGCGATTTTGCTTTATTCCACTTACACCGGATTCTGGCCAAGGGAAATCTCACTGTCAGTTTCTTGCCAGGATGAACACCTTGGAAATATAAATAACTTGCTGTGGCTTAAACTTCTGAGCTTACTTAGCTTTTTTTCTTTGTTCTCTTGCCCACTTGAGTACTGTGCATTATACCTTGAACTGCCATCTCTTTGATGTATGTCTCACATTATATCAAATTTATTGTCAAGCCTTTACTAAAAAGGGCAAGACAGTGCTGCTCTGACCCAGGAGCAGAAGTAGTTCTATGTCCTGACTCTGTCCCTTAATTCATTGTAGCTGTTGAAGCAAAATAAGGTAATGATTTTGTGCCCAATGGGTAGCACAGTTAAGGTGCTGAAGAAAAAAAACTCCTTTGGTAGGTTTTTTGGTTTTTTTTTCATTTTTCATGACTGTTTGTTCTCTCATCTCTTGGGAAATATTAAGTCAAAGTACCCTGACAGGGTATTTCTTTGCTTCTGAGTTATTTGAATAAACAGATCAAATAGATAATTCTGGCATGGAAAATGAATCTATCACTTGGTAGACACTGAGACAGCTTTATCAGTCTATAGTTGCCATATTATTTTTTCAAAGATCAGTGTCAGCCTTTACCTGAGACAGGACAAAAAATGTACATGAACTCTTTGTTTTACCTACTATGACCATTCAAAAAGATTGTTGCAAGGTTGTTGAGTCTCTTCTCTCAAGTAACAAGAGATAGGACAAGAGGAAACAGCCTTAAGTTGTGCCAGAGAAGGTTTAGATTGGATATTAGGAGAGGATTTTCAGCAAAGGGGTTGTTAAACATTAGAACAGACTGCCCAGGGAAGTAGTTAAGTCACCATCTCTGCAAGTATTTAATGGACATGTAGATGTGGCACTTGGGGACATGGGTTAATGGTGGACTTGGCAGCGCAGGGAGTTTGGTTGGACTTGATAATCTTAGAGGAGTTTTTCAAAATAAATTATTCTACAATTCCACGCTTGCAGTGTTACATTGTAACAAGCCATAGAAATAATTACAGATGAGCACAGTATCTCAAGGGTTCTTTGTGCCAGGACATCACTGTTTCTTTATCACTTTTCATTTGTTTTGTTTTGTTTTATTTTCACTTGAACCACTTTCCAGACCTCCTTGAAAACTTATTTTATTTTATATTTTGCCTGGCATATTGATATTCCAGTCCAAGTGCCTGTTCCTCCCCAAAACGAATTTCAAGTGTGTAAACAAACTCTGTAAACTCTTTCATAGCTAAACACCACTGAACTGAGAAGTAGTAAATGAAAAAGACGTGAGGAAAATTGCTCAGCTCCTTGGGATGAAAAGGGTCCAGCACTAATCATTGTCCAGCTAGTTTACACACGTTTCTTGCTACGTTGTTATTACTTCTGTCCTTTTTTTAATGAAGCAAACATTAAAGTAATATTATTTCAGTTGAGGGTTGGTATCTATAGCTTATACCTTGTGATGTTAATTAAAAACATAATTTTTATGTACTTATCACAAAGGAAATATCATTTCATTAAAATCCAATTAGATTCAGACAATATCTGTAAAGACTACTGAATAACTGCTGTTTGAACATAGTCTGCTTTGTTCTATTTTCATCATCCGAATAAAAGCAACCACAACAAACAAACCAAAGGATTTCTTTTATTAATCTCTGAAGTTACAGATCCACTTGCATTTAGAACAGTGCTTTATGTGAAAAACATACCAAAGATTTGGTTTCACAGGCTGCGGCATGAATGACATTATTTTAGGAAATTCTTATTTTCTTTCCCATATTTATATAATAAAATATATTTATTATGTACAATTGATGTATTTATATAAAAAAAATTTGATGAAGTAAATCAACGTTTTCAATGTTACCAGAATGCTGCATAGATTAGCGAATTACTGCCTGCAAGGTAGTGGGGACTCAGGATAACACATGGGGAGTGAAGAACAGAAGAATTGTTCCTCCATTTTGTCCCACTATAATTAGCCTCTTGCTGCATAGACCATTACCTTGCCATTGATTTACTCACTGAATTTCCTTGAATATCCTAGTCTAAGAACTGAATGAGAAAAATGTTTTAATGCAGGATGCTTTTTCTGCGTGAGTAAAATTTTGTGGGATATTTTTGGCTTCTAATCATGGGAGAGTTAACAGTCAGTGGAGTCAGATTGTAACACCTCTTTCCAATGGATAAAGAAAACAGAAGGAAAGAGCAGAATGAGCCACTGAAATTGGGATTTGACTAAATGGAGTTTTGTGTGTTGACTCTAAGCTAAAAACATTTTAATCCCAGCTGTAGCTTCTGTATTGGATTTTGTTTCTCTGCTTGCTTCTTTGTTTGTTTAGAAGTTTCTTTTCTTTCTGCTACCAAAAAAAAACAAAACCCAAACCAAAACATCCTAAGGGGAGGAAGGCAGAAAGTGAAGAAGTCCAAAGTGTCTGTGTCAGAAGGCTGTTTCTTCTGATTCAGGAGTTAAGAATGATTGTCACAAAAACTAAGGTGCCCACAGAGGAATAGCAGCTGCAGCATTTCCTATCTGGAATATCTGTAATCACTGGCACAGGAATGCTGATTCAAGAAGTTTGCAAAGAAAGACACTGATGTCGATAAGAGCTGGAACAAAATGGTTTCGTTTGTGCTAAATAACTGAAATTACAACCAAATAAAGATTTGAAGAAAACCAACAGAAAGATCAATGCCTGTATCTTAGTATTTTGCAGATAACAAATACAGTATTTGTTGAAGTTTGCTTTATCTTACTAAAAAAAAAAATCAGTAAATCTGTTTACTGATTGTACTTTGATGATCTAGATCATTGGGGAACAAGGAAAAAACTGCTTTTTATCTGTTACAGCAGGACTATGTAACAAAATGGGATTTTCTACTTTTGGAAGCACTAGTCACCTGGTGGGAATGAGGTGACAAAATCAAGACAAGAAAAGATTAAAACAAAAGTCTATGTATGATGAGATTGAAGAGAGGTGCAGGACTGAATTAAATAGGCTTTTAGTTAAATAAAATGTTTATGAAACCAAATGAGAAGTTCTGAGACCAAACTTCCTCATGGCTAAAATAGAAAATAAGATGATAAACAAAAATACATTTTAATGGAAAACAAATCAACACAAAATTCTATCAGAGGATATTTTATTTGTGCACATATTTGTTTTGGTCTTGACTGAGCAAGAGCATTTGATGGCAAAAAAAGAACCCTCCTATTCTGTCCAGTATTGTGCTTTACAATTTTTGAAGTTAGAATCCTCCTCTCTCTTACAGTATGCCCCACATTTTACAAAGTGGCAGATATTTTGATTTTGGCCTCAGTTCCTCACTCCTAATAAAACCTTGAAATAACTCAGCTCTAGACCTCTGTTTGAAATCTGATGTTTAATTGAAACTCAGCAAGGAAGTTTGTAATAGCAAAAGATTTGTGGACAATTTCAAGAACATTATGGGATGGAGCTCTGGCAGATGGAGCTTTGGCTTTTCTTTGACATCATCTGCAGAGAAACCTTCAGTGAATGAGCACGACATGTTTTGTTGAAAAGAGTAACACAGAAATATCTTCAAGGGTCAGCCCGATGGCTGATCCTGCCATCATGCAAAATGGCTACTTAGAGAAAAAAAACCCACACTGTACAGCATATTACTACTGTAACTCTTCATTTCTGGAAGTCAGTATGGAATTGGAAAGCTACTGCACCATTAGTATATAAATAAAATCTAATAGATGGGCTTCACCAATCATTTCTGGCAAGAAAAGCTACATGAAGCCTAATGTATCCTCTGCTTTCATTTAGAGAATTGTAGCTTTTGTTTCCCTTGTAAAACTACATATTTTGCCAAAAGTCAAGTTGCAATGGATATTTAATAGGAGGCTGACCTGCTAGAAATGGTTATTATGTATTGTTAAGGCAGAAATAAACCCTGGCAATACCAGCATAGAGCCTGATTCAGTTCTCCTGATAGTCCAACTCGTCTTTTTCATTTTTACATCAGTGGGTATTTTTGCTGCACAAAACCCCTCATAATATAATCAAATATTATAATGCAGACCCCATTACAAAACAGCAGCATTCACACTGACTTCTCTGAGCAGTAGGCAATTTTTCCATTAACAAATTAAACTTGGAGCTGTGTGAAACTTGCATTGTTCACGTATTTGTGTGAGAGAAGTGATAATTTCATTACTACTGTATTCAAAATTTAATTCAAGGTGGAATGACATTTTCCTTTCTTCAGAACTGTCATATTTTATAGGGTATGACTCAAAGCAGAAATGATTGTGTTCTTTCTGTCATCTTGTTAAGTCTTAGGGTTTCCAGAGTATTTGAAGATTTTGTAAAGGGAAGGTATTTTTCTCATAGGTCATACTGTGAATATAAAAACTTATAAGAGAAAATAACATATTTTAGAAAGATCCCTTTTAATAGTACAGGTGATTTTGTTAGTTCAGTGGAGCTACAAACGTAACCTTTTAAAGAAGGACAAATTTTCTGTTGCTGTGTTTTTCTTCTACCAGCCCAAAACAATTTGTCCATTAAGTTTATTTTCTCTATTTGTAAAAGGAAGAGGACACGGCTTGAAGGTCACGGCCACAAGAATCCAAAAACATAAGAATGGTACACTTCAGGAATCAGCTACCCAGAGATGAATCAGGAGATCTAGCCAGTTTATCTCCTCTCTTCAACAGTGACAGCTGATCTGCATTTTACTGTTGAGTTGAAATATAATCTGACCAGAATATTTAAGAGAAACTGAAATAAATTCAGTTCAGGTCCTCTTGAGAAAGGAAAAATTAATAAGCTATTCTAGTAAATGCATTTCTGCATTTTAAATTTTTGATTGTGTGGTCAGCTGGCTGGTTTTACCTCACTCTGCCTAATGACATCTTTGATACTGAAGCATAACATGCTGTAGAAAAATCTCTGAGCAGATGTAGGAATTACTGGAAATACTTCTTGAACCCTATTCCTGTGAGTTTTTATCAGTTATAAATGGCCATTGATATAAAACCTCCATAATTTTGATAATTATCTTGATCTTTTGAGGTGTATTCCTCACTAGACGCAAGCTAAGAAATCATGCTCCATGAAGAAAAATATGAAAGAAAGTTAAAATAAAATCTTAGCAATCACAACAACAATTTTTTTTCTTGCATTCCAGAGAAGTTACATAACCATGTTTTGGGGTGTATTTTTTGTGGTACTGGTGGTGGTGGTGAGGGGGGTGATGGCTCTGGGTGTTGGATGTTTTTTTTCAGGTGCCTTGTACAGGAAATGTTCCTCAGTTTAAATTATCATGGCAAAAATATCACCACAGAAATGTCAAAACATACAGGTTAGTCTAATACTGTGCAGCATTAAAGCCTGTTATTTTAATTTTTATTATTTTCTTTCTTTCTTTCTTTCTCTTTCTTTCTTTCTTTCTTTCTTTCTTTCTTTCTTTCTTTCTTTCTTTCTTTCTTCTTTCTTCTTTCTTTCTTTCTTTCTTTCTTTCTTCTTTCTTTTTTCTTTTCTTTCTCTATTTCTCTATTTCTTTCTTCATTTTCCTCTCTTTTCCTTTCTTTTATTTTCTTTTTTCTTCTCTTTTCTTTTTTTCTTTTCTCTTTTCTTTTCTCTGAAATAAAAAATAGGCAGCCTAGAAAAAAAGAACAGGCAATTTGAAAAGTTGACAGATGGTAAAACATTGTATCAGCAAATTTGAAGAATTGCTGATGTGGAGAAAGTTGCAAATGCTCTAACTAAACTTGTGGCATTGCATCATAGACAATCAAACAGTTTAACAATATTGATGGCCAAGAAAGATGAAAACATAGAGTTATATCTGAGGAAAAAATATATTCCAGACAGTAGCAGAGAGATATTGGAAATATGTTCTCCTTTAAGGTATGTTTGTCAGGATGTATTCCCTGTAATTGTATTAAAGATCTCACAAATGCAAGAAATTGTAATTTCTTGAGGTTAGCAGTGAATTCAAGTGTCTATTTGGAGTATTCCTTCAGCTCTCCCATGGCCATCAGCTGAAAGATGAACCACATTTCACAGTGAGTAGAGTCAGGACATTTATAATTTTCTCAACAGTTTTCTGGGACTCCAAACCCAGCCACACCCTGTACCTTGAGCTGTCTTTCTCTTGCTCCAGTGACCAAGGAACAGCAAAGTCCCACAGACCTGCAAGGTCCTCCTGCACTCTTGTCTGTGCTTATGCTCAGAAGCCAGAAACTATGTAAGTAGCATGATTAGGACTATAAAATTATTTTTAGGTCAAACTCTTCCTTTCACTTGATTTTGGTGGTGCTTCCTTACCATGAGTAGTGATTGCAGCATTTCCAGCCTCAGCTGCTTCAGAACCATAGGAACCCTAACATCCTGCAAATTACACTAAAAATTGCAAGATTTTTCTGTTAGTAGAGATTTTTTGCTGTTGTTGTTGATTTTTATGGGTTTGGGGGTTTTTTTTTGTTTTTTTTTAAGAACTTGAATAAAAGACCTCATAGATTGCACTATATTTCTATTAAGTAGGATTCTGTTTCCATTTCTCATCTGGGTTTCTTTGTGCCTTATATATTCTGTGGGATTTTGTTTTGCTGTTTCATGGGGCTTTTGTCACATTTCTCAAGTCTTAAAGCTTTGATTTGATGTATTTATTTATTTTTAATGAAAACAGATTCTAATGTTACCAAATGAGTACTAGAGCTAGAGTTATAAATATCCTGAGACTCATGATAAAATCACCGAAGTTGGCAACACTGCTTGAATTTGGCACAAGATCCTAAAGCTTTAAAGGAAAAAGTGTGACTCATCAAACTTGCCTGGAGAGTTAAGGGAGCTGGGGGCAAGGGCTAATGGTGGTATCCTTCCATTTCAGTACTTCAGAAAAAAATCTACAAGATACAGTCCAGTAATTGTGCCAAGGAATAAAATCTGCTTGCTATACAGAGAATAACGATTTCTAATTATGTAACAAAATGAGGGGGAATGTAGAATGGCAGAGGTTTTTAAAAAATACAGGTATAAACATTTCCAATTTTGCAGAAATATTTTAGCCAAGAGTTAGTAGTTCATAGGCCAGAAAAGTACCTCACCTTTATGTGATGTAAACCATAAAATCCTAAATACTCTTTACACATTTGGAATGTTCTTCTTTAATGATCTTTGCTTTCCAGATGAAGTGAAATATAGAATTTGATCTTATGCTTTCTCAGGGGAGTTTTATATATATTTGTCATAGTTTTGATCTGCCACCAGAAGCTAGCCTTAACTTACTGAATTATACATGACAAAGCATTAGATTAAATACATTTACATGTGTTAAGTCATAAAAATCACATCAGTTACTTGCTGCTTTACCTTTCTGTTGGTGCTGTTGTCTTTTGTTAATATGCAAGGCTACGTTCCTAAGCTAAACAAGCCAAACTACACAAGATAAAAATGGACAGAGACCTTTCATTAACATGGTTTTCTTCATTATCACTTCTTGAATTCTTGCGATTAAGTTTTTTCACTAGAGGATTTATTCTTATTAAAATAGAATATACATTTTAGTGAAAAAAAAAACCATCACAGTCAGGTCTTTGTAAGAGCTTGGCTAAGCCATGCAAAAAGAAACCATCTCATGTTCTTCTACTCTGTCTAGGATAGATCAAGTTATCTCATTTCTGATTTTCTTTCATCATTAGGCATAGATGGAGACTCTAAGGCAAAGCTATAGTAGTCTGGAGGTTGGTTGGTTGTTAGTTTGCTATTTTTGTTGGGTTAGCTGGTTGGCTGGTTGGTGTTCCTTGGGGTTTTGGTGTTTGTGTTTTTGGGCTTTTTCCCCTACTGGACTTTGTATTTCTTTTGCAAAGTACTTCAAAATATTTAAATTTGATGCCATATTGAGTGGTAAAATGAGCACTCCAAGAGGAACCATAACCTGTGGTTCCCTAACTTTTGTAGTTTTCAGAGTTCTCTGTATTTAAAATGTCTCCCCTTTTTCAAAGCATTTGAAGCACACTGGAGCTTTTAGATATATATATACATATATATATATTTTTTTTTTAATTTAAATATGTGTTTTAAAACAAATATGCATTGGGGTTTGTAGGAGCTTGTGCAGTTTTAGTTTGCTAATGAGCACCAAGTGTTATTGTTATAGAAGTGTTTCTGTGGATCTGAAAGGGAAGATGTTGACCCTGTTCCTAGCTAAGAGGACTTAGCAAAGAGTTTTAAGAATCCCTTTCTCCAGGACAGTTACCTGACACAGGTCAATGGTCTGGGGGTTGCAATTTACTGCCTGTCTAGCTGTAGGCAGCCTCTTTGCTGAGTTTTTACCATCCCACCCTCTCCTGCATGGGCAGCAAGCAGTTTTTATACAGAGTATAGAGGCAGAGAAGCTCTTCCTCTGCAAGGGTAAACACTGAGAGCTCTTGGTACAGAAGCACTTGCCCCTAACATTCTGATTTTTTGTGCGCCATGTGCTTACTCCATGCTGTGGGCTAATGACCTGCAAAATGTCAAGCTAAATAACTGCATTTTTAGTTGGCATTGCACAGAGCAACATTTGAACCTGGAGGAAACAAACTGGTTTTGTGTAGTTAATTAAAAAATGCTCAATCAATTTAATATGCATAAAGTTTATGGGGCATTTTCTTACAGGCTGGAAAGTTGTATGTACACAAAATTCAGTCTATTGTGAATTTTATGACTTCAGTTTTCAAGCCTAGAAAAGTGTCAGCCAGTGGAAGTGCTGATAGTCCTCTTATCACAGACACTGTAGAAGGTGCCACTGTAATAATCCCTGCTTCTATAGTCATAGTCAACTTTTTTATACCCTATAGAAGTGGTAAATAATATTGGGACAAAATGAGTTAGGATACTTAGGATTCACTGTAGCAAAGAGAATCAGAACAACAAAAGCACTCTCACTGATGAAATTGGAAATGTTTTTTTTTTAATTAACACTTCTAATTAGAATTTAACATCTCACTAGCTTCGTATGGGATTTTTCGCTTCCTTAACCTCACGGAAACCTATCTATTGGCTCTAAATAGGCAGTCACTTACCATGCACCACTTGAGGATTTCAATTAATCCCAAATCCTCTAACTTTGGTATGTGAACTTGCATTTTTCTCTGCGTGCTATTCCCTCCTGTTTCAATTTTCTTACTAAGAACCTTCTCAACAGTATTTTTCTTCTCCAATTCTTTGCCTCTCTGTTTACCTGTCTATTTAAAAACTGTAGAATTTTGGTTTAAAAATGCCATACATGCTATATGTAGGCATTGGTAAGACTGTTTAATATAGCTCTGGAAAGACAAGCAGTTAGAGAAACTTTGCAAAAGCCAGACAAAACTAGCCTCCATCAACTTTGAAGTGGAAAAACATTTAAATGTCTTGAAGTTGTTTGACCAAATAAATAAAAGGACACATTTTAAACAAGACAAATGTATATTTTTAATTGCAGTTCTCCTTACATGATAAATCTGAGTATTTTTCTACGGCCATCTTTAGCTCTGATTGAAACTTACCCCTCAACCACTAGCTGGGTTTTGGATTTGTTATGTATAATCTCAGTTTTCTTGAAGTCTTACTCTGAAAGAATCTATTTTCTGTCATTTAAAATAGAATTTATATTACAAAAAGAAACAAAAAAATAATAAACCAATAGAAAATAATAGAAATGTAAAATATTTTAAGTTAGAATGGAATTAATTGATTTCCTGTTGTCCAACCATGACCATTTAAAAGAAATTACAAATTTCTCATTCTGGAGATGTGATAAATTATAAATTTCACTGAATCAGTGGGGAAGGAAAAAAAAAAAACATAAACCAAACCACATGGTTTCCTTGTATTACTAATTTACCTTCCTAAAGTGTTGAGTACTCAAGTGCCTCACAAACTGATCACTAGTCAGTCCTCTTTCTGTATTAGCTACTTTTGAAGTGAGTTTACTTTGATGGCAAACAAAGAAAAACGCTTGTGTACCAAGGGCTTTCTACGACTCAATATTCACAAATATCCTGGAGTTTGTCTTAGAATTTGCTCTTTTGTTAAAAATGCAACCACAATGACACTTAACAGCACCATTGTAGCCAACACCTAAGGTCCTTTTTGAAGTAACATATTTTAGAAAATATACCCTGTGTTATGGATTTTCTGTTTTGTTGTCAGTTGAAAAACTCAGTCACCCCTCCAAGTAAACCAAAAGTCCTCTAATTATAAGCATATGAACTGCCCGCTTCAAAATTCTCCATAAAAGTAGTTACAGGATATCATAGAAATCTTTTTGCAAGGTATCTTATAATAAATCCTGAAAGTTCAGCAGGGAAAATTAACTACAGGTAACTGTCCATAAAACACTGATGTAAATAGATCATGAGAAGTGAAATTTCATCCTGTGTAAATAGTAACCTCAGTCTGCTTGCATCTATTATAGCCAGCAAAAAAACCCACACAGAATAAGCATCTCAAATGTTTATTCTTAAATAATGAAGAAAATCAAAAGGTGAGGGTTTATTCTCATGTTAAATTGTTTACAAGTGTCTCATTAGCCTGGAGATTGTGGGCATCCCAGTCTATATCCATACAAAAAGATCTTCATCTGGAGTTATTTATCTGCTTAAATATATCTTGAAATACATCTTCATCTTTCCACTCAGGAAAGTGGAAAGCCACTTCCTTGAGTCTAGATCACCATTGGCCACTACACCTAGAGATATACAAGAGATACACAAGCTTTCCCCAAAATGCTACATTAGCCTTCCATTTTCTTCTGCATTGCTTCCTCTTGCACTGGAGGTGGAGTTTGAAAAGTGAATTGTTTTTCTATGTAAGCACATTTAGTCAGGCTGATCACAAGAAATGTTGCACTAAATTGTCTTCCATGTTCAAAAGGACCACACAGAAGTATGTGGAAAGGTGCTAACACAGTGATGTGACAGATGTTACACAGCCCTCTCCCTCTGAGAGAGATGGATGACAGCTAGAGTATCATTTATCTGAATCTCCATGCAGTGCTAATTAGGCAACAAGGACGGACAACTGAGACACAAAGTGAATGCTAGAAGACACTCATCAACAGTGCCACAATCATTTCTCATTTGTCTTTGCTATGCAAAGATATCCATTGCACTGTGGAGTGTGGGCACTCCATGTTTGCACAGAATCATACCAAAGCCAAAACCAAGGGATTCAGTGGTCCAGACAACACAGTATGGTTAAGGGAGAGAGAACACTGTGTCTAGAACAACATGACTGATCTCTCATTGTGCCTTCTCAATGCATATGAAGAATGTCTTATTCTATCTTTAACTCACAGGACGTTTCCCACAGGTTGGCAGAAAGCAGCTATGGATCCAGCCATTTTCAAAAGTTGTCGCAGAAACGCAAAAGTTAAAGCTAGACTGGTCTTTACTGAATCTTGGGAAACTTGCATAACCATGAACAAGTTGTATTCTGTATGAACAGAATATGATGTATTGATAAAGGATTATGGCTGCTTCTTATTTTCTATCCAGAGGAAGCAACAGGATCATCATGAGGGTGATATAGATCACAGTAAACTCTGGTTGTGGAGTGAGACAACTTTGTCAGAATTGTATGGGGGTTTCAACCAACCTTCCATCGTTATAAGCTTGGCATCTTCAAGATCAGACAGACCTGTAAATATACAGAAAAGGTGAGACATGAGGATGTTGTACAGTTCTAGTACTATGTAGAAGACATTTCTCTATCTAGAGTGTGCGAAAATCTGGGTCATGGGTACAGATGCTGCCTATTCAAAATAGATTGTTGAGATGCTCACTTCTGAATTTTCAAAAAGCATTGTTCAAATTACACCAGCAAGCACACACTGATGCAGTTTGATCTGATGTAATACGACTGTCTCTATTTCAGCTTTTTCTACAGCACTCACAGTTCCTGAGGTCAGAGAAGAACTCTCCAGTGAGCTTGGTTTCAACCAAGCATGCCTGCTCCCCTTGCTGTCTTTTAATAACATTATTTTGGTGGGAGATAATCCAAAGAGGTAGGTGCACCACATTTAACACTTTTTCTGTTCACCTTGGATTCTCACAACTGAAATTAAATATTAAAAGTCTCTTTCTGACAAGTCATAGGCATCCTAACACAAAACTCTTCTCTCATGAGAAGAGATGATACTGGAAGTGCTGGCTATGTTTCCCCCCGAAAAAGTGTATGTTTTACACAATGAAACTCCTGTTTAACACATGTTAATTGTATTTTCAGAATCCTAGGTATTTTCCAGTTAGCTATCACCAGGGTAGATGTACCACTTAGAGATCACTAGTCAGAGATTAATAGGTAGAGTCCATTAAAGAAAGAAAGCCTTCAGCAAAGGCATGCTGTAGTCAGTCTTAAAATGAACATATTGGCTTGGGAAAGCCAACCTGCAAGGAGATGAGAAAGCACCTCCTTCTTCTCCTACCTTTTTCCATCTCCACTCAAAAATCTTTATCCTATTTCCTACAATGCTAAAAAAGCAAAGGGTGAAGAAAATAGGTCCAGTAATTCTTTCATATTGTTCAAATTCTACACAACACATTCTGTCATTCCTCCTCCTTCTAGCATCCCTGTTGGCTTCCTGCTCCTCTCATGGATACACAGGCCCTCTTCTCATCCCATTCTTTCATTCCATGTTGCTTACTTGCAAGGATGAATAATTTGCAGCTTCTTGTTGAGAAACTGTTTTAACTCATACTCAAGCTCTTCTAGATGGTGCAAGTGTCCCTGAGAAAACCATCAGCACAGTAATAAATTCACTGAGCTTATAAAAATCATCTGCATGTAAGCCTGTGTTGTCTACAGCTCTTTTGGCAGAACATATTTGCACTCCATGGGAAGACTGGGCTTGACTCTGTGCATCTGAAGAGCAGTATTTACACATTCATAAAAATAGCTATATGAGGAATGAGAGGTGAGGGACGGGCACTGCAAGCCTGGCTTGTCTCATTTGCAGAGGCTAGCCATACCACCACCTTTCCTGATTGATAGGAGGATGCCTCTGCTGTTTACTAGGGCAGCATTTCAGGCCAAATTCAGCCCTGCTGTGAATGGGCACAACTCCACTGGCTTTGCACAAAGGCTGCCTTCCTGAGAGCAGAACAGGGAAAGCTCTTTGAACAGTGCCAATAATTGCTTCTCTTCTTTTTTTTTTTTTTTTTGTATTCGTTTTTAAAAGACAGTAGAAGATCAGAGGCAGCAGCTACAATCCACTGTCTACAAATAGCATTAGTAAGAACACAAATGAAAGGCTTTGTACCACAGTTAGATAGCACATCTAACACAAATAGCTAGGCAGTGAGTGGTTGTTGATTAGCTATGAAAGAGTGTAAAGAGCACAGGCAAAAGCTCTTCTATATAAATCTCCTGTGCTGGGGAAGTAGATGCCATTCCTGATGAGGGGCCACTGGAGGGATGGGATGCAACTATAAACAATGTTTCAAAAGAAACAGCAGAGGTTTTAAGTGAAAAAGTTTCTTTTGCTATTTTTGGAAGGGCTTTGGGCTGTGTCTTTGGAATCCCTTTGGAAGGGATTCAGGACCTGTGTGAGAAAGGCAGGAGCTAGTTTAGTGAGGAAAGCTAGGAAAACTAGCAGTGGGAAGTAGGTGGAAATTCTTACATGTGTCATCCATATTGAGCTACTTTGACCCAACATATAAATTGTGTAATGAGTGTAGGGCAAATCCAACCACACTGCTAGTGTAGGCCACCCACCTATTGAGGGCAGGTGCATTGAGCTCTTCAAATATTCTTTAATATTTGATCTTAAAATAGCCAATCATTCTTCTTTTGCACAAAAAAGCCAATAAACATAAAATGTTTCCCCTTAAACAACATTGCAAATGTGATTGTTTTCAGAAATAAACACCTCACAAAGTTCTTTCAGGTATGGATCTGGATCTCAAAAAGAATAGCATTATCATGAAAAATTAAATGTGGTTTTATACTTTTTTATGTCAGCTAGTGCATTATTTTGTGTAGATCTTACACATTAAAACCAACCTTACAATGAACTTTATATGAGAGTGTGCTTTTACCAAATAAGATAACTTCTAAAGGTTAAATTAAGTCAGTAAATATGTGCAACAGCTTTTTATCTTTATCTGTTCATCTTTTTTCTTCATCTTTATCTGTTCTACATGCAGGTATTCCTCAATCTGTCCTAGACAAGGGGACCTAGGATCTGGAATCTCTCATGATCTTTGATACTCTAGTTTGCTGGAATTGGGAACTCTTGGGGAAACTGCTGCAGCCCTTGTTAGCAGGTGATTTACTGTCCTGCAGTTTTCTCAAAGGCTTTGCTAAAACATACAAGGTAAAGCATTGTTTATCACAAACTGATGCATAATAGCAGGAGCTGACCAAGCTGTAATTATGTCACCAAAAAAATCTGTCAAATTTATCAGACCATTAGTGAGAGGTTGTCTCACATTTGTCTGCTCTGTGTATTCATCTGCCACTGAAGTCATATTTATAGGATTGCTATTTAAATGGAACATAAAGAATGTCCTGGAAACCTGCACTCAGACGAAAAACTGCATGATTGCTTTCATTGTTGCCAGCTTCCAAACAGTGGACATCACAGATTTTCATTCAAAAGCAGCCAGGGGCTCTTTACAACTTTGCTCACAGCTAAGTCAGGGTTTAAAGGAAGATTTGGTGGTGGGATAAGTCATGGCAAAGTCTTCCTTTTGGGAATGAATGACCCAGTCTCTTAGGTAGTACAGCTCTGCAATCACATTTTTTATGTGTTAACCTGATCACTTAGAAAAACTTCTTTGCTCTTGTCTCTCCCAAAGGATTATTTCTTTGTGTACAATAAAGAAAAACAATAAGTGCATGTTTATGTTGCATATAAGGTGTAAGAAGCCTAAACCCCAGGTCTACCTTAAGTTAATGGGGCAAAATTAGCTGGAATTACATTAAGCAGTGCCTGAAACATGAGAAAGGAAAAGACCTATCACATGAAGCTTCTGCAAGAAAAAAGATATGCACAATCTTAAAAAGCTATAAATTCTTCCAATTTAGTTATGCTGAGCCACAGAGAACACAGCGCTATCAGAACATAAGTTTTTCTGTCATGGAACATTTTTTATAATAATTATATAGAATGCAATACATTGGAGATATAATGATAGATTTTGATGCCAGACCATGCTGAGCCTCTCTCTTCCTTGCTCTTTTTGTCTGCTGCTACTTCCTGACTTGTTCATCACATTCTCACAGTCCTTTTTCTTGCAGGTTTCAACATTCAGCAGAAACTGGGCATGTTGACTCTGCTCTCTGCCTCCTGCTTGCCTTGAAACACCTCATGCTAGCTTGCCCTTGCCATAGGTCAGCTCCACAGCTGTAGCAAGGTATCCTGTGTTCATGTAACACTTGCACTTTTTATCTCCTTACCACTGCAGATAGTTGTATTATAAACACACAAATAACAATAAAGTTAGGGAGTTTTTTTCATCAGGCCAGAAGATTGGTTGGCTTGTGCTTCTTTTGTTATATATTATGCCATGCTGAGCTACACGGTCCTGTGGGAAAATTAAATTATGTATATACTATTGGTAGGTGTGCTAAACTTCTTCAGAATGCTTTGAATGTGCTCTCCTTCATTCTCTCTCCCCCTGGATGTTATTATTTTACATTCAACAAGGGCCTGCGCAGGCTGCCTTTACATCTCAAATTCTCTCCAGCTGAAGGTGCTGGAATGTCAGACACTCACATCCAGCAGGACTTTCTATTTCTCACTATTTTTAGGCTATAGAGAAATATAACAACTTTTTATGGCACTGAGCTTGTAGATAATCAGAAAATATATTACAGAATATTCTTGCTCTCAGGAAAGAAATAAATAAACAGTGACAAAAGTGACCTTGAGTTCCTATGAGGAACTGAGCATACTGTAAGTAAGAAAAATATGTATAAAGGAATTTGACTGGATTAGGATATGCTACACTTAAGAGGTTGAATGAACACATGCATCAATCTCTTCAGTGCTCTTTGAAAGTGTTGTAAGTGATAATAGCAATATTTTATTTTCTTTAATATAAATTATGTAGGACTTTTGTGAACACTATTAAGAAAAGTTCTATATCAAACCCTTAGCAGTTCTATATCAAACCCTTAGCAGCTCAGAATTGGAAGCAACAGATCTAAATTCCTTTGAGACAAGCAAGTCTAGGAAACACATGAAAGTATTAAGAAAAAAGAATATTTATTCTTGAACACTTCCAAATTTAGATGACTAAACTCAAGTTCCATAGTACATGCCAAGCTCATTGTTATAGAAGATTTGCTGATTGTGTGGGTGAGACCAATTTAGTCTAACTGCCAGACAAAGCTGATGTTGAATTTTGACCTTCTGACTCTACAGTGAGGTTTTAATTGCATTATTTTCTGTTTCATTAAGTGGTATCTGTTGTGCAATTATTTTTCTCCTCTTTGTAAAGATTTTTTCCTTTCTCCTTGTGAAACTTCAAGAAAAAACATAAGTAAATTCTTCTGCCTCATATTTGGAATCTGTCCAGAGTGTTCAGAGAAGGGTTTGTGACTAAGTTGTGTTACTCTAACTAAAATCAATGGGGCAAATTTGTCAAGGTACCATGCTTGTTCAAAAATGAAAAATTTCTGGATTCATCAAATCCATCTCAGCTTGAGACAGAGCAGGGAAAAACTTCAGAAAGATTTACAGAATCACAGAATCACAGAATAGTCTGAGTTGGAAGGGAGTCACAAAGATCATTGAATTTCAATCATAGCCATGAATACAACATCCCCAAGAGTCACACCATGTGTCTGGGAAGTGTTCAAACACTTCTTGAACTCCGTCAGGCTTGGTGCCGTGACCATTTCCCTGGGAAGCCTGCTCCAGAGCCTGACCACACCCTGGTGAAGAACCTTTTTCTGATATTCAGAATAAACCTTCACTGACATGGCTTCAGGTCCTTCCCACGGGTCCTGTCACTGGTCACCACTGAGAAGAGATCAGTCCCCTCATGACTGCAGTGAGGTCTCCCCTCAGTCTTCTCCAGGTTGAACAGACCAGGTGACCTCAACCACTTCTCATATGGCTTTAGATAGAATAAAGCCTCTGACAGACTCTCTAAAAGATTTTTTTTTTATTTAGAGAGCCTAAAACATATTATTCTAGGACGTTCTCCAGGCTTACAAAAAAATTATTAATGATTTTAAGGTAAGTAGTAGTGCTATAAATTGCAGCAAAAATTTCTGGAAATTAAACCCCCATTTAGAGTGAAACAATATGAAGCAGCTCAAAACTGCTACTTTTGAAAACAGAGTTTGATGACCTCACACTTATAAGAATTCAAAGGAACTTCTGGGCTCTGAGAGAAAATCCCAGACATCACACTCTCCGACTGTAAGCTGCAGTTACATTAGCAATTTGGCTGTAGTTGCACAGTGAATGCCCACAGGAATTCCATAAATACACTGTCCATCTTCAGTTGGACACAGTGATTCACTCAGTTCTTGGCCAGATTGTTGGAAGCAGAGGCCCCTGTCATCAGTTCTGGACAGTTTATATGGAATTACAGCTCCTCCTTGGACCATTTCTCCCATTTGAAAAATTGCCATAGTGAGTTCTCCAGCCTGCCAAGTTGGCAGACTCCGTCCTTGGAGCTGGAGAAGAGCCAGAAATCTCTGCACAATTGTGAACCTCCAGTCTCAGTCAGTCATAGCTTCTATCAGCACTCTTGCTTATGTTCATGGAGGAACTTCCTGATCCTAATTTGGCCTCAGCCAAAATCCGTCTTCATTTTAGGAAAATGCTGAATGGGATCCTATTAAAATATTTGGATAGACTTATACAGTAGACTCAGTCTCTTGATAGATTTCCTGGAGAGTAAAAGAGACTTACTAATAAAACGTGCTACGGATTTCTTTCTCGTATCTTTTCAGCATGAAGGGACATAGTCAAAATAGCAATAAAGGACTGAGAAATTGCCTGCCACTATGACTCTCATCTGTTTATTTATAATAAAGTCAATCTGTAATTTTGCTAATTTCAGCAGCTATAAACTTTTCTGGAACTTTTGCATGCCAGCTTTTTCTAATTGTTTGGATACTACAGGGGCATGAAGAGCTATTGGAATGCTAAGTGATATACAGCCACATGTAAAAGCTCATAATAACATTTTTTCTTATCCTAAAATGCATAGGTAATTGAAAAGGTAAGGCTTGTAGAAGATTAAGAAAGTGGGTGGAATGGTGGAGATTACTAATAAAAAATAATGGGTCTAGCTGAGAAGCTGTGAAGTTGGAATGGCAGGTTTTCTACATCTGATTTAAAAAATGAAGGGAAAGGAATTTTCTGTGGGAGTTATCTTCTCCTTTAATTCTGCACATCTGCTTTCTCAGAGGATGTGAGGTGTGGGCCAGTGGGTACTTGGGGAGCAAACTGGTGAACATTTACTCAAAATAATTGATTCTCCACTCAATTCAGCAGCCAAAGTTCTATACATTTCAGGGAAATCTGGGCTGCGTTACAGAGTTAGGAGCAGCAGCAATTGCAAATCAGTCAGCAGCCAGAATGCTGCAGCCTGCAAGTTATTTAACAAAACCAGACAAACAAAAATGTGAAGATTACTAGTTTTAGGTTATGTGATTAGAAGTTCATTGCAACGAAGACAGAGGGTCCTATAAGATCCAGGGGTATCTTAGGGGATATGCAAATGCCATCACTCCAAATGTCCTCCCCTTCCTCCTTTTTCCCCCACTTTATATACTGAGTATGACACCATATGGAATATCCCTTTGGTCAGTTTGGATCAGCTGTTCTGGATGTGGCTCCTCCCAAACTCCCATGTACCCCCAACATCCTTGCCAGCATGGCCATGCAAAAAGTAGAAAAGGCCTTGGCCTTGTGTAAGCATTGCTTGTCAATGACAAAAAACATCTCTATATTATCAACCCTGTGTTCAGCACAAACCCCAACCACAGCCCCATTCCAACCCCTGTGAAGAAAATTAATTCTACCTTAGCCAAAAGCAGCACAGCACAGCACCTCATGGACTGGGAGGGGACTGTCACTGGGCATGGGGGGTCCTTGTGGGATGCCAGGGGGAGCATCTGGGGATCGTACCTGACTTATGGGGGGAAGTTTAGGTCAGGAACAAAAGGTAGGAAAAGGAAAGGATAAGGGAATGGGAAGAGTGAGAAAATAGAGGTAAAAAGGGGTTAAAAGAGGCTGGCCTCCTGTAAACTGGGGCTGGTTCAATAAGTATGTCTGGTAATGCCTTGTGCCTAAGCAGCACAGTTTCTCCTGTTTCCTCATTAACTCCATTTCTATTTTCCTGGGTGAAGGGACTCTTCTGCATACATGTGAGTGTATGGGTGTCTGAGCATCAGTAATGGCTGTAAAACCACAAGTCACAGGGAGTATTGTGCCAGTAGCTGGAGAAAACAAGGGGGGGGGCTGTGTGTGAGTGTGTGAGTGAGCAGAGTTGGTGTGTCAGTGAGAAATCACCAGCAAACATCAAGCTGGCCCAGATGCTGAGTAGTATAAGGGGATTAGGAACAAAATACTGGAGTGCCCACGAGTCTGGGACAGAGACTGGGGAAATCAAGTGTCTGCATGGTCCAGAAGGTCCAGAGCTGAAGGGACTTTGGAATCAGGTGTTGGCTACCGGTGAGACTACAGCCTGGACCAGGTAGCAGAGGCACTGTTTTACACATCTGTTCATGAGGTAACTGGAGGAGACCAAAATATCAACGGGCCAGCTACCAGCAGTCTGGATGTCTGTAAGTCTGCTACCATGGGGTGCCTTAGAGTGTGTGCTCACATAATTCTCAGTTCCAGCAGGTGCTCTTGGGTCTGTCCCAGCAGGTTCACATGCTTGAGTACCACCAAGTAGGAAAACCAAGGGTCCAAGGCCAGCCTGTGGATAAAGCTTGAGTCTCATCTCACACTAACTATTGGAGTTATCTACACCCTACAAATGTGTGTGCTTTCCACTAAGAGCCTATTGTTCTGATCCGCCTGAGAGGGGACCAGGATAAGACCATCAGTGCTGTTTGCTTATGTGTGAGCTCTGTGCCCTGTCTGTGCTGCTCTCTGTGTCTGGTTATGTGCACATGTGCACTGAATTATGGTGTGAAGCTGCCCATTGGGAATACCTGCTCAGCCTCTCTGCTGGACAGACTTGGATACATGGAGCTGTGACAGCCTAACCTGGTCTGCACTTTCAGCAAGTCCCTACTAATGTTTCTGTGTTTAAGCAGATATTATACTGTTTGCTTTTGGACCATGATAAGAGAAAAAAAAAAAAAAGAGTAACAGCAAAATTATTTAGGAGAAACCTTTTTAAAAGCCCCTTAAAAATTATTTTATATTCTTACAAAGTTTTTAATATTCCACAACTGTAAAACATTGCCAGGAGTACACAATCTACCTCTTAAAGAAGGAGAGGAAGGGCTCTGCTTGCTGCTAAAAGTGGCCAGCAGAGCAGAACCCAGCTACAGCTTATTTATCCACTGATTTATTCATGCATGTCCTATCCCTACATTATTCATCCA
The DNA here is from genome assembly GCF_022539315.1 of Serinus canaria. NCBI lineage: Eukaryota > Metazoa > Chordata > Aves > Passeriformes > Fringillidae > Serinus > Serinus canaria. The sequence goes on along the minus strand of NC_066313.1, from coordinate 85,784,051 downwards.
CATGACTTTTGGCATTCCAATACACCCATGGTGCTGCCAAACACAGAGGATGTTTTTCCAGGGCTAATGTCTGAAGTTATAGCACAGGGTGTTCTGGCTAAAGACTGCCAAACTGGCGCACTGGTAACTGATTAAAACTGTTACAATTACAAATGAATATCATTGTTATCTTGGCTGGTTCCTCTTCGCTCTCAAAAAGAAGGTAGAAAACAAAAAACTATCATTTTCTTTCCAAAGCCTTCTGCTGGAGGTAAGAAACAGGAGCTGGTCCTTATGAACTGTTTTCTGTGTCATTCCCTCATTGTTTAAATTCTGCCTGTAACAGATTCATCATGCCTTAATAAACTGTTCAGAGAAATAGTTTTGTAACACAGTTACTACAAAACTCTGCTGACAACTTCTGCTGGAGTGAAACATCAGTCTACTGAAAGGCTGGAATTTTCTGCACTGAATAAACACCTAAATTTGGTGTCTACCTGTGGGTGACGAGCTAGAGTACCTGCTTTGTTATAGGCAATAGAGAGGTTTTCTGAAGCTGAGTTACACCTTATCCACCTTTACTTACACCTTACATCCATCCATCTATCTGCATTGTGTGTGTCATTGCCTGTCCTTCTATGTGGAGCTATATACATGAAGCAGTCTATTTTTAGTCCTGTTTATTTTTTACCTGATAGCACACATGCCCTAAAAATAAAATAAGCCATATTTGTTTGATACAAGATTCTCCCACATACATTTGTCATTCAGACCATTCAAATACTCACTAATTTTTCTGTTTCAATATCTCCTAACAAAATATACAAGCTGCTGTTATTTATCTCTGCACCTAATTGCTTTGAACTTCTTTTTTTCTTTCTCTTTTTAATTTTTTTCCTACCCTGGCTTTATATTTACATGAAAATTCTTAAAAAAGTAAAATCAGAAATTGAGAACTATGACAGTCAGGCCTGAATCTGTAGTGCTCACTGGCACATCTCTCTTAGCTGGCTGCAGGGACAGCAAAACTGATTTCACATTAGAGTTATGGGATTTATAGGAGCATGGTTTTGATTCACGTGTTGTAATCTTCTACAATTTTCTTAATCAGGCACAGAACATATTTTTCATCAAAGAGTCTGCAAATTTTCATAATGATTTCCTATTTTGTAGGGAAAGAGAAAAATCTTTCCATATCTTTTAGTCTTATTCTTCTGCTCTGTCCTCATGTTCAGACAGAAGCTTTAAAATTTGTCCCCTTCCCAATTTCTGCTGCTTATGCCAAAGTTCATAATTCTATACCCTGTATCTTCTGTTACATCCAGCACACGATTCCATGTACATGGTCTCCAGATTCAAGTAAGTCTGTAGGTTTATTTTTCATGTTTACCATCATCTTCACCTCTCAGGTACAGTACCAATAAGAAACCTATTTGTGCTGTTTGGTAGCGTTAAAGCCAAATAAATAACTGATTTATCAGGTAAATATTCATCCTTACAGAAAACCATTTAATGGTTGATTTTCAAAGCAGGATTTTTTCTCTGTTTGCTTTGTTTCCAGGCTGAGATGGCCTTTTTTGGGCCAAAAGTGGTACAAGTCTCCAGCACAGTCAAGAATAAAACAATCATCCTTGACTCTTTTCCTGTGCTTCACAAGTGTTCTGATATTTGTGACACCTGGCTTTCAAGTTACTTCCCTGCTCTATCCATGCATTTTAGTGATGCTTTTATCATTTCTCAGCTTGCTTGCTGACTTGTTGTTGTTGTTTTAAAACCTCTTTGCACAAGCTGACTTTGAGTACTTGTCAGGGTCATGATCCACCTATGTCATATTTTATTTTATAACTAAGAGAGACTATTTTTTCCCTTCTTCTGGGGCATATATTCGTTATGGAATAATTCAGTTCATGACAATATTACCTTCATCATTTCTTTGACATTTCCATCTGCATTTGGGAGGCATCCAAGTGTTCATGCCAGTTGTGTTCATTGCACAAGAATTTTGGCATCAAAACCACTGATGACACTTTTTTTAAGGAAAAAAAAGCTAAAAAAACAAAACCTAGCCAGTTTGTCAGTAGGCTTCCTTTTTCTTATTTTCAGTTCTGGCTGTCAACCCATAATATCATCAAAGTAGTCTGTTGAGGATTGAGTAGAGAGAGAAGGAAGTCAAGAAGCTTCAGAGGAATAAAAAAAAAAAAAAAACAGTGGGCAAAGCTGCCCAGTGCAAAAGACTGGGCTGGAGGTTTAGAGAAGAGGAAGCTAATTATATTCCTAAAAAGAAGAAAGGAGGTATGGGTCACAGTCTGGGAGATGGGGCACTTCCCTTCCCTTGCCTTTGTAATCTAAAGTCTGTGGGGACAGCCCAAGTGCAGAGTTGTATTCCAAGGAACTGCATTTTTAAAATATTTGTAAATGCCCTTTGCTGAGGTTTCTGACTCTAGGCACTTCTGTTTGGCTGCCAACAGAGATAGCTGACTACAAGGATTATACAATATTTAAAGCTTTATTGCCAAATTCCCTTTCACCACTTTCTCTTTTCCTTCTGAAACAAAGCGTATAAAAATTACAGCTGTGTTGCCAAACTATGCTGCAGTCCTTCACAGGAAATAATACATATATTCCATTCAAATACCATCCTACAGCTTTTATAAGAGTATCTGGAACAATATCTCACTTTTCTTCTGCAAATGCATTGACAGTCTTTCTTGTCCAGAAGTAGCTCAGCATCTTCATTCTTAAGATGGGCATTTTCTTCATGGTGCTTTGTGGTGTCCCTGATGCTCATTTACTTTGTCCTGTGTTAGGTCACTGATACAGGAACAAGCTGCTTTGAATAAAAAAATGCTTCATGCAGAAACTCAGTCATGGTAAAATTTTATTTGCACATTCTCATCATGCAGTAAATGTCAGTTAATCAAAGTAAAGGTAGAGTTTCATGAAAAATCACCAGATTCATGCATTATGATGGAAGTAGTAAAATATTTTAGGATTCTGAAATTCCTGAGAGGCTGTCCATCTAAAAAAACGTAGAATATAGTGACCCATATGTGAGCTAGGGTGTTTTATTGGTCTGCCACTGATGAAGACTCTGATCCAGCACAGTTAATCTGATTTTGCAATTGATTTATGTTTTTGGTCAGCTTTATATTGTCCTGCAAGTGTCTATTTCTTTGTTTTCAACAGAACAACATCCATGGAAATTACTTTTTAGATGGCCTTTCACATTGTAGAAGACTGGGTTTAGGTGGCTTCGTGCTCTTCTAATTAGTCTGAATCTTTGTTAAGAAATGTAGAGTTCTATTTCTTGAAATTAGCAAACTTTTCTGCATAAGACATATATTTATTTTTTTCTCAGTACCTCAGTATTATCCAGGATTTATCAAGAATCTCCACATTATATTTTCTTAGAACAGCTGAATTTTTCCAACTTTTAATTCTGAAGTAATTTTTCCTATTTGTTCTGAGGTTCTAAATTAGTCTCCATTTTAAGGCTCATCCCTTTCACTTGTAAAAACATGCAAATGACACTTCTCAATTGTTTTCTGATTTTCTGAACTGAACAGTTTTAAAGATGTTACAGCATACTCCTTGGGCATTTCTGTAAACTCATGAATCTGAAATTCTCTTGAATCATCTTTCTAATGTGGATGTTGTTTAAATTAAAAAAAAAAAAAAAAAAAAGAAGAAAGGGACATCTGCATGTGCCAAATTTCTAGAAGAATAAACAATCATTTGCCTTGTAGGACAGCAACAGCAGAATTTTCAGATGCCTTCTGCATTTTTCTGTCTACCTGAACATATTTTCTTCCTGCAGACTGTTGCATCATGTTCTAATTTCAGCTCTTGAATGGTTCTGGGATCTCTTTTGAAGAAGCATTTGTATCGTATGTTTTGATGTTGAAATTGGCCTCAAACAATGATTATTTCTGGATCCTCTCACTTTGCATACAACATGCTCCTGAGTCCTGTTCTTAATCACTTACTCTTTCTTCAAAATGACAAAAGATTGCTAATTTTCTTAGGTTTTTCATTTACTTTTCTATGTTCTATTTTCACTTCAGAACCATCATCAGAAGACAGTATAGAATGACCAGTGGTTTAAGAATACAAAATTTCATAGAAATATCAACTAACTCATCAAAAGGTTTGTCTTCTGGAATAAAAAGCTTGTTTTGACAGGCAACAAGCTACAGGTGTCAGTTCCCATTACACTAAACAGTTTTTGAAACTTTTTCGATCAACATTAGTTATTACATACTGTGCCAGCCTTTTGACACAGGCAATCCACTACTCAACCGAGCTATCAAACAAACCTTCAGTCTTTAAAAAACAGTGAATTTTAATTTTTTCCCCCCAGAACTATATGATATGTTAAATTTCCAGTGCTGCATCCTTCCATTTTCATAGCATTATACTTTTGGTTGAGACCTGTACTGGATATGAGTAACGCAATTCGTCCTGGAATCCAAGTATCCACATTTATTAGGTATATTCAAGTACACTGACTATATTTAGTTGGGACTTTACTAGATAGCAGATTTTTATGTATGGCAATCATTTTTAAAAGTCTAAAGTTAAGTTACTAATGTCCCAATTACTTCTTGTAGTATTGTTAGTTGCTGGTGTCAAGCTAAAGACGTCTTATCCTTTGACATTTGGATTAATTTAAATAAAACATCCTGATGCAAAATTGTTCACATAACATGACCAAATATCATTCAAATAAACTCAATCTGACCAGATCTTGATCTAAGTCCTTGGTAAAAATAGACATCAACTATATTGATATCTTTGGTCTTTCACTTTTGTTTGCATGTGTGTGCTTTTTTTTTTTTTTTTTTTTTTTTTTTGTGCTTGTGTTTCATTCCCCTGCAGCTTTGGTTCAGTGGTTCTTCTAGTGCAAGCTGATTCCTGAGGACCTCACTGCAGCTGGAAGGAAAATTATCTTTGGGAGGAATTACTAATGGATTAGGCGAAAGGGAAAGGCAAGCACATGGCCATACTTACAAGTTGTCATCAAAGAAAAGCAGCATTGTTCTTCTGTTTAACACAGGAGGACAGCAATTCAATCTAGTGTTTGTGCAAGGCAAAGAATAGGGGATATACATATCTGAGAGCATAGGTAGGAGCTGCAATAGAGAAGAGTGCAATGGAAGCAGAGGACATCTGTGGAATGGGAGGTGGTATCAAAGACAGACAACTTACTGAGCGTTTCTGGTGTCATTTCACCATTTTTTGTTCCTGGGTCACTCACATTTTATTCAGGTATTTGGTTGAGAGTGTTATGTGTAAGACAGTATGCTTTCAAGCTGCCTGTGAATTAGTGCAACACAGTAGAGAGGAACATATCTAAGGGAAACAAAATAAAGCAGAATTCATCTTGTAATCTATACGCTAAAGGCCAAGGGAGCCACAAAGGCAACATTGTGTCACTGCTGCCAGTTTCAGTAGAAGGTGAGGCGTTAGAAATGAATAAATATGCTGATGTAAATGAAGTGACTGTACAGGAAAAACCTATCTTCTAATGACAGAAGTGTGCTAGGGATTTCTAGAACCCATTAGAAAGAGGTAACATCCCTATATCTGAGAAAAATAGCATTTACCAGTTTTTACCATTGTCATGAACACACATTTGATGGCATTTAGAGGTTACAGAACACAGAATAGTGTTTGTCTAATGTAAAAGATGCTTCTAATCTCCATTAGATGCAACTATATACAGCCAGAGAAGCCATAGACACTTGAGATGTATAGGCTGGCAAAAAAAAATTGGAGTTTTGTACATATAAGAAAAGCAGAGAGATCTCTAGCTGGCAATCCTTTCTTCCTAAGAAAAATTTAACAGACTGACTCAGTGTCAGGGTACCATACATTAAAAAGCCTATGGAGGTGTTTTATGTCTCCTGGCAGGAGTTCCAGAAAAATAGTCTATATCCATTTGAGCAAAAAGTGGCCTGCTGATGTGTTGAAGATACAAAGGTTTGGTCTTATTGCTCTTGTGCATATCAATTGTAGCACACTAAAAGCAGTCCAGCACTCTTTGAAATTGAAGAACTTCTTCATCATGCACTGCAGACAGATGCATTTACACACATGTGAGATTTCTAGCTGTCTCCACCTTGTATAGACATACCTCACCTACAGCCCAGTGATAAATGTGCTTACCTGAAACTGAGGTAACAACAACAATGCTGAAGTAAAAAAACAATTATTTTCGCAGTCCTGAGGTCATGAAATAGTCTGAAAGATCAAGGGAAATGTTAAATATTATTTTTACACTGAAGCAATTCATATTCCCCAGAAAGTCAACTTAAGCATATACAAGAGCCTGACTAGAAGTAATGAAATATAGAGCAGAAAATGGAACCAGAAACTCTTCCTCATCTGCTGGTCACTTCAATAACACGTTCTTTGCAGGGAGGTTCTGAGTGAAGGAACAGAAACATTTGCCATTTCAACTGGTTTTATACACAGAGGACATGGTGTTAGGAGTTGTACAAAAAACAAAACAGACAATCTCTGCCAATTCAACTCCATTTTATACACCTGTGTGCATGGAGATATAAGTTAACTTATACATATGTGTGTCTGTAGTCATATGGGAATGATAACGTAGTCCAGCTGAAGCCCACAAAGAGAAGGGGACCACAAGGCAATGACATAGATACGGCAAAAGAGATAAACATTTTAAGATGTGTCCCAGCAGTTCTCTGGCTGTTGATGGTTTTCTTGATGGTCACCTAAACATAAAGTTCAAAATTATGATGGTCTCATATAGAATGTACTGTAGTAATCCACATCTGAAAGAAGACTGTCTGTTTCTTGTCCAGCAAGAAAATAACCTCCTCCCCAGTACAAAAAGATAAGGTGATTTGTCCATATAGATTTTTTAAAAACTGATATTAACATGGAGGCTTGTCTATTGCATTTCTTCAAAAGTCTTTGTACTGCAATCCTGTTTAAAAAAATGCAAGCCACTTATCTATCTATTGCTTTGTATCTGCTGTCAAGAATCACTCTGCTTACAGAGATTTGAAAATGATGCATAAGAGAAGCTGTGTCATAATTTGACTTTGTCACATGATAGGGCAAAAGAGGTATGCGCTATCAAGGATGGGGAATTTTTCTGTGTGCTGTGTTGCACACTGCATTAATTCAAGTAATTGAATTTTCAGAGTTTTCTTGTGCTAACAGAGAAATGTGAAAACACACTGCCAAATGAAGAGAAAGACTGCAAGAATTTAACAATTCAGGCTATTAAAATTCATATAAAATTTACTTCAAATTTTAAAGTTGAAACATTTTAAGCAATTGAAAATATTTAAGGCATTTTCAAAATAAAACCAACTTCAATAATATGAGCCAAGTTAATAGGAGTTCCTAGGTTTCAATGTTTTTTTCATACCACAGCAAACAATTCAAGGTAAATGAATGACCCAGATAACTAAATCAGTGCTAGTCATCATTAAAAAGGAAAGAACAAAGAACTGCAAGCTAAAAGGGAAAGTGAGAGTGAAACAATGGAAAGAAAGAGAAAATTACTTTTGAAAAGAAAAAAAATAAATGCCAATAAAATGTGGTATTGTGTGGATTAGATGCATTCTATTTTTTTTCTCAGTCTTTTATCTTTTTTTATCTGGTTTATCAGTGCATGAGTCACTTTCCTCAAACCTTTGTTTTTAAATGTCCTTAACTTTATCTTGCTTTTGTCTTGAAATTGGACTGCTACTATTTCACATGACAAAGTTTCTGTTTCTGTGATAGTCTGTTACTTGGCTGTGGGCAATTTTTGTCCTTCTAATTTAAAAATATGATTTTCCTTCCACCCTTGCCATCCTGAGGCATTTGGTCTAGCTGTGTGGTTAAAGTTGTCATTCACCCCTGAATCAAAAGATCAGTGAGAAGACAAAGTACTTCCTGAACTGACTTTATGGCCCAAACAGAAAAGATGACAGTAAGGAAAGCATCAGTCAAATATAACATTTGTGTCTATGGCTGTCATAAGAAAATATCTTTATATAACTAGAAAAAAAAAAATAGGTCCTTTGCTAGAGTTGGCTGAATAATTCATTGTGAATAAATTATCCAGCAGATGTACTCCCCACACACTGCTTTTTGTTTGTTTGTGAATGGTTTGTGAACAGACCTTTTCTTCTGCTAATGTATTCCTTATTTGGAAATGTTCACCGGAGTCTGTGCAAATCAAAGATGCTTCCTGAAAGGTATTTTGTAGTAATGTTACCCTTCTGGGTCAGCCACATGGTTCATCTGAGTCAGTGTTGTATCAGAGGTGTCCATAAGAATTTTAGAGTATAAGGAAATAACATGAACTTCTCATTGAGATTCTACTCTTAGTAAACCAGTGATTTTCAAACTTCCATGAGGGAGATTGCATCAAGGTTTCTTAGCATAAGTGTTTGTATATTCATTTGCCATGAATGTGCCAAGTTACTTTTTGGCTTACTGTGGCTAGGATTTTTCCTGTTTAATTTCACCACCAGTAATCAGACAGGCTTTTCCTGTTAAATTTGCTGCTTGGTCCATTTTTCTGCTGTGGACAGTCATTCATGTTCATAACTTTCATGATGGTCACTGTCATGTAATCATAGAAAACCAGTTCCTTACTGCTGAGGCCGCTCATCCCATCTTTTATTCTTTTTCTGAAATTTTTCATATACCTCAGCCATCACCCTTTCAGTTTTCCTTAATTTAAACAGCTTGAATATTTCATTTGTTTTTCAGTGGCCCTCTTTGTAGATTTCTTTAGTCGTGTCTTTCTTGCTTTATTTCTGTAGTAGTCTTGTGAGTTATTTCTTTCTTTCTTTCTTTCTTTCTTTCTTTCTTTCTTCTTTCTTTCTTTCTTTCGTTCTTTCGTTTCTTTCTTTCTTCTTTCTTTCTTTCTTTCTTTCTTTCTTTCTTCTTTCTTTCTTTCTTTCTTTCTTTCTTTCTTTCTTTCTTTCTTTCTTCTTTCTTTCTTTCTTTCTTCCCTGTTCTCTCTCTGATGTGGTTCAGCAAGAATGTTGACCAGAGCTGGACAGAGTCCTCCAGCTGAGGCTCTACAAAGTTGTGCAAGCTGAAAGATGGGCTCATTTTTTTGCAAGCTATATTACACTTACACATCTCAGCATGATTTTTGCCATCTTCAGAACAGTATGATATCTTTGGTCATATTCAGACTATAGTCTAGTTAATCCTTTGGATCTCTTTCCAAAAACTGCTATCTAGCCAGCTGTTTTCCAGCTGTTTGTAAAATTGATTATTCTTACCTGTTTTTAATGCCTCACACTTGTCCCTGTTGGATTCTGACCAGTTTTCTGAGACATTTTCTCTAATTTACAATGACCATACCTTCTACTCCTCTCTGGTGAGACCCCACCTGGAGTACTGGAGTACTCTGGAACTCCCAATATAAGAAGGATGTGGATCTGTTGGAGTGGATCCAGAGGACCAGAGGTGATGAGAGGGCTGAGCTCCTTTCCAAGGAAGACAGGCTGAGGGGGCTGGGGCTGTTCAGCCTGGGGAAGAGAAAGTTTCTGGGACACCACATAAAACCTCCCAGTAGTAAAAGAGGTCCTACAGGAAATCTGGAGAGGAACTTTTTAGAGAGGCATGTGGTGACAGGACGAAGGAGAATAGCTTCAAACTGAAAAGGGTAAGTGTAGATTAGACATTAGGAATAAATTCTTCCCAGAGCAGCTGAGGAAGATGCACCCCTGGAAATGTGTAAGGCTGGTTTGGGTGGGACTTTGAACAACCCAGTGCAGGGGAAGTAACCTTGCCCATGGCAGGAGGGCTGGAACTAAATTGTCTTTAACTCCCTTCCAACACAAACTGTTCTGTGATTCCAGATTTTAGGTCTGACTCCTATCTATTTCAAACATTCTCACCTTCATTTCCCATGCAGATTTAAAAATAAGTTGTGGCTTGTTTGCTCCAGTGTTTCTGTTGGGGCATTTTATTATTTTGTTGGCTCTCTGTTCTGTCACACATTGCATATTATACATATATATAGCATATACATACTATCATTAGTTATGGATGTTGAAAGGGTTCATAATCTGGACAGATCCTTTATAGAAATCTTTACATTTTCTGCTTGTGCCTCCTTTCCAAGCAAAAAACTCATAGCATATTTATTCTCTCCTTAAATCCATGCTCAAGTGAAAGCATTGAAAGAAAAAATGGATTTAGTATCTTTTCATATGGAAGCAATGATCAACTTCTTTGATGCATTTTCAGCTCTACAGAATCACTTTTCTGAGGAGTGCATTGTAAAGAACACTGTAGATATGCTTGTGTAATCCAGCATCCTGTCTAATTCTGATTCCTTTTTTTCCTAAAAAGTCCTAATGTGTATTAATATTTGAGTATGGTACCATGCAATCCTGATGTTCTTAGAGTACTTTCCCAATGACTCTTGGTCAATAATAATGTATTTGGGCCATTTTCATTTAGCTGCTAAGTCACTGAATGCTGTTTGCTGTGCTACCTGCTGTTGTCCTTGGATCTTGTTGATCAGTCCAGACCCAAGCTACAGCAACAGACAGCTGCATAGCTCAGATAGCTTTCTTTGAGCTTAGACTGTAAAATTTGTGCTTCTAGTGCTGAATTTCTAAATTAAAACTTCTCTCCAGGTATTTATATCTCTTTCTCATATACTCAGTCACAAATTATTACAATTAAATTACTGCTTTTAAAAAATGAAAATTATAAAAATCAGTATTGTGTAGCAAAAAAGATAACAGTGAATTTAGCTTCCTGATATAAGAAAAAATCAATATTTCTAAAAACAGGAAACCACCTTCAAGTTCAGTCAATCACTTCAAGCTGGCTAAACGTGCATTTAGAATTAAATTTATTTATTTATTTATTTTTCACAGATTTTGTTTGGTTTTCCTCCAGAAGGTTTCAAGCTGAGTGGTGACTGTCACATGTGGGAAACACAAATACATACTGTATACATAATGTCCTATATACAGCAATCAGTGTACTTTTGCAATCTAACGCTAACTAGTAATGGAGTAAAATTAAAAAGGATTACGACAGTGGTGAAGGGGAAACTCCACTGCTGCCCAAGAGCTGATCTTAAGCTACTACATTCTGGACAAACTAGGACATATAACTGAATTCCTAAAATTAGTGCAATGTTTATGAGTATTTGTTAAGTTTGCCCTTATTATTGGAAAATATTTATGGTAAGAAATTACCATCTATTAAAAAAAGAAGCACAAACATTTGTTGTATTGTGTGAAAAATAATATAATAATTCCCCTCTAAAAGAACTATTCGAAACCAACAGAATACTTTCACATTTTTTCATCTTCTTTCATTTTCTTTAATAACCTTTGTAGTAAATTTTCTGTATTTTCGGAGTAACTGAAAATATATTTGATTTGTTTATTCAAGCAAATGGTAGCCTCAAACTGCTGGTACAAATTTAAAATGTCTTGCTAAAAGAAGTTCTTATACTTTTTTTATCTTTCTATTGGTGCCTTCTGTTTTTCCATATCAAATTTTTATGAAGTGTGTCTGAGGAAATCAGTGACTTTGGGACTTTGGTTATATAGGATAAGTCAATGCCAAAATGTTAATTTTCTGGTTTGATTTCCATTTTTCAAAATCCCTTCTTTTAAGTATTTTCTCCCCCGGGAAACACTTTTAAATATGATATCCCAAAGGAATAACAACACTAATCTGACTTTCAGTATCTATGTTGGTAATTTCATTATGTTATTTCTTCAAGAAAGAAATAGCTGTACTACCAGCCATATTACCATATTACCTGGCTGCTCTAAAATATATAAACTCTATTTTTGAATATTTTTTTGGCCATGACCAACACAGCGATTGGCAAAAAAAGATGGAAAGATCATTTATCTTGATGTACTGCCTCTGCTGTCATCAGGCCTTTCACATTGGTATTTTCTTCTATATTTGTCAGCATAGATGCTGGATCTCATCTAACTAATTCACTTCTAGTAGCTTCAATGAATATGTAAGAGAAAATTAGTATATTCTGCATTGAATGGCAGTTTTTCAAATGATCTCTAGGTGTGAAGTTCATCTGACTAAGCACAGTTGTTCTACCATGGAACTGTCTAGATCCTAATTAATAATCTTAGTCTTTACACTTAGTGGGCAGTAATTCTTGGGACCTGATATAATCAGCCTAAAGTTTTGAATATGAATATTTATAAGCAAATAACTTTCTGTGATCAGTAAGAACAGACTGGTTTTTTAGGAGAAAGAGAGGATGAATGCCATAACATGGCATTGACTGATGTGTACTGAAGAGCAGTATGCTTTATGGGTACCTAAAGGTGAAGACTTAGTACAAAATTCACACGTGGTATTAAAACCAAGTTCATGTCTGACTAAATTGCATCAGCACATCTGTATTGATTTACAAAAAAAAAAAAAAAAGATCACACAAGAAAAAGAAAATTAAAAAAGAGTCTATTTAGTTGTTGCATCAGGGTTTAGCAACTTTTATTACTTTTTGGTAGCCTAGTTGAATTTTATGAAACAAAGATAATGATTCCGCTCTGCTTTATCTGTGCACGCCTTATTTGTAATGATTTCTGGATCAAATGTCTATATTTCATTAAATTCAATGAGTTTGTTCATGTCTATTAATCCATGTGTCCCAAAAAAATAAGTGATTTTAATTTCAATATGACTATAAAAATCAGAACTGTTATTGTTTTTAAAAGAAAATCTAAATGTAGAAGACTACATAGAGGATTATTGATCATTAGAGAACTCTTGCATTCACAGTACTAAATTTTTCAATGATGGTCTTTCTTATGCAAGCTGTTGTGCACCAGCTTTCTACTTCATTGGCAATGACATTGGCTTAAGTGCCCTCTGTTTCAGAACTGTGTTGCAATAACATTTTAAAGCATTAATTTCAAGAACTATTGATTATCACTATACACAGGTAACACAGCCCTGGTAAACAGTCACAAGTGCAAACCCCAAGAATTCATATTTTTGCCTTTTAAGAATGGAAAGAGTAATCCAGTTTCTTTGTCAAAAGAAAAAAACTAACAAACAAACAAATTAAAAGATGGGAGCTGTAGAGATATTTGTATTCCAGTGTCAGGTGACCATGAGTAACCTGTGTCTGTGTTACTCACATTTGTGTTGCTTCCATTTGGGTTGAATCTGGACCTGCCCCTGCCTCACTGATCTGTGCAGGGCTAATTGTCAAATGAGCTGCTACTGTGAAGCCATCAAAGGCAAGATAATTCTGAGTATGTTCCCCCATGTTGTACACTACTTACAATAGAAGAATTCAAAATAATTTTTAATGTGGATTTATACTGAAATAAAACAGCCGTATTAATTGCAAGTGGAAGTGAGTAGAGTAAAAGGAAAATCTAAATGCTTATGATTTTAAAGACATGACTGTATATATTATCACTATTATTGTAGAAGCTCCAGAACCATTGGGTGCTACATCAGTAATAACTTACTTGTTGAAGTTTCAGTGTGAGGAACAAATAGATTTGATTTAGCCTAAGAACTTCAGAATGATTTAAAATTACCTTATCTGTCACTGGTAGCAAACATTGTGTTTTAAGTATTGAAGAGCTACTTTGAGAATACTTCTCAGTATATTGTACATAAGAAACAAAATAATTTATAAAAATTTCAGAAGTTATTTTAGAATATAAGCATGCAGTACCTAAGAAGTCTTGTTCAGGTAAATAAAGAATTTGCCTTTGGAGACCAAATGAAGGATACTCCAGTTCAAGTTTGTTCATCACTTCTATGCTTTTCAACATCAAACAATAATGTCAAAACATTTCACTGTGATTTTAAGAAAGAATTAGATCAAAAAGATGCTGCCATAACACAATTCCCTCCATCTCTCTAACAAATGTATTTATGACAGGGTTTTCTGAGTTTTCAGATCATCAAATTCCTTGGTAAACACTGAGTATTCACTAATGTAAAGTGAAGCAAACACTGGATACTGATGTGATCTATCTTTCACCAGTATAGTACCTATGTACTAAAGTCATTCTTTTACACATGCTATTTATCTTGTGCCTCAGTTATAACCAATGGTTATAATTGAAAAGAAACACATTTTCGAAAATAAGGGTTTCTAAGGTCTTTTCTAAGCTCTGTTCTAAGGTCTATGCTTTTTGAAAAGTATAAAGTATTAAAAAAAATTTCTTTCTGACATAGAAGTGACAGGAAAAGGGTGAGGCTCTGAAGGTATCAGCTTCATTCTGGAGTAATCCACTCTAAATGAGAAGTAATTAGATATGGAAACTTTTCTTAAGCCGTGCATTTTGAAAATATGAACAATATGATTATTCAAAAATCACCTACAGACCTACAATTTTGAATATATTCATTGTAACAAAAAATTTTTACAATTAACAATTAAGTGAAGGAAATAATATTATAATAGATAAAAATTAATCTTGGTACACCTTAAAATTTAAAAAGCTTGCTTCATAAAAGTAAGGATTCTATAGGATGCTCCTTCAAACAAAGAATATATGCTGGCATACCATGTAATCCAAATGGTGACATGTTTGTTTACTATTTCCTTTAGTAGAAAACCCCCAAATGCAAGCAAATTTCTGACACTATCCAGTTCATGTAAATGCAAAATCTTCCTAGAATGTCATCTTCCAAAATGTTCTGGTATTTATTTCACTCTGCCAGTTTAATAATTTTTATGGAAACACGGTAACTGGTTTTCACAGCATCCCTAAACTGTATTTTACTTTGAGTCTTAAATATCATTGAGTAAATATATTAAAAGGAATGTCTTGTACTTGATAATAGAGAAATAAAAAATTGAATAAATGGTGTGTCCAGTATTTCTTTGTTTTCTAATCCTTTTGTTTTGCTTCATTCTGTAAGTCCTCCGTGCAGCTGAATAGAAAATGTTATCAATAAAGGCAAGCCATTAATCCACCCATGACAAAAATTAAGATATATTTGTCCTTTAAGGCTGACTGCCTCTGTTCTGTTCAACTATGGAGGTCAATAACCTGTAAGTGTTTAATGAATATTGCTATAATGTTACTTTCATTATTGAATTAGAGATGGCTTTGAAGAAGACATAATGATTTGATCTGTTTTGTTTTATATTTATTAAACTTTCAAAATCTCTGGATTATATTTCTTCAGTTAGCATTTTGAAAGAGGATGAATATTTGCATGAGTTTTGCATAGGAAAAAACATTTGAAATTTTATAGTAAATATTAATCTTTCTGTCATTTAATGAATACATTTATACTTTTGTGAATACTAGCAAATCTGAAATAGATTCACTACTGTAGACTATTTCACAGTCCTGGGATTAAATTATTACCATGTAATTTTATATAAATATTTTATATATTCATTATTTCATGTTAGTTAGTCTTTATTATCAGCAGATTAAGAAAATGGAAGGGCCAATTAAAATCACAAAGTTGTCAGTGTTAGCAGAATAAAAATGTTCAGATTCAAGGTCCATTCAGAAAAGAAACTTAAACCCAGATGTAGCTGATCTGTTCTTTCTTAATGAAAGCTCATAAAGGCATAAAACAAGATAGTTTCACTTCTAATAAATGTGTAGTGAACATGTCTGAGAACAGGTTTACCTCTAGCCATAACACTTTTACAGTGATCTACAGAAACTACCCTCATTAACACTTTTCTAAACATACCAGACAACATATTGAAGAATGTTTCTGGCCCTCAGCCACTCAAATTGTATGAAGAGACCAAACGCTGGTCTCTGAAATTGTCCTAGATATTTACACTGCCACGTATTTTGCAAGTTCCAGAAAGGAATGAAAAGGAGGAGTCTCTCTTTGCCTACAGTGGTATTCTGATTTTGTTAAGTTACATAGCTGTATAGATGACAAATCCTTACAGGAAGTATGATTACATGGGACTTTTCTACAGAAAGTCTGACATTTCAGTTTTCCTAAGAAAGCAGACCAGAATCTAAATTTTTTAGACACATCAGTTGTACTGTTCAACTCTTTTTGAAAACCTTCCCATGTATTGAAAATGAATAACCCTTAAACAAGGCATTAGATAACAAACTGTACAAGGAGGACATTACAGAAATCTAAATTACATTTTAAAGTCTCCATTACTGTCTTAAGTTCATGTCCAAGACTGCTTAAAGCAGCCAACATCACAATACAGGACATTGAACAGATGTATAATAGAAGATTCTTTTTTGATTGCATGTATTCTTAAAGTATGTACAACCTTCAATTCTTTCGTGTTTCCAAAAGTCTTTTGGAAAGATATTCTCTTTTATTTCCTCTTTTTCCTCTATTCTACAACAATATATCAGACACAGGTTAACCCAACTCATGGAACAACACAGAAGTATGTATTGAACTATTATTGTGTTAGGCTGCTCAGCAGTCCTGTTACTTTGCTCATATGACAATTTCATAATTATGTTTGTGTTTAATAGTTTTTTTTCCTTGACTTAAAGTTAAGCACATGATAATGTTATTCTACCGTATGAGTCAAACTATCCTGAAATAAATAATAATGCTTAAATGCTTCATAAAAAATAGACATATGTATTCTAATATTACATTAGGAATATAAGTAAAGAGGAAAATTAAGTCTTGGGGGGGAAAAAAGAAAACACCCAACACAATGGAACATTAAAATTAAAATTATTCTTCTAGTGTTCAGAAAGAGGTTATGTGTGCTAATATTTCATCCCTGCTCTCCAAATGATATTGCAATCACTTTCAAGTGGAAAGGAATAGAAAGGACAAAACAGGTGCCATGTCTTAGATGCTGTTACCAATATTCCACATTTCCATAAATTATTCCTGTTGACCATTAGATATATGTAATTTGAATTTTAAAAATATAGACACATATTTTTTTAAAAATTTGGTCAAACTACCAATAAAATTAATGTGAAGTTCAAATTTTTGTGCATGCGTGTGAAAGGACAATAATTGCAATCCAGTTTCTCAGCACAGTGACAGGTCACCAATCTACTCTTCTTGCAGAGCTGTCTTTTAGAAATTGCTGTTTTATTTAGTAGAACGCTTTCTGGCTGTTATGGTTGTAAAGAAAATATTTGTGATGAGAAAAGGGTATTAAATGGAGCAGTGTCCCATTTCCAGACATAACGCCAAGTGAGATCCATTCATCAAAGGAGGCTATTAACCTTTATACCGAGAGCCTCTCTTGTCAATATCTTTACCTTTCATTCCAATGATCATTTTATCAGAAAATCTGATTCTTTTAGTCCCTCATTCCAGACTGCCAATCACATCTGCCAAAATATCTAGCTTTCTTGATGGCCTTCTTAATGTAATATATTGTAAACATAATGATCTTAAATATGTGAATCTGAGGAAGAGTATAATTTAAACAGAACAAAATAAGATAAACAACTGTGCTTCTATTTTTTCTTGATACTGATATTACTATTTACATTGCTAAAAGCTCATTCTCTATGATTAGTCAAAATCTTCTGCTCTTCAGTTAATGCAGTCTGCCACAGAAGTTCGAGTTTGTAATTTTATAATGCCATAAAACTCAAAATCTACATCTTAAAAATAGATATATGTTTTATATCTAAACATGCTCCTGTGTGAAAATATTGCTATTCTTTCATGTGTCTAGTCACATATTTTACTGTCATATATTTCTTCAGTGCCTGAGCCTCTTTCCTCTTTAGATACAGGTTTCTCAGTAATTCCAATGTCCTTTCCAACACACTTTTTTCAATCCTACAACTCCTTAACCTTCTCAATTCATGGGATGGAATTCAACTTACCCTGACTTAAGAAAAGGAATTTAGTTCCAGACTCAGATATCTAAATTTAGATATCTAAATGCAGATATCTGCAGGTAGTCATGTTTCCTCGTTCAGTCCCTGGAAAGCTGTATCTCAGCTTGATGAACATGCATATATTTCTAAATCCATTTAAATACCCTGTGTTAACTGAAGTATTTACAAGTTAGATATGATTGGAGACCTAGGTATATAATACAGAGATATGAAAACTGATCCTCTTAGTTGCTCAGCTCTAGGCCCTCACTACATGAAAAACTCTCTGAAGCATGTCCAGAGAAGGGCAACAGAGCTGGTGAAGGGTCTGGAGGACAAGTGTTATGAGGAGCAGCTGAGGGAGCTGGGTTGTCAGCCTGGAGGAAAGGTAGATCAGGGAGGACTGTACTGCTCTCTAGAATTGCCCAAAAGGGGGCTGTAGCCAGGTGGGGGTCACCCTCTTGTCCCAGGATGAGGACACAGCCTCAGGCTGTGTCAGGGGAACTTCAGGTGGGACATTAGGAGGAACTTCTTGAAAGAAAGAATTGTCAAGCCCTGGAACTGGCTCCCTAGTGAAGTGGTTGAATCACCATCCCTCAAGGTATTTGAAACCCAGGTGGATGTGGCTTTTGGGGGCATAGTTTAGTGGTGAGTTCTGCAGTTTCGGACTCAATGATCTTTTACAACCTTAAAAAAAAATCTATGATCCTTTGTCAAAAAGGATTTACAAGAGTATCTCAAATACCATTCACATTCAGGTCACTGGGATTGGTTACTGTTGGACTTAAGCATTGGAGTCATAAAGCAGTTCAGCTGAACAAAACCAGATATCTAGTATGAGGAGATAAAAGCTCTTTACATCTTACTGGCTGTATTGACCAGCTCTCCACTGACTACAGTGGGTGCTTAAGGTTCCTAGTGCACATAATGATGACTATGAATAGACACAGGCAAACTGAATCTTACCTGTGCTCTGTTTCTTTTTTCTTTTGATATTTTTTTCTTAAACTTTTCCACCCCTGGCATATAATCTTTTAATTCTATTTTCCCTCACATTAATTTACCACAAACACTGATTTTCTTTTCTTTTCATCCGTTTTCATTTCCTCCTAGATTTCTGTTGTTTACATCTTTCCCCAAAAAATTAACCATAATTGTGATCCTTTTGCTCAAAGTTCAATGTTTTCAGTGTAGATATGAAGTTTAGAGGTCAATTATTGTCCCGCTTTATGGTCAGTGTAGGGAAGCAGGCATTTTCAGAAAAGCATTCATGGATTTGCTTTAGGTAGTAACTTTAAGATGATAATAATTATGACTCCAAGTGCCTATTTTATTCCACTGAAAATTTCTATTTAGGAAAATTATTTGTGAATACAACGAAAGAGTGCAAGCTGAATAAGTTCTGTAAAGTTAATATTATTTATTGCTTAAACCACAGATGAGCAGTCCATTTCTAATTTAATGCAAATTATCTAATAACATATCCACTCATATTTTACTTTTATACATACAGCCACCATGCTTGACTTACTAACCTCATATGTATTTTAAACATTTAATAATAAAAATAAAAAAGAGAAGGACCCCTTGCAGGCAGTTTATGTGTATCCGTCTGTTTGTTTTGGCATGCTGAAAAATAGAAGAGCCGAGGGAAAGCTCGCTCATCCTTTGCAAACTTGCCACTTAGCTGCCAATATTTGATCTCCAATCTTACATCTTGTTTATTTTGTTTGTAGTGAATTATCATTATGGCATTGTGCCTTTTGAACAGACTTCATTGATATAAAAATGTGCTCTGATCTGGCCAAGTGAAAAATATGTAATGTCTTCTAGCAATGTTTCCAGTGAGAGTCCTTTTAGGACCCATTTTAAAAACAGTTAGCTGGACATAACTCCAAACCAAAGAATATTCAGCAGTGTAGACACTGTCAGTCCAAAATAGCTTGCAAGTTAATAAGAATGAAAACCAACTTTGATCAGCTTTTGATTGTGATATGAGCAACTTGTATACAAGACCAGACTTGTAATTTGCTTACTGGACTACAAATGGGCACATACATCTTGTGGCAAGTCCCAGCTAATGGGACAGTGGAGAAACATAGTTAATAGTGTTGAAAGCATAGAAAGTCTTGAAAATTGTGTGCAGAAAAAAGAAATTATATTCTATTTAATGGACATTTTTCTATACAATTATAAAGGTGTATCGATCATTCCACTTTACCTCTGTATTCAACAAGCAGTTTAGGGAAAAATAACCCTAAACCCCCTTTAGTTATTTTGAACGTGGATTACGAGTTTTAGTACTGCATTACTCTATTTCCACAATACACAGTAAGTAGATGTCAAGGAATATATTAATTTAGTTTTCAAAGGAACATAATAATTTAGTTTTAAATTCAATGTAGTAATTCACTATTCTTTCACGAAGACTTTTCCAGAGTTTTGAGTTTGACCTAAACTGAGCACAACTGAGGCTGATCTTCACATGCAAATACAACCAGTGAACTCTGGTGTTGCATAATCTGGAAGCATCCCTCTAGATGAGGGAAGGAAATGTCTCTTTCTTGCTTTTCCTCTTAGTTATCTCAGGATCCAGACTTTCTCATCTCCTTGGTGATGCATAATGGCTTAGGGATTTTATGCCAGGTGGTGAAAGGACCATTGCTCCAATCCCAAAAGAGGATGATGATACTGTCCATACCATATAGAAGGTGCCAAATTAGTCCAGTCCTAGATATTTGGGAAAGACCCTGCATCTAATTGTCACAGCTCGGTTACAGACAGATGTCATGATTATAGAAAAAAATAAATGTATATTAAAAAATCCAAACAAAAACAAACAAACAAAGAAAAAAACCAAAAAAAAACCCACAAGAAACAAAAGATCCCCATTCTTAAAGAAAAAAACCCCACATTTATTTAGAATTAACTTTATCTACACCTCTATGTAATTTGTGATTAGACATCACTGATTTACAGATAAATTATATATTTATAGGATAGCAGGAAGGTATGATTCTAGTAGCTTAATATAAAATAAATTATATAACTTTAAATTCTTGCTCTAGGATTTTGTCAAAGACTGTCAGCAATCACTTAAATACTGTAAGGGGATCAAACTGTTTCATATTTACTACCTGTGTGTATGTGTATTTTTTGTACCATATGGTAACAAATGAACACAGGATGGCCATTTCAGCCAGCAGTAGAGGGGCTGGGCTGGGTATATGAACCCCTGGGGGTCTAAATTCTTAATTAATGACCATGGTGATGGGTCACAGTGCACCCTCAGCAGATTTGCTGATATGAAACTGAGAGGAGTGCTTCAGATGGCTGTGCTGCCATTCAGAAGGACCTCAAAAGGGTGGAGGAATGGGCTGACAGGAACCAGTTTAGCAAAGGAAAATGGCCAGCCTCATTTCTGGGGATGAGTAACCTCAGGCATCAGTCCTTGCTGGGGGCTCACTGTTGGGAAAGCAGCTCTGCAGAGAGAAAAAAGCCCAGAAGTCTGTGCTCTTGTGGGAAAGAAGGCCAGCTGGCTCCTGGGCTGGAGAAGTATCACCTGAAGGCTGAAAACAGAGACATTTTCCCTCTTCTGAGCCCTGGTGAGGCACATCTGGATTGCTGGGTCAGGGTCTGGGCTTTGCAGTGCAAGAGAGCACAGACATGCCATAATCTGTCCAGCAAAGTGCTGTGAAGACAATTAAGGGACTGGAGAATCTCTCCCTGAGAGCTGTGACCATTCAGCCTGGAGAAGAGATAGTTTAGAGGGATCTTACACATGTGTATAAATACCTGAAGGAGGAGTAAAGAGAGGCAGGATTTTCTCAGTGGTGCTCAGTAACAAGACGAGGGATGATGGTCACAAACTGAAATTCAGGAAATTCCACCTAAACATAAGGAAATGCTTTTTTTACTACGAGAGTGATCAAAGACCAAAATAGATGCCCCAGCAAAGTTGCAGTCTTCATCTTTGGAGATATTCTAAACCAAACTGAGCATAGCCCTGAGCAACCTGCTATAGCCTGAGCAGGAATCTTGGACCAGATCATCTCCAGAGGTTCCTTCAAATCTCAGATGTTTTTTGATTTTCTTATGATACTGATGGTCAATTTGAATTATAAAACTTATATGTCTCATTATTATTGTCTTAACCAAAAAGAGAAAGAAATATAGAAAGCAATATGCATCGTATTTCTTTATCTAAAATACAGGGGTTTTCTTCTGAAATTTTGATGTGAAAATTTCCAGTCAGTGCAAAAACAATTTTGTCTGGAATACTTCTTAAATAATGACTGTAATAGAAATCACCATAATGAGTCTGGTTGGGATAGATTTTTTTTTTTTCTTCACAGTAACCTATATGGTGCTGGGTTTGGAGGGGGGGTGGGAGGTTGTGGTAAAACAATGGTGATATCATTTCAGTGTTTTAATTTCACTAATTAAGCTGTCTTTATTTCAATCCACAAGGGTTTTTTTTGTTTTGCCTTTCTATTCCCGTCCCCACACTTCTGTGGGAAAGTGAAGAAGCAACTTTGTGGGAACTTATCTGCTGGCTGGGTCAACCCACTATCACAATAATTTAGGCCATTTAGATCAAATACAGATATGAGCTCACATAGTAATCAAACAGTTAAGGCTAAAAAAAAACTACTGTAAATACATTAGTATTTGAAATTCTGTTATGTTAAGCAAAGACAGAAATACCATGGAGATTTCATGACACATGGAGTTATATTTTGTATCTGCTAGAGCAAGATTAGTGGTATAAATGGCTCTCAGTCATCAAGATTATTTAGCTATCATTCACAAAATTGCAGCAGCTCCAGACTTGTGCTGTTTAAATATCTTATGATACTATTCTATTTAATTGACTGTACACAGAATAAAAGTGACAGTTTTGCAATATTGCTTTTTATTTCACTTTGGCGTCTGAGAGACCACAGAGACATAAGCAAAAGGGCAGTGAACAGGGCTTGAGGAAAATTGCAGGAGACAATCTTACTTCTGCTGTCATCTGAGTTTCACTGGTAGTGCCTGACACTCATGGGGGAAACAAATTCAGTAAACAGGGATAGAATTTAAAATAGTATTTAGCACAAGCAGTCTACTTCTAATGTAGGACTGACTTTAGTTTTTTGATTCTTCAAAGAGTGCTTGCTCCTTGTATCCACCCAAATCACTTTTTCCCTAAATCAATGTGCAGCCCTTGTAGATGAACATTTGTTGTTCTTCAACTTGTACCTAAAGTCAAAGGACTGAGTTGTGCTTTTCAATTATGGACAATTGCAAGTGAGAAGCAATGCCTATTAGTCCATCAGTTTAGGACAAAGGTGGCTTTGCAAAATGTGTTTCAGATTGAGTATCCCACTGCAGCATTTTCTTTGTTTGCAATTTATATCAACATAGTAAAACACAGTATCCATTTGGTTTTCAAAGTCAAAATAAGAATATTTGAATATAACAGTGTTCATTTATGTGAAGCACATTGCTGTTGCATATAGGCCAGAAATCAGTGCAAAATATCCTGGTTTATTGAAAGGCTGGACCTGATGCCAGCTTTCTAGGCACTGCTAGGAATGAAGACAAAGGTCTCATTTTCAGAAATGACAGAACTTTTCTAACCAGATGCAGCTGGAGCAGCACTGATTTCCCAGAGGCTACTTAGCATCCCGTAGTTGATATTCAAGGCACACTTTTGAAAAATTTGGACTAGAGGATACTAACCCCTTTGTCCTTGTTTTTATATTTGGAAGTATTAGCAAGCAACACGTCTCTAGCCTGTTGGGTAGGTGTAGAGCTGTTTCTTTGTTCATACTACTTCCTAATCCAAGAGCAAAAGGCTTGTGTGCATCAGTTCCTGCACACCACTCCGAAAGTACTAAGCATCCACCCCCCTGAAAACTAGTTTGTGTTCATCTCAGGATTTATCAAGTGTTAGGTACATTGCTTAGAAGGAGCTTTTGTAGATTAATTTTCCCATTAAAATTAATTTAATACAAACACTTTGTAGCATTTGGGTAAATTCATTGCTTTTCCTAAATCTTCTGCCTTACTGGCTAGACTACATGAGACTATTTAAGAAGAGCTATTGCATGGGAGAGCAAATTCACCCACAGGATTCAATTCTTTTTAGTCACCTGTATGTTCACAAGAAATTTTTAGTTACTTATGCAACTCTTTCTGTTAGATTTGAAAAACTCAGGACCAAAGAGCTATTTCTTGGCAAATGGTTAAGTTTTGTATTTCACCCTTATAGTCACTCCTACTGTGCTTCCCTCAGTGGTAATGCTGAAATAGTTCTGAACTAGTAAAATAAACCTTTAAAAAGTTTCAAGCAGATTTTCTTGATTTAAAAATGATGATTTATGATTATGCGAACTAGGTTTAATATGCATTAGGAATTCAAATGCTGTTGCAATAATTTTTTAGTAAAAGCTGCTTTTTAGAACTACCTTTGCACATTCTCTCCACAAGCAATAATTCTTCATCTATAGAGTAATTTATTTCTTCTGGTTTTAATATGTTACAGATGAATGGTTGTATGTCTTTCCTGTTAGAGCATTACAAGACAGGCCACTTTTGCATTAGGCTGGTACTACAACAGATACCTGTGGTGCTCTTCATGGTTCATGTGGTACTAATTTAAATGGGAAGTTGCACATATTTCATTGAAACACTTGGTAAAGCCAGCTTTCACAGAAGGGTGCAAATGATGGACTGTTCTCTGTGTGCAGCTGAACTGCTCTAAATGTGTCAGTGAGGGTTATGGATCATTTCATTCACCCATCAGCTCTGGTCCGCTGTGTGTACAAATCACAGTATAGTGTCATCCAACAGAACATTCCTGACAATACTAGAACATTTATAGTACTGCCATTTTTAATAGGAGTTCTGCAACCCTGTTTAAATGGTATGACTTCTTTAACTCTTTAAACTCTGAATTTAAAGTGATTTTTGGTTTCCTTCTCTGTTAGCAACAGTGCCCCCAGTTTGCATTTTTTGCTCATTTTTCTTGACTTCAAGCCTAGTGAGAAAGGAAATAAGAGACACTCAAGGTTAAGGGTAAGTTAGATCTAGGACCTACATGCACAAAGCTTTCCATCTCCATAAATGGCATGTTATTTTCTGGGTTGTTTCTGTTTTTTTTTTTTTTTCCTTAGAAGTGATCTTTGTATAATTCAATATCCTTTGAGCATACAGTGCCTTTAAATATCAAACAGTCCACCTTTATTCCCTGTCAGGAATTGATTGAATTGATGATAAACATTTCGTCATTAGTGAACCTTTTCTCTTTCCATTGTCAGGATGAAAAATATTTTTTGGCAGTTGCACTACAGTATTTTCCCACTACCTAAACTTTACAGCTGAAAAAAGAAAGAAATGCAAATGAAACGTTGCCACTGGCTTCTTCTCATGGATTTAGGAAACTGCACCAAGGAACCTAGTATACCTACTAATATAATTGTTATAAAAGGAAAGGCAAGTATTTTGTTTAGGGAGTAGTCAATTATTTTGGTGCTTAATTTTTTTCTCTTACTTTTCCTGTGTTAGAACTGATCCCTTGTATTCCAATTAAAGAGTTGTGAATATCCATCTTCTCCTGAAGAACTTGTCTAGGTGCAAGGGGGATTTTCACTGGTGAAGTTAAGGTGGCTTCTTACTCTTTGTACTGAAATTATAAACTCTTTTTAAACCTGACCATGACTGGACATTGCCAGGCTCCTAGCTCATCCTTTCAGGTTACTCTGTGGACTATAGGAAGACTCATTGTCTCTGTTAGGGAACAAAATTGGGCATTTGAACCTACACCATATGAAAATCTCCTGGCTGGACAATTATGGATTTAAAAGCTTATATTTAAGAAATAGAGTTTGAGAAGTTTTAGTTCAAGTTTTGACAATTGGTATTGTCCCAAATCAGTTAATAATCCTTTAGCCTTTAAGAGTGGCTAATTTTTAGTAAATGATAGTTTGTATACCTAATTTCTGAGTTTATAGCACAGTGTTCTGCCTATCTCCTAGATAAAACAAGAATTGCACTGAAAGCAGCACTCATCAGCAAAGCAAGGCAGAAAACAGCATTATTTTGTATTTGGACAACATAATTTATTTTCTGAATGTGACTAAACCTGCTAATCTGTCCTGGCTGAGGTTAATAATATCAGAAACATTTCTAACACCACTTAACATTTTCTTTACTTGAAAGTAAGATCCTGGCTCATCACGGGCAAACTCTTTAAATGTAAGAATATCAGCCACTGAATATGGGCTACCTATTCCCTTCCAGCTGTGGTAGAAAATACTCCCCCATGAAAAATAAAGCAAGTGTCAACAATGCTTTATTTTTACTGTTTCAAACAAAACCCCATGCTTATGCTGTGTGTACACACGTTAACAATTGACCCACAAATAGGACCATGATGTCTCATGTATTTTTTTATTATTAATTTCAATGTATCATGGTTAAAATTTCTCTTAGGTTCCTCACAGAAATTGAATTTTTCAGTGCTTTTAGCTACCAGAATAGAGGTAGTTTGGGAAGGTCATACTCCAAAGCCACATAATGATATCTTCCTTCTGTCTTGTCTTTCCTCCCTATGGATAGGATGCAATGGCAGCTCAAGAGGTTAAAGAAATAGGAAGATGAATAGGAGTATCTTACAGTGTAATTTTTCCTGTTGAAAGAAGTACTTATTTTATTCTCATATTTCACGTCAGGGTAAGGGCCAAGTTCTCCAAGATTGGAACAAAATCCTCATCAAAATTTTTAAATTAGTGGTAATTAACATGCACTTTATTTGACTTGGGAGTATGGCATAATTACTTTGTGCATGATCTTACTCCAGCACTAGCTTTTGCTTCTAAGCTTTTGATTTTTCTGTAAATTTCAACACATATTTGCGAGCATATTTGAAAAAAAAAAATCACACTGTAAAAAAAGAAAGTTATTAAGTTGACTGTGAAGATAGTTTTGAACATAGTTTTCCTCCTATGTGTGTGAGCAAAAGTTTTCTCTTTCACCATTGACTACATTGAGAGTAATGTGAATTACTATTTCTGTCTATGTAAACTAATGAAACTTCATACTGGTGTCAGTAAGCTTGGCAACCTACAATAATTAAAGGATCTGATCATATTTATGTCTTTTTCCCTGTGAGATTATTACTGCTTTTTTTTTATCTTTGCTGGCAACATCTCTCCTCTTAGAGCTAGAGGGCAAGGGCCCATTCTTGGCTTCTGCAGATATGCATGCTGTGTTTATGGAGACACTCCAGCTTCTCCTTAAATAAACCCTAACAATACCATTTATCCACCCTGTAAATGAAAAGAAAAGCTATTATACTTTCCAATTTCTGAAATTAAAGTTGACAGACAATGGTGATATGCTCTGAATATATGACTGAAATTATTTGCAAGATTAAAACACATAAATTACTCCATTTCACGCCATGTGTAAATAATGCTTCTTTCTGCCCCTTCATACAAGACTGTATGTTTGGGAACAGTCACTTTTTCTTTAAAAAAATCTATTTGTTAAAAGTGAGACATGATTTCCTGCCAGGGAAGCTGACAAAGGGAAAAAAAATGGTGATGGAGAAGATTCTTTTCATCTTCTTCTGAATGATCACTCTGTGATGCTTCTTCCTAAATTCCCTAGCTAAAAGCCAGCCTCACTACAGAAAAATTACTCATATCCATTTCCCAAATTGAGTAATGGCAAGCAGAGACTCTTGGAATATGTCTGTGCTTCACAATGAAAGGCTGTGTTGGACGTACTCTGGCGCACTCGGAGCAAGCTGCTGAGTCTGTATAGCGCGGATACGAGCATGTGACGCAGGAGCCATAAAACCACATTAAAGTAGCATAGCCCTGACAGACAGGACTAATAAGCCCATATGCAGTGCCTCCTGCTCCAAAGATAACCCACTCCCAAATTGCTTGGGTACTGCAGTGTGGGACTTCACACACAGGCAGTCTTGTCAAATGCCACACAGGAATTCTATTCTCTTCCCTGATTTCTGCAGGGGGAGGCTTATGGCTTCATCTTTAGATCAGTACAGCCGGGTGTTTGAAAGGCTGTACAGAGATGGGGCAAATCAAGAAAAGTATAAAAGAAAATTTTGCTGAAGGGGGAAGTTCAGCATGGTTCACTGTCACTACTGCTTCTAAATTGCAATATTTTCCATGGGGAGTTCCTATTTAGGAGGATTGAAAATTGGTGATAACAATGTTTTTTTCAAAAAGTGAGGCTTGTTTCTGATTTTCTTTTTTTTTTTTTCTACAAAGTGGGTATCTCTGTGCTGTGCACCAAGTAATTTTCTTACATAAACCTGTAGAGAAACATGCTTGGCAGTGACACATGGTTGTAATAAGTTCAACATTACCTTGAATATGTGGTCATGATTGTTTGACAAAGCGTTAGTAATGCAGGTTGTGTTTGACAAAAGCAATAATGATGAAAAATGTGATTAAAACTTTAAGAACCGGGCCACATTTCACAAATACTGATTGCTTAATCACCACTTACCCATTGACCAATATGACTCTAACAATGAACATTTTTTTTCAAGGAAACACGGCAAGTTCTAAACTGAGTAACAAAACATTAAATGAGTTTTTCCTTTCCCATTCCTGTGTTCATTTTGGAGCCCCAGTACATCGTATTCCTACATCTCACACAGTTATGCAATGTGCAGGTTAGAATTAGTGGAATTCCTAACCCATGAGAGAATTGCAAACTCTTTTCCCATTGATATTCCACAAAGGAAGTTAACTTGGAAACCAATGTGGTTTTGGGGGAAAATCTGAATAGAGGTCTTAGTGGTGTTCAGTTTTCAGGAGTTGGCATGTTGTTCAGTTTTGTCCAATTATCAATAAATAAGAGGGATTAGCTGCTGGTAATGGTGCAGTGGACAAAAGATGCAGGTCACATGCAGTGAATTCAGAAAAGTGAGAGTGTACTTAGGAAAAAAAGCTTTTCTAAATTAGTAATAGAAAGAGATGATTAGGTTAACTGTTTAGTTTCTAAAGTAGATAAATCCTGATGATATGAATTCACTGCTGAATTATACCCTGAGTGATATGTCAAGGTTCATCTAACTTTCATCTTCCTACTACAAAATAATCATTTAGCTCTTCATCTAACTTGCTGCAAAAAAAAAGCCAAGCCTTTGGAAACTGATGAATATGACCTTGAGAACTGAAACTAAAAAGAAGACAAACAGAAAAGAAGTGAAACTTCAACTGGTTAAAATTTAGATTAATGATTTTAGAAGTTTAAATGTCACTCTATTTGCCTGAAATTTGTCCTGAAAGGAAGACTAGAAATGCTTAAGACTCTAAGTACAGAAAGTGAGCCTTAACAGAAGGTGTTCAGTAAAGAAAGTAGGTTGATTTATGTTATGAACAGTTCCCTAGTTTTTATATTCCCTCTTTCAGTATCAATTTAAGCAGTGAGGTAATCAAAGTTAATTAAGAAAAGTTGGGTATTTAGAGTTTAGAGATGCAGATGCTTTGAGACTGATATTTTACACTGTCCAGAAATCTGAGAAACAGTAGATCAGGAGTGATTCATACTCACAAATTTGTTTGGAGTCTTGGAGCAGGGGGTAGAAAAGCACCTTCTACTGAGCACATAGAATCTAGATATCTAGTAAATCTTCACCACACTAGTCCTTCAAGTGAACAGGAGGGAAGGACACAGTAAGGCATGCAAGCATTCAGCATCAGAAATTTTAGCCAGTAGATTATGTAAAATATGACATTACACACTATGCCATCAGCTGATAAATCCTGCTGGACAACACATTCCCAATAGAACATCATACACAAGTAGTTTCTATCCAATTTATTGTATGTCTGAATGGATAATTTGTGGAAGAAGTGAAAAGAGAGCTTATAGTATTTGCAACATATTTTAATTTTAAAACCCCAATTTTTCTGAACACTGGCATGATGTACACTCTCAGTTTCTCTTCAGTACATGGAAATTGATATTTCAAGTTAGTTTAAAGCCCTAGGTAACATGACAGGCACAGAAATGTCCACTTGTAGTTCTGTTGTTTAAAATAACTGTCTTAGTCAGATGCCTCTTAAACATCCTTTCATCATGCTTGTGCTGAGAGTGCCAGAAAGAGAGATACCTCTGTCTGCTTTGTGTATTAGTTTTTGTCAACAAGCATCAAAAGAAGAAAAAAACACATGGCTGGGCGGCTCCTTCCATGAAGAAAATAAGACACCAACATCTCATAGATATTCTTTACATGCCTTCTGTGTTCTCAGCACAAACATTCCAAGTTTGAGGATAAAGAGGAGATGAAGGCCTGGGAGTTCCAGAGCAGAGCTCCGCTGTTTTATCCCATGGAGCTGACCAGAGCCGTTCAGGGGCTGTGCTGATGAAATTCCAGAAGTTTACCTCTTTTCCAGTCAGCTACCATATGGTATTAAACCCAATGCACATAGCAAGGGATGTTGTTCTGTTTCGATTAGAGGAGGTTGGAGACACATATTCCACTTTATGAACTAAAATACCTGCTGCACTTGGCTTGTGGATTGTACTTTTCTCAGGTATATGGCCTGGAAAATGGCTGATCTGTGCCAAGTAAGTGATGTTTATCAACTTGCAGCTTTTTATGAACGCAGGGGAGAAAAATGTGTATAACAGGATTATAAAGACTTGAATCAAATCCAGACAAACTGTTCTTGTTTTCTAATCTGCAAACGTAAATACTGTTATAGCTCTGAAAGTAGAAAAAAAGTGTAACTTTCGAAATGAAATTCTATTAAACTCTGCAAAGTTAATTAATGTAATAAATATGCCTGTGCTATATTAGGTGGCAAACCTAACACTATTATCTCTTTCTATTTTCTTCCTGGGTGACTCAGTACCATCAGTATTCTAAGGCCTTCAACTATATACAGTGCACTCACCTAACTATCACCACCCAAAGCCAAGTATTTCAGGAACACACAGCAGCAAATTATAACCAAAAAGTGGCTATGATTATATTGAGTAAAGTTTGGAGCCAGGATTTTCTATTGCAGTTTTATTGTAGAATGTTGTATACATTCCTTATTAAGAGGCTATAATTGCTGGAAGTGGGATAGAATGCTTGTTTTATGAGACTATGATTCTATAATGAAGGTGGCAGGAAAGGAGATGACTGCCTGAAGTCAATGACACATACATTCTCTACAATTTGCAAACCATATCTTGTGATGTCAACTAATCTTGTCACTTTTTCTTCAGGCTCTACTAATAACTAACTGATTCACTAAC
This sequence comes from Serinus canaria, assembly GCF_022539315.1. Lineage (NCBI taxonomy): Eukaryota > Metazoa > Chordata > Aves > Passeriformes > Fringillidae > Serinus > Serinus canaria. The sequence continues at coordinate 85,753,005 of NC_066313.1, read as the reverse complement.
TTGGACCACTTTACAACAATGGATAGTCCATGAATCAAGCTGCCCATGTACAACTTAGTATATTGGTTCTGGACATATAAATTGTTTTTTATCTGAATTTCAAAAATTCTAAATCAATCTCCTTTCTCACCATCTCTCATATTAAGGATATTCATATTTTATAAAATATCATGCTTGAGATTGCAGAAAGTCACAAATATGAGTAGTCCTTTTTGTTGTCCTTTTGAGGAACAAAAACACACTCATCATATTTGCTACAAGTTTCCGGTGCTTTTGTCAACAATGCCAGCAAATGGTTCATTCTAATGAATTGTCATTGTGCAACATTTCCTCCCACCAATCCTGTAGGTGTCTCTTGAGAATACTGTACTGTTAGTTAAAAGTAAAGGCATCCAGATCCAGGCTTGCTACCAAAATCTCTCTACTCACTGACTGATGGAGTCACTGGGAAGCTGTCTGATCAGAGAAATGAGAGAAAGGGAAGCAGTGTCAGTCTGCAAACTCCCACCTGTTAGGAGGGTTGAGGGCATAGTTTAGTGACTTACAGATACAAAAGGGAAAAGAAATCAGGGAGCTGAAGTATTTAAAGAAAGGTGTTTACAATTCAGTGCATGTTTGTGTTCTGAAAGAGGATTTCTCCATATCCAAGTCTGTCACAAATCTAAGATTTGTGTCTTTTTGGCTCCTAAAGTCTCAATAAATTAGTAAGTTCTGAATTCACTGCTTCCACAATCTTTCCCAAACATTATCCACACCAATGGGATTCACTTCATGCAGTAGTTTAGTCACTTTCTGATATTCCCTGTTCCAAAATGTGCTAAATCTGACCCATACTTCTACTAGGCTTGCTGTTCCAAAAGTCACATTGATTTTGTGAATTTCATTTGGACTGGCACCATGAGTAGCACAAAAATGTGGTTTTATATTAATTAAATATCTAGTACACTGTCAATATTTTAGTTACATTGGGATATAGTGACACCAATAATATGCAGCTAGATATTTACCTTGTTCTTGGCAGGGAATGCTGGATTATATGTCCAAGTGGAAGATAGTCCTTTTCTCAGACTGAGATACTGCCAGCTATCTCTGCTGTGGAGAAAAGAAATAGAAATGGAATTTCTTCCCTTTTATTGTGGTTATTGTTGTATTTGATAAGTTATTAGAGTCTTGTTGGGGCTCTCCTTCTTTGTTTTTTCTTTTCTCATTTACTACAGTTGTTGACACTCCAGTATCAATGCCTAGGTTTTGCCTTATTAAGAAATCATACATATGCAAGTGGGGGGATAAATTTACACACTTAATTCTTCACAACTGTTTTGGCAAGCAGTACTTACATTTTATCTTTCCTGTAACTAGACTTTGTTTTTAATACATTAAATTTCCATTTACTTTGGAAATCTCCTCTAAAAGCTGGTTTGAATGAAAGGCAAAAGCAGCCTCTTCTTCAAAAAGTGTATGAAAGAAGAATGAGCAGAGAAAATATATATAAAACAAAAAGAAAGGTAACAGACACACACTTATGTTTGTTTCCATGTGCAACACTGTGATATGGATATGCTTTTCTGTTCATTTGTTTAGACAAAAAAATAGTCTTTCAGGCCAGCCTTTTTGTTCTACACTGATGAAAATGACACCCAAGTATATGTGGGGTCTAATGGAACAGTTAATCTATCTTTGAGGTAATACATTAATTATTGTAAGTAAAAGTGCAGAATTTAGTGCTCTGGGCTTTCATTTATTGTTCATTTTTCTTTTTCCCTTTTAACAATTCTGTCTGTGCTTAGGGATATGCACATGCATTGTCTGACATTTCACTGTATATTAACTAACCACTATCTTACAGCCATGGAAGGTGTAAAGAGCCAAGCTTAGGGTAGCAGAACCAACTCAAAGTTCATTCTCCAAGGGCTAAAGATAAAAGTTATTGGGTTGAAATCATAATTTTCCAAGGAGATTTTAATTTTTTAAAAGAATATAAAATTGTTTTCAAAAATTAAAGTCAAATTCAATTTTTTGAGTTTTCAATAAAGCTTGAATAAAAACAATTAGGCATTGTAGATACCTATGACTTCACTGCACTTCATGCATCCCCTCAAAAATCCCCTGATCCCCAAACCCTTGCATCACTCTTCACAAACACATTTCAACATGTGCATTTCATTTGTTCCTAAAAACATCCCCTAAGCCCACCAGGCTGCATCTGTGTGAAAGATTTGCAAGCTGTGGGTAAGTATGCTGTGACTGCTGACACTTGTGAGGCTGCAGGGGTATAAGGAAGAGCAGAAATGCTCAGAAATCTTTAGGGGGGAGAACTTCCCTCACCAGGTAATCAGGCAGAACACAGTGGGCTGGTTCTGTGTGACTCTAAGACAGCTCAAAGTCCCTTCTGCAGCAATAGGGACTGTATAGAGCCACAACTGAGGCATGACTGTACAAGAAAAAAAGATCCAAATGGGGTGAAAATGTCAAAAAATATGAGAAAAGGTTCAGTTCTGAAAGTGCTCACTTCACTCTTGCATATGTACATAAGGTATTTCTCAGCAACTTGATTAAAATCAATAGGTTTAATACAAAATAGGTAAACCTTTCTGTGCAGAAGAGTCCTTATCCCACAATTCCTGAGCAACTGATGGTGCAAATTGGAGCTCTGCTACAAAAAGAGGCTCAGGTGTCAGACAGCTTCCTATACATTGGGCACAATTCCCTGGCAGAGGGCACATCTTCCTAACCCCAACAGAATGATGGCAGTCCTCAAAGAGTTGGTGCTCTGTACTGAGAGAAAACTTTCAGCTCTGCCACCACACGAGGTGTTTGTACCATTATCCTCAAGGGCATGAGAAAAACATTCCTTTTTACACTTGTGATGTCCTTCTTTCATCCACAGGGTCCTGTTTCAGCTCACTGTCATGCACGGGCCCCATCATACCTGTCTCCTGGAATTCTGTCTCTTCCCTCTCCTGCACACATAGCTCCCAGCCTCCTGGTTGAAAAGCTCCTCCAGTTTTTGGCAAGGGTTCCTGTAGGTAAGGATGGAGGACATGGAGAACATGAGTGGTGGAACATGGATCAGGCCCCACTGCCTAGAGAGGCATTTGCTTTTGGAGACAGGAACTTCCCAGCTGTGATCTTTCCAAACTCCATGTCCATGTCCACCCTCCAGCGCACTCACAAACTACAGGGTTTTCCTTATTGTCCCAAATGGGACAGGCTACCTGCAGCCCAGAGGCTGTTTTAAACTGTGTGAGCAATCAGGATGAGCCTAAAAGTCCATTTATCCTGCTAGTTTGTAAGATCTGGGGTTTACTTGGTGTAACACAAACACATAAAGGCCTAAAGATTCTTTGATAAAAAAGATGCAGTTATGTTTGTTTCTGAGAGATGATGGAGGTTTAAATGTGCACTTTCTCACCTCTTTCTTTATCATTTTTTGAGCTCCCCCCCTTCTCATCCACTGATATGTATACTGACATATATGTGTATATTCATACATAAATATTTTTTATATGTGTGTATAAATGAACATTAATTTCTTCTCTGATCCACACATGAACAATTTTTGGGTAAATTATACCCTTTAAAATTGCTTAACTTGTCCCAGACAGACATGGATAAAAGGATCACTAGCTATACAAATTGATCAGAGAATCCTGTTCTTGCTAAATAAATATTAAAACAACGTCAAGATTCAGTATGCCAATCTGAATGGTTTCAACTGAAAAAATGTCCTAATATTGGAAGTCTAAATAACAAAAAACCCTTCAGAAAGGCCCATCGTGGTAAATGGATCTGCACCTGTGGGAAACATCAAAGTCAGCATGTCTTTTCCTTTGAACTGAATTCTCTTTTATCATCCATTTTTCTTCTATGTGTTTATCTATAAAAATACAATATTATTAGCACTCTGTCATCCTTCCACCAATATCATGAGTTAATACAAGTCAGAGCAATAGATAAATTACATTTTCTTTGGAGATATTAGTGCAAGCAGAGGGAATTTATATACCAGTTCCTATCTAAGAACATGATGCAAAATTTTCAAATGCTTGCTGCAGGGGTCTGCTTCCATGAAAATAAGTATTGCTTCAGAAATTTATACAAACTCTGCTGCTTCCAAAAATCACATGAATTTTCTATTAGTGGAACTTCCTTCTATGTTGTCTTAAGACTGAACAAGACATAGATATTGTAAATAGATACAATAAAAATTGAATTCAGAAGGTTTTTTTTTTTGTTCTGTGACTAACTGTGGGTGGAGAAAGGTTGGGTCACATGCATGGTACAAATACATTCAGTGATACCAATTTCCTGCAGTGTTTGCCCAATAGATTGCTCATAAATATTAATATTTTTTTTCAGCTGGGTTTTTCTTTCCATGTTAGTGGTACCATTTAAGGGAATAGTCATAGATTAAAGGCCACATTTTGACAATCTAGCAAGAAAATTATTCTAAAGACTTTCAAATATTAAGATTCTTAAAATGAAGCTAAATATGCATTCCTTATCCATAACCCCATTATTAATTAAACAGTATTGTTGGAGTGTTCCTTTTCAGTCTAAGAAAGAAACTTTAGGCTAAATTCTTCACAAAAGGTAGCAATGTATGGTGAAGGGTTACTACTCATTTCAAGAAATCTGCCAAAACCCCTTGTTCTCCTTTTTCCTCTAGACAGATATATACTGTTAAAATTAGGAACAAAATATTCAACAGAAGACAAAATTGAAGCAAAAATTGTCCATTATGAATAAAGAGAATACAATTTATGAAATTGGTAGTACTGAAAGCATCTAGGAATAACATTAACAATATCAAATATATGAATTTTGAAGACACTGTCTGAGCTCATCTGCCATCTTCACACACCTTAGTCTTAGCAGGAAGCTTACACTTAAAAAAACCCCAAAACCATAAAATTCTCTGCATAGCAGCAGTAAAGATGGGAGTCACAGAAAAAGTCAGGAAAAAGAGGTTGTATGAGTTTCCCCTTGTCCTTTGCTCTGAAAACCTCTTTTCCCTTGAAAGGGAGTGTTTAGGACATGCCAATTTAGAATAATCTTTGTAAGTTGCTCTGTTGGGAAGTTACACTTTCACTCCATGTTTGGTTGGGAGCAATCTACCTGTCCAGATCTTGCAGGGAGTAATTAGCAGAAGCATACAGAGCATGCAGGGCAGTCTGTTGCCTCAAGTGGAGATTTTGAGCCTAGTAGCCTAGAGAAAAGAGTATCAGGTTTTTTCACAGGGTACAATAAACTGCATCCTGTAGTCACCGTATCTCTCTCTGCTAGAGAATGAGCAGGAGCTCACACACCCTGCACACACCTCTTAGGAGCTGTAATGCACATCTTTAGGAACTCTGTGTGACAGCATGATGAGAGTGGTGTCTTTGATGTTATCACAAACCTGACAATGGTCACAAGAGAACCTATCCTTCATCATTGCCTGTACAACAACAGTATCTTATCCATAGTGAATACTCCCAGTGCTTGCAGGTAGGTTGGAAGTATAAAAGAGCCTTCTTATCCTTATTTGTTTCATGACTCCTTCCCTTCTGTAGTATTATAGACAAATTTTACATGAAGACACAGTTTGTAAGGGTGATTTTTATAATGAACTCTTACTGAGACTTCCTCTGCACTCTCTTCAAAGAAAAAAAAAATTAGAGATGTAGAAATTCCTAGCACATAGAGTTACCTGCTCTGTCTTTATTTTTGTTCCCATAAGCTTTAAACAGCCTCAGTTTGTGATTCTGCGATCTCTAATTACAGATACATCTCATTACTTTTTGACTGGCAACACTTTCTTCAGATAAATCCAAAAACATTGACCAGAAAAGCCTCACTCCTCTAGCAGACTGAATACTGCTCATTTATTTGCAAGCTTTCACTTGGTGCTCCTGAGGGTGTGAGCGTTGTGCCCGGTTGAGCTATTAATGACCAGCATTTCCCAAAAGAACGTGAAAGGTGTTTATGATGCTTGCCTTACGCACTTGCGCGTGTACAACTGCATGTTTTTGTTAATAGAGCCATGAGTATCTCTTTTGTTGCTATCCTTCTGTAATATTCACTGCACTGTTGGCACTCCATGCTGAGCTGTTTGATATAAAGCATCTTTCTACTTTTAGCTTTACTGATGTGTATTTATTTATTTTAGATATAGTTTGTGCTAGAGCACATACACACATACGAAATAAAGATGTGCACTTTAAAGGAGCTCAAAGAATAAAATCCAAATGTCATGAATTAATCTGCATATTGTGAAAAGAGGCAGTAATTCAGACTGAAAAGATGACCATAAAAATCTTTGTAAAATGCTTTTTTCTTTCTTAGGAAGATAAGAAAAAGAAGATATATATTTATGGGAATGTTTCTTAGTAAAGGTAATAATATAACAAGGAAAAAAAGAGAAGGATCTGTGATTCATTAGAAACTATTTTTCATTCTTCTGAAATATGAAAAGAGAATATGAAAGAAAACACAGTAAAATCTCATTTACTCCAAAGAAGCACAGACTTGTCAAGGATATTATCATCAGGATTTGAATTTTCTTCCACAGTTAACAGGATTTCTTTTTGGCTAAAAAGGAATTTCAAAGCATCATTAAAATAAAACACCATCTTATTTAAAAAAGAAAAAAAATTAACCTAAATTCTTCTAAAATGATTTTGACAATTAGAAAACACTTCTGGAGGGCAAGGTCAGCAGCTTCCTTGTTTATTTTGTCTGGTCAAAAGGAAGAAAGAGTAAAATAAGCGCACATCGTTATGCTTTAGTAGTAATGAATTGTTATCATTTAATTTTCTTGTACTTTAAGAATTCTCACTGTAGTAATATCTTTAACTAGGAGTAAACAGTCTGGAAGGTTATGAGAAAGATATGTGTGTTGCACACTTTAAGCAGATTGCAAAGATTTGAAAAGTTTTGTTTAGTGTTCATTGACTTAATTCTGAAAGAAGATCAGGTTTTTTCAGATATGAGAAACTACATAAAAATGTTGAGAAGGAGAGAAGAAAAAGGCAATTTTATGAGTAACCTTCCAAAATATAAAATTTGAGGGCTTTTCTAATGAAATCTTTTCTACTGGAAACCATCATGGTATGGATAGCTGAGTAGAACAGATATTACCCCAACAATACAAATTTCCAATGTCTGGTTTCTCTCAGGCTTAAGGAACCTAGGCAAACTGATGGACTGCAGGAAAAAATGTGGTTGGGTAAAATACCATGTATAATTCCAGTAACTTTAAAGCATTATTTTAGGGTTTAGTTCTTTATAAAAAATTCTTATTCAGCACATAATGGAGGATTATTTTGAACTGGAGCCAAACTTGGAAATTTTTATTAAAAATGTCAAATTGGGATATTTGACCACTTAAAAAGTCTTCGTCTATAAGACTTTTGACTCAGAAGGTTATTCCAATCCACCTTTCTGAAACACAGCTTAATTTCAAACAAATTGACATTTTCAAATGAAAAAAATATTATCATTAAAGAGGGGTTTTGAATGCAGAATTCCTTAAATTAAGAAATACAAATTACTTCAGACACTCCTGTATGGTTTCCACCTTGTTTCTTGAAGAGATCTTGATGGGATATCCACTTCCAGTGTTTACGAGACTGCACTATGACTCCTTTATCTTTCACTCCTATTTAAGGGTCGTGCTGTGACTTGCGAGCAGGACTCTTCATGGACATCAACAGAGGATCCATTCTGGCACTTGTATTGCCAACTGACAGCAAGCAGTCTCTCATTTGAGCCTGGACTCAACACCTGGTTAGATGTTAGGGCAGCATTGCAGAATGACCGCTTTCCTCAAAAGGACAAATATTTTAAGGATGCTGAACACCGCCACAGGCATTAGGACACTGGAGTAAACATTCTAAGATCTTCAACAGCAATGTCTGAGCAGGTAACAGTCCCAGCATCTTTACTCTTTCTTCCCTACAATGTTATTATGGTGGATATTGCATCTGTTAAATCTTGGGAGTATAGTTAAATCAAGAGTAAGACATACCCAAGCAGGGAGAATAAAAGAGGGTTTCTATGCCATGAAGTGTTGGAGTTGAATTTTCTTAATCCCTCTGAGAAGTACCTTTCTGAATAGAAAATGCGTAAAGTACTACATGATCAAGATAATCTGGTCAATGTTAGAAGCATATATGAATGTGTATATATTATTTATATATATAAAATTAAGTGTTTTAAATGGATATTTTGTATTTAAAAACACCATCACTGGTTAATGTCCTATAAAATTAAATTGTGCAGTTATTAAAGCAGAATATACTTCTCATCCTGCCCATCAAAACACTCAGCCACTGGGACTTTATTTACCACTTTTGCAGTCTATTCAACCAGTTCCCATATCCCCCCTCCCTTCTGCCTCACCTGTCACTTCCACCTAGCAGACACAAAGCTCTGCACACGCACACAGAAATTCAGCAGTTTTTGCAATCAACCAAATAGCCTGAAGTGAAAGACAAACATGATGCCTGAAGCAATATTGCTTGATTAACAATGAATAGTTCTTTAAAGTGATCACATGAACTTTAATCTGAAAGATTGCTTTGAATTGTTAAGGGTGGAATCTGTTGCTATGAGAGTTGTCAAACAACTGTGGTGAATTTAATGTGTAATAGATGATAACCTTTGTTGGTTTTAATATTGAATTCCATGTTACTGATCCTAGTAAATAATCCTTACCTTCCCCTAGTGAATACCTGCTACATCCCAAAGCTCTACGCACTACGCAAAGACATTTTAGTAGAGCGTTTTTCATGTAAAGCACACATACTGTATAGATCTGACCTCATCACTGGTTGCCTCAGGCTATCTCCTGTATACCGTCTGTTTTCTTGATTTTCTCCTGAGGTTGTCATTATCTAAGGTTTGTAAATATTTCAGAAATTTGAGACTTGTGCAGCAATTGAAAATGCCATATTGCTGTTATACTGAACTTTCAGTAGAATCCAGACATTCATTTTTCTCTATTTTATCTATTTTAGTTCTGGATAATATAAATTCTATGATGCATGATTTAGCTGTAATTGAATTTGCAATCTATTTACAGCCATTTTGACCAAAAGACTCCAGATAAGCATAATTTTGATCTTAGTTAACAAAGAAACAATATATGTTGTTACTTTATATTGTGCTATTTTCTATTTGTCAAAGTGCTATATAGATTTTATGGATATTTTATGCAAGTTTATGCATGAAACTCAGCTGTTTGGAGAAACTGCTGACCTCTCCATTGAAGAGAAAAAAAACACAGAACAAAAACTGAAAACCCTTTTGTCCTTTAAAAACCCATAGGAATGTAGTATGTATCATAAAGGACACGTGTACTTGAAACAGATTAAAAGAATTACAGAGCTGGTTCCTTCCTAGAATCTTAGTATATATGAATTTCTTTGTATTAAAGCAGCCGTCATTACTGAATATTTTTGCTTTCATGTAATTATGTGCATATGCTTAGCAAAGTATCTTGTATAAAGCAGAAAGCTACAGAAGCCCTTTAAAATCTGCTTTGAAAATCGTGTGGCATGAATTTTGGCAGCATTATCATCATATTCATTTTTGGAAGTATACTCCAATTTTTATATCAGCTCCTGTATCGTAGCAATAATTTACTCTGATATTAACATTACTATCCAATTTTCATATCAGATTCTTCATTCCAGCATAATTTACTTCAATATTACCTTGCTAGCCATACCTGCCTACATTGTTCTACTTTTGTAGTTGCCTTCAATACTCTTCTTTTTAACATTCATTGTGTTAAGACTGTGATGATACATCACCAAATGGGATAGAGAGAAGAATGTGTATAGTGTAAAAATGATGTGATTATGGGAAGGCTTAGGAGTGTTGATGGATTTTTAAGATCATGCTAACTTTTTTTATAATTATTTAATTAACTCATTTATGTTAGGATCAGAAAGTTCATTTGCTTTGCACCAATACGAGCTTTACAGCTAAGAGGGAATTCCTTGAAATTTTGCTTAGCATGTTCCTCTTTTGAGTCATGTGGATTTCTACACTTTATACGAAACATTCGAAGTGGAGGCAATAATTTGTAAATGACATGAGAAAAAGAAATCACAGTATATTTTCTTTTCAAAATATTTAGTGTCTACAATTCATCTGTGAACCAAGTAAATCACGGCTTCTTCAAGTGCAAGGATCGAAACCAATTACCATTAGTGACCATCGGGTGCAGCCGATCCTTTCTGTCCTGTTGCCTGAATCTCAATGATCTCCCAAGTGTGCCCATGCAATTTAACAGGAAGATCAATACACCGCGGCAGTTAGCAGCAGCTCTCTTGAAGTGCTTCACAAAACATGCTACATTTCTCTACCGAATAAATGTCAAAACATTCCAACAGCTACAATTCTTGGGAGAAATTGTTCTTGTGAAACATTATTGACATACTTTAACCCACATTTCCCGCTGCTCTCCAGCTTCCTACAGGCCAGTCAATTCTGATTTGGCAAGGGCCACATCGACAGATGTCCCCTGCTGACTTTGTCTGTAGGCATGAAAGATATCACGATGCAGTGCAGAAGTCCTGGGTGTCAGGGGTCAGTGGTCCAGCTCTGACCCAAGGTCAAGGTGACAACAACCTCTCTCCTGGGACTTGTCTTCATCTCTAATATGGCCTTGGAAGCAATCAATATCATTACAGAGCTTACTTTTCTAACAGAGAGTGCCACCTGATCTAAGCATTTCAAGACGATGACTTGCAAGCCTTGCTGCTTGAAAATGTCTTCATTTTCCCACTATACTGCAAAACATCTGTATTAGGTCTGCCATTGGTTTGTTGTTTTTTTTTCCATTTGTTTATTGGAATAAATTAAATTTATTCTTTTTACTTTTTAGTGGATTTTTGCAGCCTGGACTTTCTTGATCTTTTCTTGTATATTTTGGAGTTATTATACATAGCTCAGTACTTTCTCCCAACATCCAATCTCTAGATATTTTTTTTCTTTTCTTTGTTAATCTTGCTCCTTATTTTTGTCCCTATTGTCTATTAGTTACCATTTTCTTCTTTATTTCTTTGTAGCTTTCAGGAAAGGAAAACCTAGTGCTGCATCTGTATTCTTGATTTATACACACAAACACACAAAACCCATCTTCAAATATCTTCTAAAAAATATAAATAAAGTGCAACATCCTTACTGGTTTTGTGAGGCCATAGAGGGGTAATGCATTGTAAGAAGTAATTATGCACGTGTACAAGCTGATAACCACTGAGACAGACACTTTTATCACCTGCTTGCAAGAGTTACTGTAATTTCCAATAAAACAAAATGTTGATTTCTCCAGAAATCTCAATCAGGACACCTGAGGACGAAATTCTGTATAGCTGAGGTTTTTACCTGTCTTGGTGTTTTGGGATTTGTTTTTTATTTTTCCCCCTAGGAATTAAAAAAGCCTCCAACAAACACAGATCCCAAACTAATGCAAAATATGGCAAATTTGAAGTATTTTAAAGAAGTATCTCTATGAATTGAGCTGCACTAACTGAATTTTTGGTGACTTACAACCAAAATATTAGAGGAGGAATAGAAACCTACCTATATTTTGCAACTAATACTAATCAGCTTTTTCATCACACAAAAAAATTTGGCTTCAAATTCCCCCCAATAATGGACAACTGACAGTGAAGCCTGAAAGCAAATATTTAATTCAAGGAGATCAAGGAATCCTTACATCATGCTGCTATAGAGACCTCTTGTGTCCTACACAGACTGGTAGATGAAACTCAAACAAAACAAAGTATAACAAAGTCCAAAGCCATAAATGTTGCTTTAGATGTGAGTCACAGCAGTCTAATATACCTGTAATGTACCTAGCACACTTTGAGGTCTTTCAAAACAATAATATCTTCAAAGAGAGAGAGAGAGAGATTTTTTTTTTTACTCCAAAGGTTACATGCATGAACTTCTCTCTAGGTTTTATGTATACTAAATGAACCCTGAGATCCAATTTGCAGGATAATTCCCTTTTAGAAAATGCAGATTCTACATCAGCTGTTCCTAGCTGGAGAAAGGAGTTAAGGCAGAAGCTGGATGGATGGGCTTCCCCCTCTTCCCTCCTCTGTCTCTTTCTGTTTATCCTTTTGTACCCAATTCTCTCCTTGGATCTATGAGGCTGATGAGGCAGTTTCATTCAAGATGCAGTTGAATGACAGCATTCCCAGTTTACACCCCTGTGAAGAAGGGAATCAGGCTCTTTCTCTACCCACAGCAGTTTACAAAGGTTTTGCAATCTCCAGGTCCCCCTGATGCTGCTTGAGGGCTTTCAAGGGAAACAAAAGGGCTGGCAGGATCTTGGATGACTGTGCATAAGAGCTGGCACAAGACACCCCTGAAGCTGAGCATATACCTGTAAAGAAAACATGGAAAATCCTTTAGAGAAAAAACCCCTAGAGTAAAAAGAAACCTCTCTCTCTCTCTCTCTTTGAAGATGCTATTGTTTTGAAAGACCTCAAAGTGTGCCAGACACATTACATCTTATTAGACTGTTGTGACCCACATCTGAAAAATATTTATGGCTTTGGACTTTGTTTTACTTTGTTTTGTTTCCATGTTATCTACCAGTCTGTGTAGGACACAAGAGGTCTCCATGGCGGCATGATGTAAGGATACCTTGATTTTATTGAATTAAATATTTGCTTTCTGATTTCATAGATTTTTTTGCATTTTCATTCCTGCACAAATGCTATAACAGAAACTTCCAGTGTATGATAGGTAAGGTATGTTACTTACTTATTTCTTTTCTCTGAAGTTAGTGCAGCTGTTCTCCTTATCCTTCAAATCTATTTTTCTATCTCTTGCCCAAGGATCACACAGATCTGTCAGGACATAAATTGCCAACTCAGGAAAAAAAAACCAAAACCGAACACCAAAACCAATTTTGTGAAAGAGAATTACAAGTTTTCTTTGTTCCTTCCTAATTTCAGACGAAAAAAGAATTTATCTTTCTATTGAAATAAATTGCAAGATATTTCTTATTGGAAACAACAAAATATCTTTAATAGGGAATTGTTGGTGGATTCAAGTGCATTTGTAAGACATATATAAGGAGACTCCAGTGTGCAGTAAAATCAGGCAGAAGAAGATTCACGTTATTAAAGAAATCTGGATGGTCAAGTAGATTTGTCTGTAATGTCAGTTCTATGTTATGAGAACAAACTTTTTGAGAGGTAGAGAAAGCTAACAGCAGAAAGTCTGAAAAAAACAAAACTTTATGAAAGATCTCTTACTTTTTTCAAAGTGGCATTTGTGGCTGACATAGAAGTAAGGTATTTTATGCTGCATCTTGGAGTATAATGTGGTGAGGGGATCTTTGCATTCTCTCCACATGTTGCCATATAACCAAAAAAGTAAAATATACCCAGATATGAGAGCTTAGTATTTTTTTAAAATATAGATATATATTTAAATATCAAGGGTTAAACAAAATGTAGCAAGCATTCTCAGTGGAAATTTCTTCTTCTTCTTCTCCTCTGCTTTGAAGAACTGCAGAAAATAGCGAATTTTTCTGTGGTAAGGAACAGACTCCTTTTCCAGCATTATTTGAAAGAAAGATATCATGTGTTTTAACATTCTTGTCATATATTTCACTCTCAAGTCTGCTTGGGAATGTGTCTCCTTATTAGGACCATCATCATTTGTATTTTAAGACTAAAGTAGTTTAGTTTTAGAATCTAAGAAGTCACTGAGACATCCAGAGCTAAGCTCCATTAAACTCTTTGACCTAAACCCTATGAAGAGCCATTAGTTCAGCAGGAAGAACATTATTGTGCCAGCACACAGTGTGAGTACAAATCCTCTTCCGCCTCTATCTGCCAGCTTCCCTCCCCCAAAGTATTATGTTTTATATGAAAAAGCAGAGAACTATGTGAGGCCCTAATGGATTATCAAATGAAATATGATCACCAATGGATATGTATTATAGTTAATGTTTCATTAGTTGTAGTAGGAGCAGACAAAAAGGTTGGCTTTACTCTGTGTTTTTCTGACTTCAGCTCAGTTCTGCAGAAATTCATTGTTAAATTATTTACCTACTTAATTTTCAACGTCAAGTTGTTTTTGTCTTTCCATGTTCCTTTGCCTTTTACAGCCCCCTCCATCATTAAAGAAACAGAATTTTTTATGGAAGCTGTTGGATGGAAGATAGAATGAATCAAATGGTTCATGAGAAGGCAATTGCTGTCCTTCTGTTAGTGGGTGACATAGAACCGGATGACCCCCATGTGAGGAATCCTGCTTAGGAAAGAAAATGGTGTTTGCCTGTGATTTTACTCTGATGTCAGTCAAGGGCTCTGTTACCCTTCGTGGGGACCAAGTGTGAAAGCTTATTTTAGGTGCTCTCTTTCTTTTCATAAATCCATATTGTGGAATATAGGATTTTGGTTTATTCCACAGCTAAAGTGAGCACCACAGTGGTTTGTGTAGCCTGTTTACCCAAAGACCTATCTTTCATATCTACCTTTTCCAATCCACATTATTTCTCCTGAAAGCGTTAGCCAGTTCCAGACTTTTGGAGAAAAAAATGCGGACTTCACCATTCAGACAGAAACTATATTCATTTCATGGGAATGTGTATGGCACTTCTTAGTCTGGTGATTCCTGCAGGAAAGATCAACAACTGCATCCCCAAGGTCAATGTGTTTTTCATGCACTGTTTACAGCCTGAAAATTGGACAGTTCTGTACTAAGGACACCAAGAGGTGTTTGCACTCATGTCATCTACTCCTCAAGCAGAATATTCCTCAGGAAATCATCAAACTTTATAGAATCACATATTCATACAATGTTTTGGATTGGAAGGAACCTTAAAGATTGTCTAGCTTCAACCCCTCTGCCATGGGCAGGGACACTTTCTGCTAGACCAGGTTGCTCAGAGCTCCATCCAAGCTGGCCTTGAGCACTGCCAGGCAAGGGGGACACACAGTGTCTCTGGCAACCTGTGCCACTGCCTCAACACCTGCACAGTAAAGAACTTCTTCCTTTTACCTAAACCTGCTCTCTTTTAGTTTACAGCTATTACCTTTTGTCCTATCACTATGTGACCTTCAAAAAGCACATCCCCATGTCTCTTCTAGACCCCTTTGGATACTGGTATATATTGTAAGTTCTCCCTAGACTGTGCTCTTTTCCAGGCTGAACAGGAGAGGTTCTCCAGCCCTCTGATCATCTTAGTGGCCTTCCTTTGGTCTCACTCCAGCACCTGCTTTTTATGTTGGGTGCCCCAGAGATGGACTCCAGGGGGAATATCTCAAATTATTTCTCTACCCTGTATTAGAAGACATTAGTGGCATTATACAATTATTTCAACAGTGCTGCTGCAGCTTTATTACCTGCATAAAATAGACTTCAGTTGTGAGAATTTTCTTCTGTCACTCTCAAGGAAGGCTGAGGCCTGTTTTTAGTGTAATCTTCTCAAACACTACTATCAGCAGGTGTTTCTTATTCTGTAAAGTGAAGAAGCCACAGAGAAGCTCAAGAAAAGTAATTTGCACTCTGCCCTGGAACCCTCTGGCTCTAATCAGATCCAGAGCACTGGGAACTTTGTTCATTTGTGCTTGGCAATTTCTCATAAACTTATTTTTGAAGTCAGCAGTTGTGCTTTTCTATAAAATGCAGAATTTCAGAATTTGAGACTTATCACCTGCAAGCTCAATAACAGTCTGGCCTTTGAAATATCACCTTGTTCTGGATACTAAAATTTAATACTTTACTTCAATCACAAGGGACATTGGCCTATGATGTTGTCAAGACCCATGATATAACAGATGCAGAAAGGCTGACAACAGAACAGCATGTTGCTTATAAAATCAAGCAAAGCACTTTTTTCTTTGAAAAGAACTAAGACAGCAGGTTTTTCTCCTCTTCTCTTTTAACAGTTTTCAAAGAATACTCAAATACAGTTTGAGAAATTGCATAACTTTGTAAATACATAGCTTTCTTCACTGCGAAAAACCCTCTAGAAATGCTTTCCATGTAATTTTTCCTCAAATAAATCTTAATTTCAAGTGTTTGATGATTTTAAGAGCATCCAACAGCTCAGCACTGAGCAGTAGGTAGAACAACAGGTGGGCAAAATGATGTTTAACAAATGATTATTTGAATCAATTGTCCAGTGTAATGCTCTTTTCAGTATCTCCTTTTATACAGTAATGGTCTTGGTTACCAAAGACTGAATGCATTTCAGCATTTTTATGAGCACTTTTCTTAACCCATTCAGTTAGCAATGTTCCACTCCAGTGCTGGTGACAATACAGTTGCTTCAGCAAACAATGAGGTCAGAGACACTTGCTACTGACCTCAGCAAAATAATCAGATAATCAATTGAAAGGAGAAAAAACCAGTTCTGTGCTCATCACCATAGTATTTAACTGTCACATATTAAATGAAAGTCATACCAATTAGCTTTGTCTGTTATCTTTCTCCTCTCACCCTAAGGACTGAATTTCACTGATCTCCTTCAGGTGCACTATTCCTTGTGGGTTAAATCCCTCATGTTAGTCTGAGGCAGTCACTCCATATTGTTCGGAGTATGAGGCAAACTTAATATTTAACAATTGTATTTACCAAACAGAGTTATCCAAAAATAATCCACAGTCTGTGCATGGTTTTGGGTTCTCAGCCACATACTCACAGGGAAAGGATGCCAGTCCTTTAGTCAAGCTGCAAGCTGCACTGACAATGGGGAAAGAACTTTTGGAGATCCTAGATCTGTAAATTGGAACCTTTGTGCAGCTTCAAATATGCAGTTCATTGTTTTCTGCTGCAACTCTTTTGTTAATTACAGAATTAACAAAATATAGACTCATTTACGTTTGAAAACACCTTTAAGCTCATGGAGCCCAACCACTAATGAAACACAGCTCAAAAAATGTCATGGGGAATAGGCAAAACTAAAACTTGCCTGGCCTGAGAGAGGCTGTCCTTCCTCAGTAAAATTTTTTCTGACCTTGTTGATGAACTAACCAATAGACAAACCAACTACTTCTGCTCAGCACACACACAGCCTCTAGATTTTAGTGAGCTCCCATTTGTGCTGGATTATAAAGTCAAATAAGAGGACTAAAAAGAAGGTCAAGCAACTTGCCTGCAGTCACACAGCAAGTGAGTGGCTTAACTTCTATCTGATGACAATTAAATGGGCACTAAAAATACAAGAAATTCGGATTGACTAAAAAATAATATAAATGCTTGAAAGTACAAAATAGGACTGTTAAGGAACCTAAACAGTTTTTGTTTTGCCCCTGAGGCGCTAACCATTTCCCGTTTCAATTTTTTGTTCTTTTATACCTAAGTCACAGATGGTATTATTTTCAGATCAGGATCTTTTTCACAGGCCTTTCAGAGGTCTTCAGTGCCTGGCTATTGAAACCTGAAATCTGAAGGAGCAGGTATGCACTTACAAACCACAGGTGGAACGCTGAAAATGTGCATGGGATATCGTATATTTGATCACTTTAATGCTTATATGTGTATTTTGATGTATGTGATGCTTCATCAACATGCTCACCTTTGCTGTTTCCTAGTAAGAGCTGTAATTTGATGATGTGGTTTTAGGGGTTAGGAAGTTTGTGTTTCTAAGTACTCTAACTCTGTGTTTAATGGCACTTGTATAAATGGTAGCACCTGGAGTCTTCGTCTCAGTTTCAGCAAGGTACTTAAGCACATGCCTGGCTTAAAGCAAGCAAGCAGTCCCATTGAAGTTAATTAGACTTCCCTTGTACTTAAAGTTAGGCATGTGCTTAAGTACCTTGCTGCATTAAGACCTTAATGAAGATTGGGGTATAACTGCCTTTGTTGCAGTGTGCGTAATGTGAGTCATTTAGTGCATTCAGTGTGGAGCTGGGAGTACAGTAAAGCAAAGCTGAGTGAGTACACACACAGAAAGGTTAGGGTATAGTTTTGTAGCTGTTGTGGTCACTGCTCAGATTCAGCTGCTTATTTTAGGTAATGGTGTCTCCCAAGGGTTTGTGTTCTATTTTTTCCCCCTGCATCTGGCAGGACTCACAAGTGTCTTTGTTGTATTTTAGGGGTTTTAGGTACCAATATTGATAGAGAGATATTGATTTCAAGAAGTTCTTCTGGCTGGGTTAAGGATGCATGAGTGTTAACATCTTTTCCCTGGGGGACTGGATCTGAGGGCTTCTGAAGTCAATGGGAAGGCTCTCATCAGCTTTAATGGGCTTCAGATAAGGTCTTTAGGAGGTGAGAGAATTTCTTTGAGATCTTTGGTTTGTATCTCAGACAGAAGTCAGCATTGCACTGGCTCTCAGTGCTAGGGCAGCAAACTGGATGAGGATGGGGGCGAGGGGAAGAGGGTGAAGGTACACCTTGGTCTGAACAGTGGCTTGAATTGCCACAACTCATGCTGTAGCACCTATCAATAAATTAATATGAGGACAATACTCACTGAAGAACTGACTCAGTCCCATGCTAATTTACAAGGTCTGTGTGGATTCCAGCACAATGTGATACAGCATCAGGCCAAAGCTGGAAACTTTGGTCTTTGTTATCTACTGTAAAACTTGCAGAGATTCTGACTTTTTTTTTTGTTGTTAAAGAAATTTTAGAGGATAAAAGGATAGAAATAGTAAAAGCAAAACTTAATGCAGTAGTAGATTCCTTGTTTTTCCATTCCTGTTACTGAGATGAGATGCACCATAAATGGCAGTTTCCGAGAGGTTTTCAAAGAAGAATCCTGGTGCCAATCCTAGAGTTGCTATTGGTTAGAGAAATTAATCCCATGCTTTCTATAGTCATACTCTTTAACTACTGCTTATTATAGGTGTGGTGCAAGATGGTAGAATTCATTTCCAAATGAACATTGCAAACACAGCCTGATATCAGTAAAAAAGTAACTTGTAAGAAAATTACACCTGTACAGCCAATTCTCATTGGCTTCATATGAGCATGGCTTTTGGACACATTGCTTATAAACTTATTTAAAACAGTCAGGAAGGGAAGAAATGCCAGTATTTGCTTGAGATATTTTTAAAAATTCTGTAGTTTTGAGGAGGTTGAGGCTTAAGGATGGCAGGGGAGAACATTATGTACAGGTCATGAATGCTGTGATTTGAACAAAGGAAGAGAGGCAGTTTGAAAGCATTAAACATATATAGAGCAGCATACATTAGACGCCATCAGACAGAACCTTTAAGATCCTGAATTTATCAAATGACAACATTCATTTTGTACTATGTAGAAGACAACAAGAAAGTCAGCAACTTCATGTGCTGACATTGCAGTAAAACATGATTTTAATTAGCTCACACAGAGGACACATTGAGGAAAAAGTGACATTTCATTGAGGAATATACTATTAAACACAACCCTCCTTGACCTGCCATTTATCAGGGTGCAACACAAAAGTCACATGACTCATCCTGTCTTTCTCGTTGTCCTTTGAACCCTGGAAATTCATGGTTCATTTGCAGTGACATGGGATCCTCCTGGTTTCTTGACACACAGAAGTATCTGCTGCTTCTCTGTACAGTGATGGAGAGCAAGAGGCACAACTCTTTATAGCAGTGGCCAGTTTGAGCACCAGAATAGCTGCACGACAGGCAGTTTAATTTTTGAAGTTATCTGCTGAGAAGAGTTGAGGAAAAAATGGAATGAAAAAAGGATCTTACTTCAGAGAAGCACCAGATTGTCCTCAAATTAGAAAAATTAACCACAAACAGAAGCAAAAAATGAAAATAAACATAGAGCAACTAATTTAGGATTAATGTCATGCCAAAAATGTGTTAGACTTTGGTTACATGCAAGTCTAAAGTATATCAGTTGCTCTTATTATAAACACTAATGAAAAAGGTGTGCTGTATTGATACCCCTATTTAGACCTCAGAGATGAAGAAAAATGTAAATAGAATTTTACCTTTTTTTCTATGTACTGAACAGTTGCTAGACCCAACACTGTAGAAAAATAAAAAAATCAGGAGTTAAGCATATCCATGATGATGTACAGCTTTCTGTATTTCATCAGTCTCATTAATAACCCTGGAGGGAAATTTCTGTGGTTAATGTTCAGGAATGGATCTCAGGGGCTTGTCCAGTCTCTAATTCTGCCAGATTCTCCTTCTGAAACTGAGCAAGTTAGTGACCTATCTGTTCTATATCTATAAAATGGGGATAATAATTTTGTATCTCAAAGAGGGGTTGTGAGGGTAAGTCTACTAATACCTCTAAGATGCTTAGATATGAGGGTGATGAGTGCCATAGAAAATCCTATAAATAAATAAAATAAACTGTGAGAGCCTGAGGCACTGGAAGCTGCTGCCAAGGCTGTGCATTTCCACACTCCCCTTACTGCGGGAGATGTGGCTCAGAGCCAATATGCAGTCTGAGAGCAGCTCCTGCATTAGAGGAGTGTGTGTGTTGTTTGTTTATTTGGTTTTCACAAAGGCTACCCACTACATAACCAAGGTAACCACAGTCTGTTTAACATGAGATGGTGCTGTGATGTGGTGAATCTGATATGCCTAGTTTTGGTTGCTGTCTGGTTTTTTTTCTTTCTTTTTTTGAGTGACAAATACATTTCTTAAAACCCTTCAGGAATCTTTTATTGGTGGGCTGGTCCAATTGCTGTTATTTTCTTTGGGATTTCTGTTTGTTTGTCTGCCTGTTGGGCTGTGCTGGCAGCTGGCAGGTCTGGGGGGGGGCTAGCCCTGCCACCCTGCAGGGCTTCAGCAGCACAGGGCCTGAGGACAGGGCCAGCAGTGTGAAACATTTTGCCAGTTTCTTTGGCAGCTTTTTGGGACTAAGGTCCTGGCACCAATGAGGCAGTGCAAACACAGAGAGGGGAGCTCCCACAAAGGAGATGACACTTTCTACAGCAGCTACTAAGGGACCTACAGAACCTTCACAGCTTTACCCCCTGAATGCTCCTTGCTAACTGGTGAGTGGCCACCTTATCACACCTACTCTAAGCAGCCAAGAGGCTACATACACGTGTGGTCTTTGATTTTCTTGGTTTCAGGATTCCCAGCTTGCAACCTCCAAGTGACTGCAGAGACAACAGGCTGCAGTAAGGAGAGCCCTGTGTTGCTAACACATACCCAGAGAGAAGCAATCTTTCAGGACCAGTTAAAGCAGCTCCTTGCCAGTTAAAGCAGCTGGCAAGTGACAGCCCTAGTGAGAAGGGGCAGAGGAGCAGCAGTGCAGTCAGGGCATTGTCAGAGTCTCAGTGGAGAGATCAGAGGAAGGGCTATAACATCCAATCCTATATACTTGCAGAGGAAATGCTGTTAGGAGTCAAGTACCTGCCCCAACAGATGTGTGATGGGTGAGCGTGCTTGTGATATCTGTGAGTTTGTGCATAAACTGCTGTGCAACCAGTATCAGTTATGAAACAGGAAAAGAAGAAACAGCTGTGCCAAAATAGGGATTTCCTGTAGGCTAATCAGCAGGAGCTGTGCTTTGTCCCAGGGGAAGAGACCATCACAGGAGCTGCGCAGAATCACACTTTAGACTAAGCCCAGGCTAGGAGGAATTGATAAACTAGAGAGGAGAAGAAAAATATTCCCCCTCTACCCCCTTCAAAACAAAAGGTTTTCTCCAAAAATGCCTTAAAAGGCAAATATTGTTCCCTTGCACTACTGCTGAGAAGGCTGAAGGCTGAAATCAAGTTCTTTGCCCTCCGGTAGTAAAGGGGATGAAATCCAGCAGGAATGAAAATAAGCATAGTCTGGGTTCTCCAGTAATAATGCAAACTGTCACCCCCACTCTGGGGCAGAAAGAGGCTGTCCACAGCAACAGCTGGGGCTTGATGAGCTCTTTGAGTTTCCCTTAGCAGATGATCCTGCTGCTCTGTGGCTGCTTCCACTCTGCCCACCTTGCAACCCAAGAACTGGGAAAACACAGCAGGTTTGACCCCTTGCATTCTGTCTGTAAAATCCCAGAAGAGAAATAGCTGCCTGTGGGAGTCTCCAGCTCCAGGCTTTTCCTCCCTCTTGAAAGACAGGACAGGACAAGAAAGGAGAAAGCTAAAGGAAGAGAAGACAGAAATCAGCCAAGAGAGAAGGGAAAGAGATGCACTGTGACTGAAGAGACACAGAAAGACTGGGTGTCTTGGAGTGAGGCAAATAACTGTACAAAGAAGAAAAGCAAGAGAGCAGGATAGAATCAGGATAATGGGAAAGAGAATGGAACCCCCCTTGTTTTTTTTTAAAAAAAGAATAAGGTGAATGACATGTGCACATTTGAAGTAAATGAAGTGAAATAAGACATTGGAGCAGACTCTGTTCTATGTAAATGTGTTCAAGTCCTCTTGTTGACCATGTCCTTCCATGAGTCCCTATATCCACCAAACTGTCTCTCCATGAATCAAAACAGCTTGCCTATAAAAAATTCTGACCCCTAAGAAAAATCCTTCTTGTTGGATTTTGCATCCAGACCTTCTTTTCAGGTTGAGCAAGAATAGTAACAGGCTTTTCTGTTCTTCTCAGAAAAACATACCATAACTCCCCTATTTATCATCTTTACATGAACTAAATGCATCCACTCTATTTGAAGGCCTTCATAGGGTTCTGATCATTCTTGTCAAAGAGAGACATGTTAGTTCTGAAGCCTGATATTCAGATATTTTTACTAATGCCTTCACAACACGAAATAAACAGAAATAATTATTTTGTTTTAAATATTATGTATGTTTTTCTCTTGTATTTGGACCTCAGAATATATTTTTTTCCTTCAAAAATTTGATGCTTATAGCACATCAAGCCTGCAGTAGGGATAATCCATATAGCAACTAGTTTCTAAGAAAAAAATTCTGTCCATCAGCTTCACTCTATCCCATATTTATTGAACATTTATCTTTCAAGTAGTGCCTTGCACTTGTCCTTCATGAATTTCATACTCCCTCCCTGTATTCTTTTCCAGACCATTTTGCAAATCTGTCAAGGTCATTTTGAATTCTCAGCCTTTCTTGCAGTGTGCTGTGGTTCTTTCTTCCTTCCTAGCTTTCTGCCATTTTCATGGCCAGTAAGGATACTTCCCCATTCCATCACTCTTCGTGTCTGTTGTTATCCATGTACCTGTATGAACAAAATAAATGGGAGGAGTGTAAATTTTGTGTATCTGATGTTGTTATGTGTTAGAAACGGGATGAGATGACAGATGTCATCTAAGTGACAATGTTGCTCTGCACCAATTTTTTCACTCTCTGAAATGGATACTTGAGGAAAGCAGCTCATTGATTATTGGTAAATGTTGGTAATCCTAAAACCTTCCACCCTACTTCAAGTTACTTGGTAAAATGAAACTGGGGTGAAGAGCAATGCATACATATTTACATGCATTCTTAATGTAAGTAAACCTAAGCGTGCATGCATGTGTATGTATATACATACCTATTTGTTGCTTCAACTGTTCCTAATACAAATACATAATAAATAAGGGAGCCAAATAAACTAATAAAATAAAATGGACTCTTTAGAGGAACTCCTATATTTCAATGGAAAATTCCCATAATTTCTGACACATCGATAGGACATCCTCTTTCAAAATCACACTGTGTCTTTTTGTTCTGCCCAGAACTGAGACCTGAAAATGAATATACTGAGGCCTATTTCCGTTGCTTTTGAGCACAGGCTTTTTCATTTACTTCTCAGCATAACAGTTGGACTGCACAGAAGCACTGGAGCTTAACAAAAAAGACTCTCATCTCAGACAAAAACTGTAATTATCACAGGGGAACAAATTAAACAGAAAACCCCGCTGGAATGAGATTTCCACATATTTAGAGTGTGTTAATACCAATAATACGGTACATACTAACAATAGAATTTTTCTGTAGCTTTTGTAGTATCAGATATGAATAAAAATATGTATATTACACTGCCTCAAAAGAAACAAGATGCTCCAAATCTTTTGTGGATTATTTTTTTAAATGTTTAGGAGGTGGGGAAGTTAATTTGAGAAATTTTGGTATTTTATTTATAAGTTTTTCCATTTTAATCAGTACTGATCACAGTGGTATTGATTTAGGCAATAAAAGGGAATTAATTTCAAATACATTTGCTAAAGTACAACATACACTGTACAAATATACACTTTTTTACATTTAATTTACCTTTATTTTTTATATTTTCATTATTGACAATTATTTTTCCCCACTTCTGTCATCTGCCTATCACATATATTAGGTGCCTATTAAAATGGGAATCTGTGAAAGAAGCAGACTCAGTATATCCATCTTTCTGTTTAGTCTATTTTCCTAAGGGAGAAAAAAAAATCCAACGCCACAACAATTGCAGATAAACATATAAGTTTGTGCGTATATATATATATATATATATATATATATATGTGTGTGTGTGTGTGTGTGTGTGCATATGTGTGTAAAAGATCAAGGTGCTAATGATGGAAACTACAGAAGGGAGCATGTCAGCAGGTTTATTCATGCCATAGGTCTTATAGACAATATTCATTGTTTCATAATTTTATCAGAGTCTTATGTAGTGATATGTACATAAACTGTGATAAGATTTAATTTTCCTTCAAAGTCCAATGATCCTCCCCCTACCAATGAATTTCGTGTGCATCTCTCTTTCCTGAATTTGAAACTATGGCATTTTTTAAGCCTGCCTACAAGTGTATTTGTGTATAAAAATCTCTTTTGTGTGCACCTAGATGAAAGTTACAGTGTCTTCATCTGTTTTCAGATGCACTCAGTCTCTGAAAGATTGACTTTTAATCATAGTGTTGGATAATATCATTCAATTCTAAAGTAACTGTGATATTTTTTTTCCTTTTCTCTCTTTTGCTTTCTTTTAAAATTATTCTACTGGAACTAGACTGAATCTTGTCTTTTCACTGAATCTTCTTTTCATTGAAATAAATAAATTGTAAAGCTCTTTAAGTAGCAAACATTTTTATGGTGTGGTGAAAGCATCCTGTTTGAATTTTCACAGACAATATTTATGTTATTTTCTTTTTTAAGGACTTATCTCTGTAACATTATTGACACATTTGGATCAATACTTTTAAAGGTTTCCCTTTTTTTTTTAATATCAAATGCTGGAATGATTTGTATGTTTACCTTGATAATATACACTTGTCTCTTTAAGGTGACAGCAGATGGTCCAATAAGAAGTGGCAGAACTAAGTGCTGAAAATATAGCAGCCCATCTCAAGCTCCCTTAACCATAAAATCTATGAATTTATGCTCAACTGAGCGATAAGACATAGTCATGAAATGTCCAAGGGTGAATCAGGGTGGTTGGAAGTGTACCTATTTCTCCTGCATGATGAGAAACTGTTCAATGCACTGTCTAAATGCACAGACAATATTTAGTAGCTTTATTTATCAATTAACAGCTTCCATTGCACTCAGCCTGCCTACATCACAGTGAGCTGCTGAGAATTGCTGTGCCTTCCAGGTTTCTGTTTTGTTAATGCAGGTTTTGTAGCTCTCCAAGGTTAGTTTAATACTGGCATTGCAGCGTGAACAGTTTGATAGTCTGGGGATTAAATCTTCAGAGGATGTAAGTCATTGCATATCCGCATGGCATCACAGTTTGCATCACAACACCATCAGGTTCACTACTTAACACATAATTTTTGGTTTTGTGTGATTTCCCAGACAGGACTTTATCCTTCTTTTTGTCTGTGTCTGTCTCTCTGTCATTCCCTACACCTCCCACTGTAGGTTATATTCTCTGCTCCACCTGTTCTGCAACACACAGACAAACAAAGTACCAATGCTCTGCTGTGTTAATCAGATGAAGAAACTACACCTTAAAAAACATTCTAAACCATGTATTTTCTTCTGAACTGTGCTATGTTAGCTCCATGTCCTCATCCTCAAATGACTTCTGGTATTGAACAAGCCAATTGCAGATCTGCTCCTCTACAGAGGAACAGCAAAACCACATTACCTGATTAGCCATTACCTCTGCTATATGTGTTTTCACCATCCTTAAGCTTACTGGAATGCAAAAAACCATTGCCAACATCAACCAGATCAAAGATCTTTGGACACACAAATGAATAAACTGTGTATTTTGGAAAAAGTCAGTGTATTTTCTGAGGAAGCTCAAGGAAAGTGAGTCTACCATTCACTGTGTGAATAAAGCAGGCAGGCAGATACAGCAGATCAGCATCCAGAGAAGGGGAAAGTTGCCATCAGAGAAAAGGGACTACTTATCATCCTTTTCTGTCAAGACATTATGGGCCTGGCTGTGATGTAGCATGGCCATTTTCTGCATAAAGTTAATTTAAGCAGCCCAGGACAGATTATTCCCCTGCAAGAAATAATTCCTGCTTATTCTCCAAGCTGCCAGTGTAACAGAGGAAAAGAGCAGAAGCAAAGGGAGGAGGTGGGGGCTGCTGTACCTAATGCACTGTGTCAGTCCTCAGTCCAGGAACCTGAAGTAGCTGCATAGCTGAGATTGTTACAGTTATTTTACAGGTGGATGGTTTGGGAAACAAAAACTTAGAAGGCTTGAACAAACCAAAAAGCAATCACAGGCACTAGGGAACACTGGATCTCCATTCTGTGCTTTCTGAAGGTAGGAGTTGGAGACAGGGAGAGAGAATATGCATAATGTATTTTATATGCAAAGCATAGTACTGTATAAAAACAAAGATCACTCACAGTTTTGCCATACATATATATAGCATAACATTAAAGAAATTGCTCATCAAAAAAGCGCAGTGATTACACAATAAAACATTTTGAGCAACAGAGATATAGCCTGGGCCATTCTCCAATGACGAATTTTAAATTAACTAATGCAATTATTTTGACAACTGTAATTTCAGTAAAATTAAAATTCTTGGTGTTGTATTTCATCATTAACACATGGTTACAAGAGCCATATATGTCTCCCTTTATATTTGTCAATGGATTGTTCCAGAATGATACAAAAATATCCTTACTTCCTGTAGTTGCAATTTACTCTATATCTTGCTCATTTACCAGCATGTAAAAGAAACAGTTTTGAGTCTGCCTTTGGAATTTAGAGTCAAATGTAGTATTGTACAGGGTCAAAGTGTTTGGTAGTTGTGGTAGACAAAAATATATCAGAAAAAACCTGTATATCTGCTTGAGCTATTCAAAAAGAGTATTGTGCACTATACATCATCCAGCCTCAAAGTGACCAGCCCTGGAGTGTGTCACATTGCTGGGCTGCCACATCAGTTGTGTGCAGTCCTTGCATGCCCCAGAACCAAAACAGAGGCTCCATCCTCCCAGTGCCCCATTGCCCCAAAAAGTCATGCTGACAGAACAAGTGCTGCAGAAGCAGGTTGTGTGGCTGCTTTTTGCCTCTTTGCACATCCATTCCCTTACCCTTTTCCAGGTCTGTGACTATTTCAAGTGTAAGGCCTAAATAAAGTTTTTTTCAAACTCTCTAAAATCTCTGTTAAGCCATATTCTGCTAGATAAGGAGGAAATGAAGTTTTAGCTGGTAATCTTTCACTTTTAATGAACTTTTAAATGAGCTAAGTATTCTCAGCCAAGTGACCACCCACCTGTGAAGGGAGTAAAGTAAGTTAGTTCTATTCCCCTTCTTGGTCCACTTTGCAAGTTTCAGAATTGCAACCCCAAATTTCAAAGGAGGTACTCAGGATAGAAATCTTGGGAAAAAAACAGCCAGAGGATAGAGGAAGAGCCTGTCCATAAACAAGGGGGATGAGGGACAGTCCTTCCCCTATGTCAGCAAAGAAGTTTCCTTTCAGAATACCTCAGGTACCAACAGATAATCCATCCTACGCATCCTTTTCTTGTGTGGCTTGGGGCAGAGACTGGGAATGTCTGTAGGATGTCTCTTCTGGAGGGTCACAATTTAAAAATACTATTTCAAGAAAAACATCTGTGATCCCAACAGAAGCAATCTTCCTACTCAAGTGTCCTTATGACATTACAGTACATATATTTAAATTACTGAAGGTGTGAATCTATCCTTCCAGCTTAGATGAATACTTCTGGAGTCAGACTCATTATTAATTGCAACTTCATTCTATGCAACAACAGACAGCAGAGACTGCTAGGATAGTTATCTGCTGCTGTCTGGTGTGTAACAACACTGTTTTTCAGACCTGATTAATAAATGGAAACTGAGTGATTAAATTAACTTCAGTACTTTCACAGAGCTCCTGAAAATAGTTTTGAAAGTTGCAATAGGTATTTTTAAAATAATATATCTCTTTATTGTGAAGAATTTAAGAGAAGTCATGTAACTATTAGAGATTAAATTCCTGCTTTAACAATCTAGAAGGCAATCTGTGCAACTTTTTTTCATGAAATGAAGTGATGGTCCTTGGAGGAACAATAAGAGGATGCAAGAGATCTACTCACTTAAATTCTTATATTAAATAAGAATTTTTAAGAACAGAAGTTTGCAAAACAATATATCTTTTACAGTCCAATCATAAATTAAAAGCTGATACAGAACAAGCAAAATGAAAACCCAATGTTAGTCTTCATTTTGTTTTCTTCTTTCAACATTTTTAGAGGCATTTAAAGCTTAGTATACCAGTGATAAGGAAAGCTTTTGAGGAGCTGTAGATTCCTAACAAAACCATAGCTTTTACTATGTCAGAGATATAGAGCAAAAATTCTTGAGAACTGAGTTGACCTGGGTTTCTCTTTCCAGTACCCATTTACTAACAAATAAATTGTACAATGTAATACATTTGCAATTCCACTTTGCCATGTAAACCTTACTTATTTGCATTTGAAGGGTTTGGGGTCCATTGATCCCTGCAAGTTGTTTCCATCTCTTGCTGATATCT
Organism: Serinus canaria; assembly: GCF_022539315.1. Classification (NCBI taxonomy): domain Eukaryota; kingdom Metazoa; phylum Chordata; class Aves; order Passeriformes; family Fringillidae; genus Serinus; species Serinus canaria. The sequence goes on along the minus strand of NC_066313.1, from coordinate 85,724,232 downwards.
TTTTCCCCCAAAATTTTAGTTGCTTGCAGGAATTAGCCCCTTTTGCTGCCCAGTCATTACCACAAGTATTAAGTTGGTGCTTCAATATTTTCCTGGGTGTCCTTTTTGCTTGAGAGCGCTGACTTCCTAACCCTCAGCATCTGCACACTTGGGTAGTCCTAAGCTCTCTGATTACCAGCTATGGCCAGTGCCAGTGGTGGGGGTGCCCCTCAAGAGCTCCACTTTGAGAACACAAAACCATGTAATTCTGGACATACAGCATCTTTGGAGAAAACTGCTGGTTTCCTTTGTGATATGCATCAGAAAGAGAAAATCCCTGATTTTACACTGTGAATTTCCTAAGTATTATTTTTCTTCACTGTCCCTTTCTTCCCACCAGGTTCCCTTCCAGCTCTGGACAAGAACAGCATCCACTTCTTCCACAAGCTAACACAATGCAGGCTGAGCTCCTTGGCAATCCAAACCAGCTCCTAGCATCTTTTCCAGTTTGGATATGCAAGCCTTCTTTGCAAGTTCAACCTTGTAAACAATGAATGGGATAATGCTGATGATTACTTCTGATTGCTGGTCTCTCCTTTCTGTCAAACATAACTCATTTGAGCTGAATAATGCCATCCTTTCTGCCTCTGGTTTTTTTGTTGTGTTTATTTTATTTTTCAGGGAGCTCTATCTTTTATTTTCTCTCCTTCACCACACCAGCTGTATCTTCTGCAGTTGATTACACACTCATTTATCAGACAAGATTAACCACGTTGTCTGAACCTTGCCTTTTTAAGATAGGCAGGTAAGATAGGCCTTGGTATTCTTTTCTGAACAGTGTTTCACTTTCAATAGTGACCACCTTTAGCAATTTACAGCCCTCTACTGCTGTGTAAAAGGACACAACAGTCCCCTCCATGTTGTCAGCAGGTTCCTAATGTAAAGATATTCTTTTTTTCTGATTTGACATAAACTCTGGTAATACAGATGCTTTAGTCCTTCCTTCATCATCTGAGACCTCTTGACTCCAGTACTGAAGCATGCCCCAGGTCTCACTCACAGCCTGCTGCAGTCAAACACACACGTGCAGAGACCAGAGCAACTTTGTTCCGGAGGCAGAGGTCAGCCCAGACAGCATTTGGCTTATAAACAGCTGTGCTTTGTGAAGAACCTGACCATGTAAAGTTTCTTTCTGTTCAGGATGGTGCTGGAGTGAAACCCAAGCTGAGGCTCCATTGCAGTCACAAGTCATCTTGCCTGTTAATATAGGTGAATTTTTGTGTATGCTTAAGCGCTTCCCTCAGATGAGCCAAAGAACACCGTTCTCCTTTTTTTTCCTCTAATAAATAAGTTTATTTTCTACTATTCATCTGTCTCTCTATTTTACCTTCTTTATTGTTTGTGTTCATCTCAAGTACTGTTCACACTGTTTTTTTTATAATTAATTTATCTATCTATCTATCTATCTATCTATCTATCTATCTATCTATCTATCTATCTATTTATCTATCTATCTATTTATCTATCTATCTATTTATCTATCCCTTTATCACATGTTAGAGGGGGATACGAGTGGATGCTGAACTCACCTGGTATTGGCTTTAAGAGTAAGTCATAAAATAATGTAATGCTTTGTAGAGATCCAGGATATGTCTTCAATTGAAGATAAAGTGTTTTTCACCCCTATCATGCCAAGAAAATTAATGTAACCTCTACTTGCCTCTCTCCACCTTGGCATCCCTTGTTAAACTTAGGGCAATTATGATCTGAACATTTTTAGGATGACAAACATCAGGGATCACCTGAGGTTAATGTCAATTAATAGGTTGTGTCAGTTATGGAGTAACTGGCAATGTGGATGAGAAAATGAAAGAAACAAAGAAGCAGAAAAAGGTAGAAGGAGATAATATTGCATGGCCTAGAAACCAAATATAAAAGTTCAGTAAATACTGACACTGATAAAGGAATCACTAGAAGTTAAATTCCATCTGTCCATCCATGCTGTTATGTCACACTGGTAGCTGCAGCACATGAATGACAGTGTCTCTGTAGCCTATATCTTGTCAAGGAGTTTCACTGGGCACATGGGAGCTGTCAAGGCCTGGAGAAGTGATCTGTCAGAAGGATGTCTGCAGCATTAGGTGTTTAATGACATTTTAATAAGACCTGGAGCAACTGTTTTGCAATTCCTGCATGTACCTGTGAATGGTTGTGTAATGTTTTAGAACACTTCTTCCTTTTTATCTTCAGGTAGAATTGAGCCAGATCCTTTACAGACATAATTTGCTGTGGTTCTTTTGATTTCACCAGGATTGTGCCATTTGAAGCTGAGACCCAAGAGATTTTATATCCTCTGAGTACCATATATCCTGGAGAAAACTGTTTTATGTAGAAAATGGTTCTCACCTGGCATAACATACTGTGAAGGAAAAATGAGAGACAAGAAAACAAAGTGTCTGCTTTCCTAAGTTAGAACTTTCTCTGTTCCAGTGAAGAAAGTAAATAATAAGACATTACCTATTTTTGCATTTCTCTATTATTGAGTCAGCTTTAAATAAGTCTTGATTAATGTACATAGATGTATTTATGCATTTTTATACATATGAGATATAAAAAAATGCACATTGAATTTGATTTTTCAATTAGACACACATTAGAATGTAACAAAAAATTAGTGTGACACTGTCAAATTTATATAAATTTGCCATGATTTCATATCTCATGGGAGATCACGAACTGTTTCCAAATCTTACTAAGTAGTAGAAACAAAATATGATTTCATGGACAAGGTGTTATCACCAGTGTCACAGTAACTGCACCCACAAATCAGGCACACAACTGGGCATAAAATATGTGTTAGTAATAAATTTGGATTTCAAACAATTATGTCTTGCACCTAGCTATCTTGTAATTTCCATGTTATATTTATCTGATATTATAGGCCATAGATTTAACGATATTTTGAAGATGTCCAGTGTCATTTTTAGCTTCCAAATGCTCCCGCATTTGGGTATATGAAATGCAATGTAGGTTGTGAAGAAAGAGTAAGAAGAAATTATGGGCATACAAAGTAATTATGTGCATACAAAAAATACCAAATTCTCTTGGATTGCACCCGTTGTATTCCAAAGACTTTTTCTTTCTTTTTTTTGAAATTCCTTCTTTCATCTCAGACAATATTCAGGTGCTGCCTAGTAACCCTATTCAGTACCATTGCAATGTTCAGCGGTGAGTTTTTTGTTCCATTGAACTATTACTACTTTCTTTCTTATTTGACTTCATGACTTTAAAGCTTGCAATTTCTCTTAAAAGCATGTAAATGAGAATCACAGAACTGTGGAATATCCTGAGGTGGAAAGGACCTGCAATGATCATTGAGTTTAACTCCTGACCCTGCACAGGGCAATCCTTGGGGCAACACCCTGTGCCTGAGGGCACTGTCCAAATGCTTCTTGACCTCTGTCAGGCTTGGTGCTGGGACTACTTCCCTGGTGAGCCTGTTCCAGTGTCCAGCCACCCTCTGGGTGAAGAACTTTTCCTAATGGTTAATGAAGTAATTTTCCTAATGTGACTGAGTTTCATAGGGTTCCCTTGGCTCCTGTCGCTGGCCACCACAGAGGATCAGTGCCTGCCCCAGCACTGACCCTCATGAGGAACCTGTGGGCTGCCATCAAGTCTCCTCCAGGCAAAAAGACCAAGTGACCTCAGCTGCTTTCTTGTATGATTTCTCCTCTAGGCCTGTGTCTGAGAATGAGCGTGTTTGCAACATCTTCCATGGGCAGATTTCTAGGGAAAATCAAGTAACTTGGTACCTTATATCCATAGGATTTAAGAAAAATAAGATCCTCTACTTAGCCAGAGCAAAAGTATTTGTAAATGGAAACAGGGAATCATGTTGTACTTTCGGGGCTGCTTAGTAAATTAATCTGCAGCTATCTCTGAGACATATTTTAATTTTAAGGCTGGGGAATAGGGTGAATGTCATGAAAAGAATGCTCTGAACACACAGCTCCAACATATTCATGTGTGTTTGAACCTCAGCGGTATGTGTCTGTTCTTTATGTTTGAAACCCCTGTTCTAAAAGAAAAAAAAAAAAAGTAAATTTTGAAAGACCAATAAAAATCCAAATTATCTTACCCAAGATGTAACATTTTTTAGTGCCCACGTGGTAGTGAAAAGTAGGGAGATAATATGTGGATTATTTAAAATTATTGCATATCTTCTTGCTTAGAACATAAGTAGTTACATTAGTATAGCTGACTACAAAAACAAGAAATAAATTCACATTAGTTTGTTGAATCTGTGTTAGTGGACTTCCTTGGTGTGTAATTCAGATTAATATTTATAGCTCTGCATGAATTTCTCATACTTGGCTCTGTAAATTTAGCTTGGAGGACACCAACAACTGTGCTTAGTTTGTGATGCAATGAAAAAAGTCCATGCTGATTGAAGTCCAAAATTAATTCCAAATATAAATGTGTATTTGTGCTTCTGTCTTTCCAAAGTGGCTGAACTTAAAAAAGCATTCCAAGTTGTTGCCTTTTTTTTTTTCAAAAAAAGCCTCTCAGCTTCAAGATACGGTGTTCCTACGTTAGAGTGCAAAATATGAACTTCCATATGTAATTTTTTCAAAGCAAAAAAGCCTCTTTGAACTTTCATCTTAAAATCTGTCATGGTTGAATCTCTTAGAAAGATCCTCATCTGTTCATTAGAATTCTGCCTCTGCATTCATAGTTTTCCACATCTTTTTAAATGCAGTTCTAAATATTTTTCTCTCTTTCAAGATTAATATTTTGAATTAGCAAGAGAAGCCTACTTTTTCTACTTTTTTCATAGTCTTCTGTGTTCAGAAGTTCTAAGATCCTTCTAAACAAATCAAATTGACAGTGTATTGGGGGCTTCTTGCTGAAGCAAAAGGCAGCAGTACTGGTCACAAAGACAACCACTTTAGTATCTGAAATACCCATAGGAGAATTGCATCCAAAAAAAAATTATCTCATATGAGGGAGGATGGGCTCTTGAGGCATCTAGCAAATTATCCTAGCAGGTAGCTAGAACTGATGAAGAAAAATATGTCCTTTTAAATAAGAAATAGCTGTTAGGGTCTAAGGAAACATAGTAAACTAATAAATACTCAGATTGATGTATGAATTGCAATGCTCATGTATTACCAGATATTACCATAAAAGATATGGCCCAGATTAAACAAAGTCAGGGTTTGTGCCTAATTTAAGTAGACCTCCAAAAATATTTGAAACATTATTCCACTGTCAATAGATAACACATTTTAAATCAATTGTCTGTGTTTCCAGTTGAATCCATGGAAAGATGTTTGTCTGTCCAAGATATGACAATGAAAAAAATCACAATACATCAAAATTTTAATAAGTTCATCAGAGAGGTTTTTTTGCTTGGCTTTTATTTTTTGTTTGGTTTTTTGTGCTTGCTTTTGTGTATAGCAATATCTAGAGTAGAGGAAAATCATAGATTTTAGCACTGTTTTAACAGTAGTTCCTGTCTTTATTTTCCTAAACTGAACATAGATGGTTTCTGGCTTTACTGCCATTATGTGCTGCTTTTCTGACATTAATTTGAGATGACGTAGGTAAGATAACAATTCCATTCATGAAATCAAATTCTGCTTGTAAGTATGCCTTTCAAGAAAAAGGAAGATCTGTATTTCTTCTAAGTGTTTGCAGGTCGTGCATCTGTGTTAACTCAAATAATGAAAGCCAGGATTGATGATTGGCTGATTCAGTGAAGCTCTTGCCAACAATTTTCAGAGATTAGGAGGTTGTTGGAAAGATATCAATGAAGGTTTAGGGATCACTGTCTGAAGTATTCTAAATTAACAGCTAATGGATGTTTTTAATAGCTCTTTTATAGATGAGTGCAGCTGAATGAAAACCGACAAGAAAGCTCAGCTTTGCTTGGTATGAGCTTTAACTTTTTTTCACACATGATGACCTGCCTCTGCACTAGCTTTCTCACTTTGTTTCTGCACAGGGTAAAAATTCATTTATTTTATAGTTAATAAACATATCCACACACACTTTAATCTTTTGGGGGGTTTTTTGTTTGGTTTTTTGGTTGTTGTTTTTTTAAGTAGTAGAGAATTTTTTTTTCCTAAAATGCTGCACGTACCCAGTGCTGAACTACTCTTTTCCAAAGATTTGTTCATCCATCCTGCTATTTCTGGCAAAGTTCAGTTCTTGCAGAAATGGTGAGCAGACATGAAAAAAATGAATACTCTTTGATTATAGCTGGTGTAATCAAGTTGTCTGACCTTCCTGGTGCACAAAGAGACATGACTTGGGTATTCAATATTCAATTTCAGTGGCCCAAAGAGATGAATAAATATAAGGGAGACAGAGTTCATATGAAAGTATACCACTGGGACAGAAAATAAATGTCTTGAGGTTGTTTTTTGCACTAGAGCTCATGTGATTCTGATCATCTCTGTTGATGCCAAAGGGCTGTCAAAAGACTATTTTTGTCATAGAATGGGGAGAGATGTGACATCATTGCTTCTGCCTAGTTCACAGGTGCTTAAAATTATCTAAACGTTTTAACTCTCAAAATTCTGCCAAGAGGGATTCCGTGACTACCTCTTTTAATAAAAATCTCCATTTGTGCTTATACATGTGCTCTTTTCCTTTCTGCACTATGAGCATATCAGATGAATAAGAAATATCGTTTAAAATTTTGCATTTACCTTAAGGTAGACAAAATATTCAGCAAAGAAACATCTTTTCTACATACTGAGGCTTTCCTGTTAATATAGAAAAAATTTTTTTTTTTTAAATATCCAAATAAAAAACAACAAATATTAGTAAAATTGACCTGACATCAAAGAGAAGCCAGTTAAACATCATTTTAGTATTATTTGTCAAATTTCTATTTCTACTCACAGACAGGCTGGAGGAAAACATGATGTTACTGGATGTTTATGTGTGGATAGCTAAGTCAAACTACATATTTCCAGTGACTGTAATTGTAGCTTAGACATCTAGGACCAATGTGAAAAATACATTTAGACAATATGTTTTGGTGTCTGAAACTGGAGTGGAAACCTGCTATAAAAATCTTTAGATTATGTATCAATAAAATAACAGTTATTTCATTGTGTTTTATCTTGTGCTATTGTAGTACATTCTGCAGTGATGAATTCTGAGAACTAGCTCCTATTGATTGATACCACCCCACAAGGACATAAATTCCCTGCTTTCATCTTTAATAAGTGCTATGAGATGCAAGAAATTTCAAACTTTTTACAAGCCTTCTAGATTAAACATCTTTATGTGAGTCTGAGTAACATCTTGAACAGTGGTATAGGTAAAGTATATAAGGAAGTTTAACAAAAGATTTCAATCTTTATTATCAAGACTAATTGGCCTTTTAGGATCCTTTATTTGTAAGAAACCATTAACTTCTTAATGCATTGTGGGCAGTAAGATTCTCATCAACATGTTCTCTAGTATATTTAAATCTTTCTTTGATACAATCAAGGAAAAAAAAAAGGTAAAACAGGATTGGCTGATTTTGAAAACAAACAATATATTGTGGATTTATACCTGGCACTATCACAACAAAAAAGAATGGAAAAATACAATCTTATTGAAGGAATAATTTTTTTTTTTTTTAATTTTCAAAAATACCTCATTAATTTCATACAATATGATTAAGGATTTGTCAGTAGCATGTGCAAGCGATTCCAACCCAAAGAAACCATCACATAGACAAAGAGAAAGAAACAGCATTAGTACAGTTTGCATCTTCTGATCTAACTCTTCATTTTTCTTTCATTTTGCTTTTTTGATTTTAATATTTATACCCATTATGGTCAAGTTTTTCTATCATGATGATGCTTTCTAAGGCAAAAAGGCTCACTTCAGTGATAGAGATCTATCACCAAAGTGCCAGTCTGTCTTGAAAAATTATATATAGTATGATTGAAAAGAAAGTACTAGCTAAGTACAGATACAGCTTCGTGCCATCTAGGGAAAACTAACTCCTCACAACTGTATTCTTAAGCTAGCACCAAATATTTTAAAGGAAAAAATCTCAGGGAGAAAAGCAGCATCAACATTTTTAACAGATTCAAGGTCCCCATCAAAACAAGCATTCAGGAAATTTTTAATAGCAGGTTGGAGAAGAGTGCAGCAAAGCATGATTTTAACACATAACTAGGGAAGATATGCATGAATTCCCATCTTAAGCTCTGTGACTGAGTGGCATCTTTGGAAGAATGTATGTAATGTCTTAGCAGCTACACTTATTACCTCTGAAACCAGGCTTACCAACCTCCCCAGGTCTTGCACCATTTCTCATAATATCTTCCTATCATTTTTTTACTAGTTCAGTTGTTCTTCATTAATGACTCAAAAAAATCTTATACTGGTGATGCAGGCTTTGCTTTTCTTGAGTGAACTGTTCAAACAAGCTATGAAGTAAACACCTTTGGATAGCTGATGAGTGACCAGAAGTTTCTAGGAGCTAGTAGTAGTTGACAAGAGAACTTCAACAATTTAAACAAAAGGCAGAATAACAGGGCCTTGCTTTTTATGTGTAAGGCAATGGGAAAAACACAGCTGGATCTGGCACCAAAGGAGATGGGGAACACTCACAGTCCTAGGCAAGCTGGATAACCAACACTCTGCAAAGGACCACTGCCCACTTGGCGACAACTTTTTAGGCCTTTAACTGAAGCATCTGAAGCTCCTAATTTGTCATCTTGAAGCTTCTAATTTCTCATCTAATCTTCCTTGAACCTAGGTTGCTGCAGATGATATTTCCTAAATTTGGAATAGATATTGGGGCATGCCACCAGGATGCCACCAGGCTGTGCCAGCCTGGGTGACTCACTAGGGATATATGAAGTCAGCAATTAATCTCCTGGAGACAAATCCTGTGCAGGACAGGTATTGGAAAGCCTTAGGGGGCTGTGTGACAATGCATCCCCTCAGGAAGAAACACAACTTGACTGAAGGAGTCCAGAGACCATGGAACACCTGTAAAAGTGGCTCCAGATGAAGCACTGGGGCAGTCATCAAAAATAATCTAACAGAGCATTGTGGGCATTGTCATCACTATCACAGGGAGTTGTAAGAACGGTTTGAGGACATTTGTATTATCCAATTTGTACCATCATATTAAAATACTGCTGTGCATAGTACTGGAAAATGGTATCTGGGAGTCATTAATAAATACCTGGGCCAGAATAAGGCAAGGTTATCACCTTTTTGTCAAAGTAATAGAGATACTTCTCCTAATGAATGACCCCAATCACTGTTGGACAATAAATATAAAAGCATACAGATGAAAAGGTTTCTCAGACTACAGAATAATAGCGAGATATTACAAGTTGGTTTCACAGGTCCAGACAAAGTTAATTATTAGTAAAAATTCTTTTTGTCATAAGAATTGAAATAATATTGAATAGAAAAGGATATCTCTACAAGAGCACTTTATTTTCTTAGACTCTCCTTCCAGATATGGAAGAAATATATGGAAGTGAGTCTGTATTTCCTGACCTTGGCAGATCAAAAGGCAAAAGGTTTTGCCCTCAAATGTCATCAGTGGTTTAGAGTGAAGAACCTTTTATTAACATTTTCAGAGTTCCTGGGTATATTCCCTTTCTAAAATCTGCATGCTAAATTATTCTGCAGCCCTGTCAGATCACCTATGTTCCATTGAAGCAGGGCACATTTTTGCTTAAGTTATGCAGAGGAACAAATCCTCAGTTTTTAGCCTTCAGTTGGACTCTTAAAAGTTAGGGTGGAAAAAATAAATTTTCTGTAATGTTCAATTTAAAAAAAATAAAAGCAAACAAAACTCCTTTCTTATGAAATGAAACAATCTAGGCAGAAAAAAAATATCAAAATAAGTACTACACAACTGCAGGCAAAGCGTCTGTATTTTAAAACTTATTGGAATATTGTGGTGAATTGAAGAACGTTTAAAAATTCTTGGCCTATAGTTTAAAGAAACATGTGCAATCCTAACTTAAATATTATCAAGTAACTAGTCCTCTTGGTCTGAGAAATATTGAGTCCTCATCTATTTAAAAAATTAAAATTTCAAAATTCTTAAAAAGAGCTATGATATTTATTAAGGCAGAACATGATCATACAATTAGTGGGGTTTATGCTTTATCTTGCTGTTGTGCTTTGACTAAGAAAGCAAAGAAATGTTCCTTGAAATTATTATGTATTAGTCTGATTCATTTCTTTAATCTTAAAGTAAAATCTGAAATGGATTTAATGCATTTTGCATAAATACCTCTCTTTTATTGCAATATGAACTGGACAAGCAGATACCATTTTGGCAGTTGGTTAAACTTCATCAGTGTCAGGGAAAGGTAGAAATACCTTCGTTATAAGAATGAAAGAGTTTAACCTGATTTAAATATGCCAGCCAAACTTGTATGTTTGTCTGTAGCTCATCATCTTCTGGATTTTTTTTAGCATAAATTGTTTATTTCAGATATCAAATAATTGGTTTGATTGACTTTTCCTGTTAGACTAGATCAACCAAAGTAAATATGTATGAGTATTTAGTGATGGTCTATATTTATAATACAGAAATAGTCAATTAAAGAAAGAAAGCTACATGCAACTGCTAGAAAGCAAGTAAATCAGCAAAAGTGCAAAATTAAGTATGCTACAGCTGTTAAATGCAGTCCTGTTTTAAACAGAGTCTGTTTGTAGGTGATGCTTTCCATGCTGATAGCTTCCAGTGGCCTTTTAAGCTTGCAGGTGCACACATTTTTATTTAGGTATCTATTTAAAAATAGTCTGTATGAAATGTCATTTGTATAAGAACTAATGTAATTTTTATTCATGTTGAGTGATTGCTATTGTATGCATAAAATGTGGATAAACAATCATACACCTGGCTGTTGATCTGTACCTACCTCTGATTTTTGCTTTCTGGATGAAAATACAAAAGCTTAAACAATATAGGAGTATTTGGATTTTTTTATTTTCATATATGTAACACAAAATTCGGGAGCATTTATATCTATTTTTTATATACTTGCTAGAAAAATCTATATATATAATGACTGAATTTAGTAGTATCATGATGTCATGCTTATTTTTCATAGTTTAACAAAAATTTTTTGGGAAGGAAAATAGAATCTTCTGTAGGATTGCTTCTTGAATCCCAGTAATAAAAATATAAAAATTCCCACAACAAATGCAAACGTGATTACAGTATCAGTGTCAAAAAAGAAAAAAAAAATAAAAAGGATGGTTTGCATTGGTGGTCCCTTCTCTTTATTTCCCTTGCCTTGCCTTGCCTTGCATCCAGTTCATTCCCTTTTCCTCTCCTCCCCTTCCTTTTGCTTCTCAAGAATTTTAAGAACAAACTATTGACTTACCTGCAAAACCCATTAAGCCTTCAACTCAAAGATGTTATGACAGAGTTTGTAGGCAATTTATCCCTTGGGAAAAGCAGAGATCAAAATTCCTCTAAGGAAATTATAGTTTTACTGGTTAAGAAAATCTCAAAAGGCTTCATCTCATCTGCTGTTGAATTCGAGGGATTTACTTTCGGTTCAGCTTTTGTCTCCAATGCACTCCATTCCTTCATCCAGAAAAGAACCCCCGATGTTTGGATGGGGCTCTTGAGTAGCCAGATGAGGATTGAAGTTATCTGTGGTTTCATCCAACTGGCCAAAGTAAATGGAAGGAAACCAAAGCCATCAATACAGCCTTCTGAGGCATATAGGACATTTAAAATCCGTCCACTAAGAATGCTGATCATAATGCAATTTTTAGTCTACGCAAAGCCAAAATGGAAGAAAAGCAGTCAAGCACCAAGAAGATGCAGAGCTGCTTAAGATATTAATTTTAAGATATTTTTTGAGAAAGATAAAAACTGTAAAGGTGTATAGGAGTGAGCTGGAGTTCATTTTCACCACAGCAGCCCTCACAGTGCTGTGCTCTGCACTGGTACCTGGAAGGATGTTGGCAGCACATCAGTGTTTTGGCTTCTTCTGAGCAGAACTGTCACTGGACCAGCACTGTCTCTCTAAAATTCCCCCCACCAAGCAACTGGGAGTGGGCAAGATACTGGATACACAACTGGATACTGGATCCACAACTCAGCCAGCAGACCCAAATTAACCAAAGGGGTATTCCATACTAAATGATGTCAGCTCAGATATAAAAGCTAAGTTAAGGAGAAGGAAGAGGGGGGCATTGTTATTGACAATGTTTGCTTTCCAGAGCAACTGCTGTGGCTGCTGAAATTCTTCTTCCCAGGAAGTGGCTGCCATTGCTTGCCAATGGGAAATAAACAATAAATCTATTTTTAATTCTTTGCTTGTGCCCATGCAAGTGTTCACTTTTCCTTTAGTAAACTGGCTTGTCTCAACCCATGAGTTCTTTCCATCTTATTTTCCCTTCCCTCTTCATCTGGGCAGGGGAGTGATAGAGTGGCTTGGTGGTACCTGGTGGATGGTGGGCACCTGGCATCCAGCCAAGGACAACCCACCACTGATGGGAACAGGATTAATTGACCATATAAATCCAAACTCAGGAAATACAGCAATAAAGACAATGTTTCCCATGATAGAAGAGGTATTTTCTCTGATATACCATTTGGGAGGTATCACCACAATGTTCAGCTGTACTCAGAGGGTGACTGTCTGACAGCAACCCTTTTTCTTATAAACTCAGAAAGAATGTGTATTTGAAACTACTTAGACGACATTTTTTAACAAATAAATAAAATAACAAAAGAAGCTCAACGCAAGCAAACAAACAAACAAAAAAACCCAAATGTTTAACTGATAGTTTTTGTGGCATGTGAAGGGAAATGTGTGCTCTGCTGTTTGTCAGGCTGGAGCCTTTTACCATCTGCTTGTAGACCAGGGAAAGGCTCCCAGCTCTAGACATTGCCCATATTGGGTGCCCACAGCCTCAAAACAAACCAAACTATCCACCAAGGAGACATTCTTGACTTTTCCTCCATGACAGCTCCATGATCTGATAGTTGATCTGATAGTTTCCCTGCTTTATTTATATTTTTTAAAAGCTTCACAAACATCTCTAGTAGAAAAATTTCTCTGGAGTGTAATGTTGGTGGACACATTTGTGCATACATGCAGCCACCTCTAGTTTTGCTCACACTTTCTTCTTTTCCCTTCTGTTGCCAAAAATAAAGCATTCTTTAAGTTTACCAAGTCTTCCACTCCTTTAAGTCCACTCAAGCATTATTTTTCTGACCTTGTGATGTGCCTGCTCACCACAGGATCAAGATCACAGGCCAAATATTTGCAAAAAATCAACTCCTAGCAGTGAGATTTTTCTATGGGAAGATCAAGGGATCCCAGGAAACAGAGCTCCCTAACATTAGAATTGACATTACAAGACTGTCACCATATATTAGATACGACCTTAAGACTGACATAAATTATTAGCATTAACTATTAACTTATAAATGTATTTTTAAAGCTAATACCTTTAAAGGTACCATATCAAGGTGATTTTTAATCAGAAGCTTGATTTGGTAGAAGCCATTTTATCATGAACAGGCTGGCTCAGTCACTCACAAGACTCACTCACCTACCCACTTCTTCACCAGTATCCACAATTCTGAGAGACATCCCATGACAGCTACATTGTGCCAGATGGAAAAAACCTCAAAGTGCCTAAATTCAGCCTGGATCTGGCCCCAAATATAATGGCAGGCTAAAAAATTAATGCTTTTATTAAAATTATGCTAAATTACAATGGCCTTCCTATAGAATCTTGCATTATACATGCCTGAATACCAAAAGAATTCATCATGATTAAACTTATTGCAAGAAATACCAAAGGAAGTAAGAATGATTTGCCACTTATTATAAAGTGTTGCCCATTTTGCAATAAGGGGCCAATCATTATTAATTCATTTGATATTTTTTATAACATTAATCATGACTAATTCATTTTGCATTATTAATGTAGATATAACATGAAATTCCATTGCAATTTAGGTATTTATTTAAATGTATCATTAATTTAAAGAGTTATCAATCCAAAACGTCAGCAGTTTTACTCAAAGGCTGCATGTAAGGCACCTTCCTTTATTTTTACTTAGGAATTCTCTCTTTTTTTTTTATGGTACCAAATAATACAGCATGTATTAGATTTTTTTCTATTACCTGGAAAAGGCAGAAGCAGAGTTATCTAGAGTTTAGAACTCCAGTCTTTCACCACAGTTACATAGGAAACATCCTGCTTTAAATGACCTGCTAGCATCCTTGTGCTGAGCACATATTTAAAGACCTTTTTCAGATAAAATGTCTATTTCATCTCCATCTGGGAAATCTTTAGTGTGCCAAAGTAGCTTTCATGTTTGGAAAATTGTAGGGAAGAGACCATATTGACAGCTTGGAAAGTTTATCAGTCCTATGGAACTTCTCACAAGTTTGGAAAATTTAGACAGCACCAAAATTCCAAAGTCCAATGTCTAAAAAGAATCCCTTAAAAACTACTCTTTGTCTGCTGGAGGAATTCACTGTCATGTTTCCATTAGATAAAACATTTGCCTCTTCATTTGTCAAGCAGCACTGCTTTGCTCTGTCAAGCAGTGAGACACCTTCTGTGCTTTTATACTGAAGGAATTATTTTCCTCTCCATGAGTGTGTAAATGCATGAAACCAAGAGCTAACAAGGAGTCAATGAATGTTTATAAGACAACTCATATTGGCTTTCCAAACTTCACTGAGGTATAAGAGCTGAGGTTCAAGCCATTCACAGAGCAGCAGAAACCCCCAGTACTGCAGAGCACTGAGCTGAGGAGCAGGTTTTTCACCACAGCACAGCAATGACCTCCAGTGAAGACCAAAAAGAGATCCACAGACAAAAGTTCTCATGAGAGAAACAGGAAGAGAAAAGTACAGATAAGCAGAAGAGAAACAAAAAGACCAGTTAACAATGTCTAAAAAAAGGGAAAAAAAAAGTGAAAATTAATCTGCAGCTTCTCAGATTACTGTAGGGAAAATTGTGAAGATTTTTGTGTGTTAGGCAGCATTAGTCTAATAACATGTATATTGGGGTTTTTTTATGAGATTTTTTTAATATTGGTGGTGTCCTTGTAAGAAAACTACAGCACTCACACAACTAGAAAAGCATTATATAAGTTCAAACAATCTTCTCTCACTCTCTAAACACTCAATGCCAGCACCAAAAGTCAGATATTCATGGATATCTGGGACTATAAATCTAACTGGGCGAAGTACAAAGAATTAGTTAAACCTCACACCTGTATTAAAATTCCTCATTTACTGCACTTCTAGTTGCTTTTCTTATTCTCAGCCACTGAAACCATTAGTCAGAACTTGGAACTGCAACCATGTAATTAATTTCTGCAACCAGTGATGCGTTTCTTACTTTCTCAATGTGCTTTCAGAGGTTTTGCTTCAAACATTTGATGACCACAAAGGGAAACTCTTATCTCAAAATCATCATCAGGAATTTTGTCCAGAATCATGAATCCCTGTAGAGAGGAAAGTAGTTTAGGTTGACTACAATCTCTTTTCTCTAAATCCACTCCAGTGACTCTTCTGGTAACCCCTGCCAGCAAACAGCACTAGAAGATGTAGTTTTACATCAGCCTTGAGGCTTTCCTTAAGGAAGATGTGTCTCACTTCAATAGTGTAAGCAGGGGTTACTTCTGTAATTATAACAGTTTTTATCACTGCCATCCTAATTTCAAAATCTATAGCTGGTGTTATTTATTAAATCTGGACAAGACTGAAAAAAATTTGGACAATTTTCAAGTTGTGGTTCAGTGCACTTCTGAGAGGGAGAGATTCTTCTCTGGGTGCCTGCTTATCACAATGTGATGTGAAAAAGAAATATATATAAAGCTGACATCCACTTTAACTTTGCTATAGAATATTCAACACCTTCCACTTTCATTTGTATATTCAATGATAACATTTAAAATTACTGTGGTCACCCTAAAGGATGTTAATTACAATGCGACTCAGCAGCCTTTATACAACATAATTGCAGGTTACTCATGTTCATAGTATCCATTGAGGTTGTAATGGGGAGCAGAATTTAGCTCATGGATTTTGTGATGAAGGTCTTACAGCCATTTCTTGTTATTAATCCTCTTTAACACTCCCCATGCATCATCTTTTGTTTGTTCCCTTAATTCAGAGTGAGTTTTATTTTTTATACATAAAGGATATCTTTCTTATAGGCCTGTCAGGTTCAGATTTACATATTGTAGATTTAATTGCTTCACATTTCACTTTTTGATAAGGTTCTCAGATGTTAGGCTATATTAAAAGGGGATGGAGACTAACACAGGAATTATTATAATATCATTCTATAAATGGAGGTTTCATACTCATGTTGAATACTCTACTGGGTTTCAGTCACATTTCAGCACGATACAGTAGAAGAAGAAAGGTCTGAAAAAGGGCAGAAAATACATATTAGTTGGATAGGGAGTATTCATATGAAAAGAAATTGAAAAGATTATTTAGTGTGAAGCAAAAAGAATAGTAGATGACATATATAATAATGAGTGGTACAGAGAAAAGCAATGAGTAGTCCTCACTACTCTCTTCTACAGGAAGACACAGAGGGCATTAAGTGAAAGGAAAAGGCAACAAATGTAGAAGCGATAAAATGAGATACTTTTTATGGCAATGCATCTTATAATTAGCCTGTTGAACCGACCACTGTGTGTTATTATTGAATAATAATTGAGGGCTGCTTGGAAAGTTCCAGGAAAGATAAAGCAATTATGTTAATAAAAATAGCATCTGCAGTGGAACTAGGTAGAACAAGTTGGTAAGGGATACGAGCTCTTGCAAACCAGGGGGGAGTGTAATCAGGGCCAGAGGCTGTTCATGCTACTTGCTATCATTTTACTAGGAACTGTACAATTATAGAAGGCCTTCCCTTCCTGTTTTCCACCTAAATCCCTGATTTGAAAGAAAAACAATCCTAAAAGGCAGTGGATCCCATCTGGGTCCCACAACACTCTGTGGTTGGATTTATTGATGGACAGGAAGCAACACAAATGGGTGGACACTGCCTGAGGTGGCCACAACAAAGAACACATAGTGTGTAATGCTGCTTGTGTTACAGGTAATAACATCAAAGAGATACAAATGGCATTTAATTTAGTGGTGGATTAGGCTGTGTGGAGCCATTAAATACAGGTTGCCAATGCCATCTCTCAGACAGGAGATGCCTGTAACACAAGCTGCTGTATGTATGAAGATTTAGGAGAAGTATCCTTTGCTGAATTTTCCTGTTGGATCTGCTATTGGCCACCAGCCAAGGCGAGACTACATAGAATTTTCAAGCAACCAACAACCCTAAATCTCTTCTTTTGTGTGGTTTTTGTATCAGTGCATGGTGATTGTCTTCAGCAGGAGTAGAAAAAAATACAATTCCTTTATGTTCCTGAAGTCCATGTCATTACATGCTGGTGTCAGGACCATCACTGACAACCAAGAGCCACATCTGTTTTGTACAACAGACGGCCTTGCTATCTTTCATTTTGACAGAGGATAAAATCTGTGAAGTTTGTGGGTGATTTTCAGTTTCAGGGAGATCATTTTATTACAGGTACCTCTGATGAAGCTAAACCGAATATCCTGTTGATAGATTATGGAGGACTTGAGGTTTTCATTCAATAAAAGATGGACTGACTATAATTACATTAGTTCCTTTTCCAAATGCTATCAGTCATATGACAGCTTTGGGCTCATTTGACAGGGTGTTCAGTATTCATCAATACTGATAAAAACTTTGCAATTTAGGTAATGCCTTCATTGTTCAGTAATTTTCGAAATTTTCCATTTCATATTCAACATAATATTAAATACAGTTCTTCATCTAAACTAGTTTGTTTTCTTCAATACAATCACATTATTCTGAACAGATACTGCAGTATTAATGCTGAGTTCTGAATTTTTATTTGTTAGAAATATGTTTTTCACTCTTCTTTGCTGTGAATGCATGAGTGGCATAAAGCCATGTAATTGTGTTAATTTGATTTCAGTTGTTGTCTTTAAAATATTTCCCTTATTGTTAGTGACATATGAGAAGTTCGAAAACAAAATGTTTTTTTCTTTAAATAACAGAAAGCAACCTGCAGTTCCAACAACAGGCAATTTTCCATGGCAAGGCAGCTGATGCTTTGTCATTAAGGATTTGGACTTGCTGAACTCATATGACATACAGACTCATTTAAGTTTCAATGTACATTTCCTGTTGTGTGGGATGATCCCTACTCCTCTATTTCAGAACTAAAAAAAAAAAAACCAAGAAGCATGTAGGAACAAAAGAAAGACACAAGGTTAGGTGCCTTTCAGCGCACTTCTATTTTTTCTAATTTTTCTCCTAAGAAAAAAGAGGACTTGTTAAAGTTTACTTTTTTTGGTTTTATTTTAGTAAGCTGGAAGAAAAAAGGAATGAATGAATATGAAAATGTCCTAAGTACTGAGATGAAAGCGCAAAGTTTTATGGCAAAATATTTCTCTGAATCTTCATGATATTCATCCTGTACCTCAAAAAGTTTTTTCTGGTGTGAGCAACACTTCTTGTCTCCCTCATGACTACTCCCAATACACATTTCTACCAGCCCACATCCAACAGTCTTGCCAATCTGTACCACCTGCCCTCCACCCCTTCAACAGGCTCTCTGTACATTCCTAGCTACAGTCTTCATCCACACCCCCCTGCTTCAGCTATTCAATCTGTTTTTCAGTAAGGGAAATGCTCTTTCTTGCATTTTAAATTCTGTTTTCATTATAAAAAGAAATGTCCTTCAGAAAATGCCCCAGTGTCATTCCCAACAGAATTTTCTTTGTGGAGATTTTGTTTAAGATTCCCTATTTCGTTACAGAGTATTTCAGGTACATATTGTAAAAAGCAAAGCAAAAGGACACGTTTCCTGAACATTACAAAGGAAAAGAAAAAAAAACAGGCCACCTTTTTTTTTTGGATTATGACTGTGCTTTACATTTTTCAGTTGGAGTGATTTTGAAGGAATCTTTACATTACTTTTCATTTATATTTCATTTATCGTAATTGTTGTTTGCTATCATTAGAAAACACATGCATTACTGCTTTGGTCTAAATTACTGATGTAGTCTGAGGGAACATCTATATCCTCTGGGAGAACATCTACACCTTCTGGGAGAACACAGATGGGTGCAGGGCCTGCATGGAGAGCAGGGAAGAGCATGCAGAATTCTCCAACAAGCCCTAGACAAGCAAGTCAACATGGACCTAAACATCCTGTCGTGTTTACAGCATTATTGCTTCAAAAGTTTCCTGTGCTCTTCATTACCACCCAAGCTTAATGGGCCCATTTATTACTTGCTTCTTAATGTAATGTCATGAGCTGCTCTTGCTAATACCAAGTGCAACCCCTGACCCAGTGATAATCTGCAAAAGACAGGAGCCTTGTATCTCCTCTCTTCATATCCCATAACTTCTCAAGGGGCACACAGTTATTCCAGCTGTGGGAGATGTTCAGGCAGAAAGCACTTGCTTCTCACCCCTGCCTAGCACCCATGCTTTCCCTAGGCAAGTGATAAAAACAATGTGAAGATTACTGCAGGCACTGCACTCACTGCCAGATACTGTGAGTGCTGGAGTTGGGAAGCCAGGGTAGCAGAAGCACAGTCACCCTTAGCCCTGTTACAGTCTGTGCCTAGTCTTACAGGCAAACCCTAATAAATGTAAAGGACTTTAGAAGCTAAGGGTTTGGTACTTACAGGGGCAAAAGGCTCCTATCTCTAAGTCACCAGTCCTAGCCTCAAGTCAATGAATAATCAGGAGCAGAAATAATAAAGTAGAAAGTGTATTAGGCAATAAGTGTTTTAGAATACGAATAGTTGTATGCTAAAATCCTTAAATTATAGTGATAAAAATATTCTAGAAATATTCATTGCATGGGAGTGCAGGAAAATTATTCTCTTTTTCAACTGTAGTCTCTTTGCAGGTGAAAGCAAGACTGATTCTGGCTTGAGTAACATCTGACTCCCTAACAGCTTTCCTGCAGCCCACTGGAAATATTCAGTGAACAAGGTCTCCCTTTTCCACGGTGAGTCTTGAGGAAAAATGAGATTATTAGTAAAGAGTCTATGTAACTTTTAGAGAGCTCTTCACAAAGTCCTGATGATTTTTGATTGATGTCTGTGTGACTGTGTGTCACAGAGGAAAAGTGTATGTACAGCAGCCTGGGAAGAAAAAGTTTACAGTATTCACTTGTGTTATACCAGTGCAGAGAAAAAGAAATCACTTGATGCCCTTGAAATGAGGTCATTTTCACATTCACTAATCAACAACAAAAGAATGCCCAAATTGTCTCATTGATCTAGTAGAGTGCGCATCTCCTCCATCTAAGTTATTAACTGAGGAATTAAAATTAGCTTCCCTGCATATTTATTCCTCCTGCTATGCTTTATGGATTCAATATTATGTGGGTTATATATTTTTAAAAAATATATCAGCTTCATTGCAATAATAGTTGGTTTAATTTTTTTTGTTTATTTGGTACCTGCTGTTGGGGAAATTTTGTGGGTTTCCCTAAAGTCTAAATGTATTGCATTAAATAGCTTAGAGGGGAAAAAAAAAGAGGATAGGTTCTAGCCTGCTGAGTAAACATAAATTTCACAGTTAAATACATAAAATAATGATTACATCCAATGGTCATGAGGGACATGTTTTTAGGAGTATACTAATTAAACTACATCCTTCAGACAACATGTTTCTACACTTACTAGCAATGAACCATATCTGATTTGTCATTAAGTAATTATGAATGCTAATGCAAATAAAGCACCTTTCAAACAAGGCTTCAGAATAGAAATTAATCATATATTATTCTTTCTTATCCTACCACACAAGGGTCATTTAAACAAAAAAAAAAAAGCTAAGTATATGAGACACACACAACAGAAGTTGCTAGTTTTGCTCAGGCTTCAGTTCATACCTTTGTGGAGTTGTTTATGTATGCATGCATACACTTCTAAATGGAGAGTGAAAAAAAAATCTTTAAAGCATACTTAGTAATTCAAGCCTTGATCCAAAAACTGCTAAAGCTTATTTGCAATCTTCCATCAGTAACAATAATAATTAGCAGTTCTTGCTCCTTTTGCAGATCTCAAAGAACTCTACTAAAGCCCAGGATGAAAAAGTACACAAACACAAGGGAGTAAGTGGAATGAAATTAATAAGCACACTGAGTGTTAACTCCAGAACATATCAATGTGCACTACAATTTCTCATGCTTTTTTCAGCTAGGAGATCTCAGAAATGTTCTGATGGCAAAACCAACACGATTTTTGACCAGACAGGGATGATTTCCAGAATGTAGGCTATTGCTTCACACCTCATCTGCCACCCTGGATATGCCCATAGAAAGTTGATATTGTTTCCTCTCTCCCATTAAGAAATTAGGATCCAAAACTGTGGCATTCATTACTCCAGGTACATTAGCAGATGCTCTGCACAGTTTTTCAAGCTCCAAACTAAGTTTCTAGCGGTGGAGACCTCTTTCTCTAGGAGAAATTCTTGTGAGGTTCATTCCCTATGCTATTTTTTTTCCAACTTCTAACATTTACCAGAGATAGAGGTATGCAAAGTCTGGACCCTTCAATCTAATCAAAACCACCACATAAAGTTCTGTAATATACTTTTAAAAGGACCAATAAAAGCACTTCATCTTCACAGCTAGAAGGGAACATTACTGGTATTTTCCATCAACCTATTTGCAGCAAATGTGAGTTGATTTACCTTCCCATTGTGTTGTAAATGTTTTCCTTCCTTTTGACTTGTCTTTGTCCTCCCCTTTGTACAGCTAGTAAAGTCATAAGTCCTTTGAAACAACTGCCTGCTCATTATAATGCTTCATTGCATAAGTAAGAAGTTGAGTTATGAACAAAGTTCTCATTGCACAGGCTTCTATAACCCTTAATTCTGGGAAAGAAAATGGCCAATAACTTGTGAAAGGTACAGTGAATAGATGTGTTTAGGGCAAAATAATATGCTTTTAGATTGTGACTGTCTGTTTAGGACCCTTTTTAAGGCAAGGGGCCAGTAATAACTGATAATAAGGTACACTGAAAAATCATGCAGCACTTCTTATTCATATTACCTATGCTAACAGGTGCTATTCAAACCCACAAGTGCCAGCTTGTAAATGAGAAACTCCTCTGTTGCATGGAAGAGAAAATGAAAACGAGACAATGACAAAATAAAATGCGAAAATAGTACAAATGAGAAAAGCATAAAAACTGAGAATTATGAATAAATGCAATGACCACTAGATCCTCCTGACTTGAGATGATTAGGTTAAGCTAACTTTTGTCAGCTTAACTACTTACATGTGTTACACAGGTTAATAGTAACCTTAATCAGGTTATTTTAATGAAAATCACCAGGTTTGTACACAGCAGGGTAAAAACATAAGTTTTTAACAGCACATGGTGCTTTATTTTAAATGAAAGAATAGCTCCAAGGGGCAATATCATTTTCTATGGGAATCTTTTGTCTTCCTAAGATTTTTGAGAGGTCATCAGCATTTCTTCAGTGGGATTTATCCTCTCTGACTCTGGCCTCTGATTTGTGGCCAGCTGCAGGCACCAGCTGAAGTGACTATCCAACCCCCTTTTACTAACAATGACATGAGGGCAATTTATCCCATATCAAGGTGGTTTTCCAGGATAACAAATCAAGTACTAAAAGTCTTTTTATAGATGAAGGAGGATAAAGTTGCTACACATTGAGTCTGTGTACACACTAGATGGCTACATATGGGCAAATGAATCCTACCTGAAACGCTTAAGATATATTTGTCTAAAGCAGGGAGATTTCATCCACTCTTGCTGAATACAGGCATTGTCACATAGCTACCAGGTGTAACTAGAGTAACTGGGCCCTCATTAAGCAGAAACTGATGCTAAAGACTCTGAAATCACTAGTTTGCCAGCAGTTTACAGGAGTGTTGCCAACACTACTAGTTATTTCCTAGCCTGTGGGGGTAAGAAAGGCAATAAAAGACATAGATCTGGTAACTTCAAGCTTTCTAGCACTGATTGCTCCCAAGGCAGCAGATTCCTTATGTATATATATATATATATATATATATAATGTGCTCCTTCTCCTTTTAGCTGCCTGTTGGGAATTCCATGTACAAGGTTCTCCTGGTACCTGTTGCACCGAGGATGTTTGACCATAAATGATGATTGGACATTTGAAGTGCAGGTGCACAGAAACTGCAGAGTGATGAAGGGATTAAAATGTAGAGGTTATTATCTATATTGTAGGCTGATTTGCACAGTGGTGAGGAAAGCCCCCATGGACATGGTAGTTCTCCATGGCCATGTACATCAAATGTTCTCACCTGTTAATCATTTGGAGCAGAAATTCCCTGTTGAATTCATCTGGCTACCCAGACTACAGATGGGTGTGGTGTGTCCTCTGACCTGTTGTAGATGTCTGCCTTGGGATTAGATGAATTGCACATCTTGGATTCCTATTTTTTTGTAATGTGCTTAAAGAGAGCCTATGTTGAACTTCTATTGTGCTCAGTTAAATAAATTTCCCCATTAAAAAAGCATGTCAGGGTTGGTGGATGATAAAAGTAATCATCTAGGAACAGCTACCTATAAGAATAATACTTAAAAAAATTTTTTCTGATATCCAGTTTTTTTCATTGTTTGCTTTTAAACCTTTTCTAGTAATTAGCAGCCCACTGTTTTGACATACTTTTTTTTCAGTCTTCCATACCTTGTGCTGCGATAAATGGCCTGCATATTTGCCAGAAGGTTTTTCCTCATACCCTGGCAGTAATCATGAAATTTGTTCCTGTGCAAAGCCATAAGACTGAATATGACCCTTATAATGGAATCCAGTGTGAAACATTTAGTGTAGAGGTATTATTGAGCTGCTACATTTCCGGATCATTTTCTAACTTCCTTTGACTCGAAGGCACTATATCACTTTCAGAATTAATATGCTGCAGCAAACAGCAAGACAGTTACCCAAGAGAGCACAAAAACCAGGGATAAGACCTGGGCTTCTGCAGCTTCTGAATCATGGCTCTCTATCCACAGCAGCATTTTTATTTTGGGGAGGGAGGTTTAAAATCAAACCATCTGTTTCTGGTCACCTCAAGTGAGACCTACATTATTTAATTATGAACAAAATTGTACAGAATATTTTGGAGAAGGCACTGAAGATGGTCAAATTGCTTTTCACAGAATTATAGCAGCAGTTAAGGGAGAACAATTTAAACTCTCTTCAGGAATATGGGCATAAAAATTGAGGTGAAAAATAAGGGGAGATGGTGAGTTGTGAAGAATCTCTCCATACTTGTAGCAGCCCTCAAGACAGCACAGATTTCATACCAGAGGACTCAGATATTTTTCTGTTGCCTGCAGTGTTTGCAATGTCCAACCATGCTTCAATCTTCCAAAAAGTCCAGGTTCCTCACGCAGATTTGCAGTGCTGAGCTTTAGGGTTGAACTTTATTGTAGGCTCCATAAATAAGAGGTGCATTTGTTTATATCAGCTTTTGCTCACTTGTATTTTTCAAAGGTGAGAACTGCTCATCAGACAACACATTGCATTTTGTAAATAGACTGAAATAAAATTTCTTTGTTGATTGGAGTACCTAGTGGAAAACAATAACAAGGAAATTGCTTAGACAAATTGTGAGTGGAAGGTGACACATTTGAAGCATGTAGTTTATTTGTTCCTCTATCCCTCCTGGTGAAGTGAAAAGCATGTCATACATTACATTTTTGGATGTGGCATGCCTTTCACTTCACTGACAGGTATGTTATTTGTAACAAAACCCAACAACCCTTCCTCTTTTCTATTACTCATCCAAGTCATGACAGTAATCATGGTTTGATAGGGGGTCCAGCATAGGAGAAGTTGTATATATTTGAGCTGTAACTATAATTTCTGACAGTTTCAGTATATGAAGCTAGGATGATCCAACATGAAACATGTCAGATTAGCCAGAGGGATTCTTACTTTTCTATAGAAACACACTTTTATTTCAGTTTATGTTGTTTCTGGCTACTGAGATGAACAAGATGTGTCTAGCAGCAGAAGAGAAAGCAATTTAAGATTGCTGTGTAGGGTAAAACAACTTAAACTAAACAAGCTACATACCATACAAAAGAAATACTCTTGGGAAGTCTACAAGCCAAAAGGATTGTTAATATCTGGGAAAAAGTTCTGAGATAAGGGTCAGCTTGAAAGCACACTGTTAAGAGCCAAATGCTGTTACTAGGTGACACGGTAGGCTGTTTATACAGAACATGCATGGTGGTTTCACTCCAGTTAACATCTGCATAATGGGCCAGATGTTCACATTAAATAGAGCTTTTAGAGTTGACATTAACTGTGTTGGTGGTGTCAGCAAAGATACCAATATTTATCTAAGTTAGACTGCCTTCAAATATTTTCAAAGACCGCTATGCTCATTTTCTGTCTGCATATAGACAGCTAGAGGACCTGTCCACAGGGTCTGAGGTGGAAATATTAACTAACCTTTGGTGAATGCAACTCCCATACATTGATAGGCTTACTGATCAGCTCAATGCTCTTGCAGGCCTTTTCTACCCTGAGCAATTCTGTGACTCCAAAGGCCATGCAGCTGGGGGGATGCCCCTCCTTTTTCTTCTCCTGAGGCTGAAAGCTGTGTGGCAAAAGCCATAAGGTACCAATCAGAGAGGCTCTTTGCCCAGGAGGATTTGGCTTGACCACTGTGATTTGGCTAAGTATGTGTGACAGTTCATTCTATACATATCTACAAGTTCTGGAGTACATCAGTAAAAATCTTTAGGGTCAGGAATCAGTCAGTCAGCCTGGAAAGAGTCCTCATTTGTTCCGGAGTCGAGTCTAAACAACAACAGTTACTTCAGGTTGCCTTTCCTACACAGCCTGTCATCTTGGACTAGCAACCTAATTCCCTCTGTTCTCGGATGGTGAATAATGACAACACTCAGTGCTGCCTTTTTCTTGCAAAAGCAACTCCTCCTTAGTCTGCTTCCAGCCTCAGACAGTTAGAACACTGCTTTTTTCTTTGCCATCTTGCATGAGATTGTAAAATGTAAGTGCAAACAGAGACTAAATGTTTTTTTTAGTTTCCCCTCTGACAGATTCTATTGTATTTTAGATCCAAAACTTGTTCCTGCCTATTTGTGAGAGAAGGTCTGTAACAGTAGCCCATTTCCTCACAGGCCTTTCAGTTAGACTCCTGACTAGCTGCTTATACAAAGATGCTCTCAAAGGCCAGAGAAAGGTCTTGGATCATACTATCCCAATATAAACAAGATTTTTTGTTCACTTTCTTTTTTTAGTACTGTCACCAGTTAATGCAGTTGGAACATTAATGTTTGTAATTTCCCTGCTGCTTCAAATCAAGAGAATCTGACTTTATAAATTCTAAATTTTGTGAAAGTACTGGTCATTTTTGTTTTGCTTTATGCGCTTATTTTTTTATTTAGTTTTTTCTTTCTTTATCCCCCAAATATCTTTTGACAGCATCTCCAATGAAGTAAATCAGTGTAGTACCATTGGTTTAATAGACCTATGCCAATCTTCAGGTACTAGATAACTTTAGCCAAAGTTATTCTTAATCTGGGAGGCAATTTTAATATTTTTAATGTTTTTCAGTTTGGGATACTAAACTTCTTTGGTTTAGTCTGCAGTTGGTTGATATAAGCGCTAAAAGAAAATAATACTAAAATATAAATACAACAAGGAAAAGTGCTGAGGATTGATCAAGCTTTGGATCAAGCTTAAGCACAATTTCTTAGGTAAAATAAACGAAAAGAAGAAAAACCATGATATGCATTGCAACACTTCAGCAGTTTTTCTGAAGTGCTGTGACATGACACATGATTTTCTAAAGTGGTTTTTAACTCTTTCAGTGTAACTTTGCCTCAGGATAAAACATCCTTTTAACAGCCTGTGTAAGGAAAATGTGAATGGCCTGTAGACGTGCCTGTAGGCTATGTGCTCTCTGTCACCTGCTGTAATACCCTGACTTTGAGAAACCTTTACTTCCTCACACTTTAAGGAATAGAACATTTCTCTTTCACTTTGTCCACTAAGGAAAGCTGACTAGCCTTATTTTGATGTCCTGGGTTTTAAAAGAGCCTTTTTTGGTCAGTTTCTTTGTTCTCAGGTTATTGTAAGTAGATAAGAAATAAAAGGCAGTATCAAAAAAAAAAACCAAGAAAAACACCCCACTAGGTTTTCATTTGATTGAATTAAATTGTGCTACCTTTTAGCACTGCCTTAGGTTTGAAATCAAGACCAATAAAACTGCCCTCACAGGCCTGTTCAGATGATGTTGTGATGCATCCCTGCCCAGCTCTCTATGTGTCAGTTAAAATAAATGTAAAATTAGTGAGGCTTATCATTTCCAGAAAAAAAAGGATTTTTCAGATTTTAATCTCTCCAAAAAGTTTTTATACTTATAGCTTCTAACTGACCCAATTAATCAAAGTTATCATGTCTTATTTATTAGTAGGTTTCTAAAGACAGCACAGTTTTGTCATAATACTCTTTCATGTATTCACTGCTTAAGAAGCTGTTCCCAAAACACTTATAACTGCCTTAATTGTGATTGCAGAGAAGTGAGGAGAACCTTGCCAATTGTTTTCAAGAAAACCCCACTGTATTATTAAAGACTGAATATGTTTCTCATTTTATATTGGCAATATGCTAGTAAATATAGTCTGCACAAATATGTCTGTTTATATACAAATAAATGCATGTATATGTGTATGTGTGTATATAGAGAAGGTCATTTTATGCACAAAACAGAGAGGGAGGGAGAAAATTACTGTATGTCTTTTAAAACTACCACAGATTATGTGAGATAGTTTACAACAAATCAAATACTAAAAAGAGAAATAGAGGAATAAGCCCTACTCTCTCTCTCAAGGATTCCTTACAAAAATCACCTTTCCCAGAGAAGCAGGTTAGTAAACTCCACTATTTAATTGCATGTTTTTATAGCATCTAAGGTAACAAAGTATACATTCCTACATAACCCTTTTAGTGCTGCTGTAGTATATGCACTATAATGTTTCTGTATACTAAGCTGCTGACTTTCTACTTGCATACTCTTTTTTAGTTGAAATCTTATTCACTTGTCCTCATGTATCTGTACAAAACCCTCCAGTTAAATTATAAATTCTTGGGAATGTGAGATGCTTGCCTTTTACTGTCATCTCATGCTTGAGAAAGAATTGCTTCCAAAAAATTCTGTGAAATTTCTGGGTTTAGGCACAAAAACATAGCTAATTTCAGCTGGATAAATTTCACTCAAACACAACAGAAATCACAGAAAGAAAAGTTTGTTTTCAAAACACACTTCTTCACAGAAATGCTGTGCTCTCTCTTCTCTAGAGTTAATTTTTCTGTAAAAACCAGTAGATTGAAAATCTACTTTCAAGGCTCCTGTTTTTTTCTTGAAGAGAAAATCTCTTAAATCCTTATCCCTAGTGATTAATGCCACATGAACATTTTTACTGAAATACCCCACTCTACGATTTCTTTTAAATCTTATAAAATCTCCTGTTGATACATTTACTCCTCTGCAGAGGGGTAGCCCCTGAAGTGATGTCATTTGTTGGACATTTCCTCCAAACCATTAACACACCAAGGTGCAAATGCCCAGAGAGGAAAAGGAAGGGTGAAATTGCAGAGCAGAAAAAGAGGAAAAAATCTGAAGAGGGCTGAGCAATAATTTTATCTCACATCTTCATTACTCAGGAATGACCTCAGTCAGAAAAATACAGAGGAGTAAAATGTCGGTTTGGTAGTCATCTGCACAATTCATTATAATTTAACATCTCTCAAGCTGTAGTGCTTTGTTTAATGTAACACAGATATTTTATCTAGAACTGCTAAGGAACCACCAAATATATGAGCTACATGCAACTGAGCTTTACAAGCAAAAGGTTTGCCTGGTGAATTTACTTCTACAGAGTAACTAATGGAAAAATCTTTGAGGACAGATAGAAAGAATAAAGAACTTGAGGACAAGTTAGCTCAGCTTGTAATATCGGTCTATATATCACCTCAGTCAGAAAAACTAGCTGTTCAACAGCACATTAAAGTTCAAAGATAGATCACATCTGAAACCCACAAAACAGCCCAGTAATTTAGACGTTAAATTTTGATTTTTGGTGTTCTCCACCACTGTCAGCCCTAAATACATTAGCTATAAGTATGGGCCATAATGTGACTAAAATTAGCAGGAATCAAACATTGCTGTAGTTTCACATTAATTCTAGATCTCAGCTCCCAAACATGTAAAAGTATTCCTTTCTTGGTTCTCCCATTACCTTACTGGAGACATAGGAACAAGGCATGAAATTTTTCTATGGAAATTATGATGTTCAGTCTAAGGAGACTCCTGCGTTCCAATATAAGTTGAAGTTTAGATTCTCCTGCATCCTTGCCAACACTAACAATGCTGCCTCTTCAGGAGCTCCTCACTCCAGGTGCTATTGTTGTACTCGCAAAAAATTATTCATACCTGCCTAAGTATTTCAAATATTGAAATCATTTTACAAACACATACTGAGTTAGAATCATAGACTGAGCCTTTTAAGGCTTATCATCCTCATTTTAAAGTAGTAGAGGTGAAATGACTTTCTCAAGGCCATGACATAATTTGGCCGGCAGAACTGGGATTAGAGCGCAGGCTTTCATGCCTCACACCTCATTACTGCACATCCTTCTGTCTCTCAGGTTGTGAAACCAGGAAGGTTTTGGTAATAGATTTCCCATGTACTTCATGGTGGTGTGTTTAGATGAGGTGTCAGAAGGAAAGCTGGTCCACATTGTGTGAGCATTATTGATGCCTGTTCACTCTTCAGCAGGGTTTGAACTCAGCTCCAGATTTACCCCTCCTTTGGCTATCTCCCCTGTCTCAGCAGTAGCCATACTCGTACTGATGTCACACCTTAAGGGGCTGATGAAGACCTTCAGGACTCTTACCCTTGAGAGATGCTATGTAAATCTAAAAAAAATGCCACTTTTGGTGTTGAACCCTTTTCATTCTGGACACTTTGATATTACTATGATTGTAATGATTATTGTTATTATTGGTGTTTTCATGAACATTTTCCTTTGTTACCGGTTCCACTCTCTGTCAAATAGATCGGTTACTAAATGGACCTATCTCTATAGGAAGGCAAAACAGAAGTAAATCCATCCTGCTGCTGTTATTAATATGCTATTAAAAACCTATTTGAATCAATGTTACCGTTAGCTGCAAATCTCTACACAGAAACCAAAAAATGTTTGCAGAATCTAAAGGCATGTGGGAGATGCACCTGTGTTGCTAATTCCCAAACAGTCAAATTGCTCAGTAATAAAGTGTTTCTGTAATGTAGCTTTTTTTTTTTTTAATGGTGATTTTGAACAAATGCATTTTCATTATGTCTGAATTTCATTTAATGTGTTTTTACAATACATGTTTGTGGTGTATCATTCCAGAAAGAAAGTAAGCTCCATCTAAAATCGCATTTGATTATAAGAGTGTATCCTCATACATATCTAATAAACAAATAAACAAATCAGTTTGATCTGTTATGCAGATAACACTGATATGTAAAATATGTTCAGGAACTAAAAATGCATTTTCTGTGCAGAAGTTTTCCTTGTAGAATGCACAGTGAATTTATGTGAACTGTATACAGCACTGAGACTCTTTTATGTAGCCTGTTTCCCTGGCTGATAGCTAAAAGAGGTTAGGCTGAATCTCAGTGGATCAATTAACAGAGGGACCTGTCCTTCAACAGAAGAAGATCTATTTCAGGATTTGCATATCACTGAAAAAAATTACAAAGCTGAGATAAATACAAGCCCGATAATAACTCACTGCAGGCTTGGCTTCATTCCTAGATTTCCTTGGCTGTTTGTCCTAATAAAGTGTCTCCATGGCACTTAGGGCAGGAAGGTTATTAGTAGCTGTCAATCAAAAGAAGGAGTATGCATCGACAGGAGGAGAAAAAGAAGAGAGGTGACATTCATCGTCTTTTCTCACTTATATTGGGTATAAAAGTCATTCAGAGCAAGTGGTTAAAAAGGGACAGGTCCCTCTTCATCCCCCATGGAAAAGAAGAAGGTGGTAAAAAAACCTAACCAACATACCTGCCTTGGTTACCAACAATTTAATAATAGTGTGGAATACATCAGTCACTTCTCTTTAGCTTATTAATGCTGGGGGTGTTTATTAATGCCAAGGGATATGAAGGACATAGACACAAAGATCAGGATAAAGACTCCTGACAAAACACTTCTGATTGATATTTTAGTATGAAAAAATGATAACTTTAAGCAGCTCCAGTTTATGATAAAAACTTAAGTGCTCTATCAGGAAGCAGTATATTTATTTTCCCTTTAAGCTAACATAGTTGTGGCAATGAACACCTTTAGAAAGCTAGTGACAACACAGAATGCACATTTATTTCCTATCTCATTTAAATAAAATACAGTGATCTAACTTTACCAAGTTGAAACTCGGATCTGATCTATACACCAATTAATTAATACTTTAAAGGTCTTTAATTTACTGTACCACTTTCTTAATTAAAGTATATCTGCTGCTAGAGCACATCATGTCTATATATGCATATTTTCATAAGTAACAGAGTCCATAGAGTGCTAATTGATATCCTGGTCTCCAGACAATACTTTACTAAATGAAATGACAATTATAACCAATTAAAATTCACTTTACATACCACTTCACCTATTTTGTATGTATTATGCATGAAGACAGAGAGTACATTGCCTCGCTGCTCAGGATTTGTGTGCGTCTGTGCAACTGATGGACAGCTCTAAGGTATTCCTTTTAGCAAGCTCTTTACCAAGGGTCATTTTTCAGGCTCATCTAAAACCTATACTTTGCTGTTACATAGATACATCAGTTAATAAAAGCTATTAATTTCTTTGTGAGGATTTTATTATCATTGTTATTATTATTATTTCCTTTGACAAATGTGTGTCAAATTTGCACTTACACCTTCAGCTTGCTATTAAAAAAGGTTTTTAAAATAGCACCGTGCCTAATTAGAAAAGCTAAACTTCTCTCAGACACATTGTGTGCGACATATAAATGGCACAGCACTGCACACCTACTGAGGGGAGTGTGGGAGTAACGCAGAGGAATGAAGTCAGTGGGAGATGAGAGTGTTTGGAACAAGCACCTCAAGCTTGAGAGCACACGGCTAAAAAGAGACATTACACATTTCATGCAAGAAGGAGCTGCTCCCAGTATTCCACTGAAGACTGAAACTCTTGGTTTTGCAACCTGCTGTAGCAGAGCAAGGACTGTCTCAGCTGGGGCTGTCACTCTCTGACCTAATTCCATGCCTGTGGTGGGGAGTAGACATTTTTCTGCTAGCTGAGGTGGGAGCTGCCCTTTGATGTGCACCTTCTGCAACAAGGGCAGGTCCCAGTAGCACTTAGATGTAACTGCTGCATGGGGAGGTCTTGCAGACCTGCTCTCCAGGCAGTGCCTCTACCTGCAGTGCAGCCCCAGTTCTCCAAGCCAGTCTTGGAGCAGCACATGGAACTCACTGCATTGGTGCCACTGCCGGGTAACCCCAGCACTTTTGTAAGCAAGGAGTAAATTTACATTTTGTGAGTTTCTAGGGTAAAACCCAAAAGTCATATAAAAAGTGGTGAACAATATCAAAGCTTATAAACTCCACAAGTCTTTACCTCTCTATTCCCTTTATTCCACTTTTTCCTTTGCACATAGACACTCAGGAGAACCCAGGCTCTTGGTGTGATAAGAGGAAAAGCAAAACAAATGGAGACATGAGCCTTAAAAAACAAACAAAAAATTCTAGATAGAGTATGGACATTTTTCTTGAGATGGTTTCCAAAAAAACCCAAACCCATAATTTGTCTTCCATCCCTCCAGTTCAGTCATGTGAGCCTATAGGTACTTTTCAGCTGACTTGTGTCATCTCCCCCAATCCAACCAGCTGAGTAAACTTCTACATTCATGCAGTGAAGAGCACCAAGTAAAGAAACCTTTATCCTACCTTTAAATCTTCCGTGTTCACTCAATGAATCATTCTGAATGTTGGATGAGGTAAAAACCACAGAGCCAGATCACCTCCTTCTGTTATCACAAGCAGAGGAGAAGGCTTAAGGAACGGTGTGGGTCGTTCCCACACATTTTTTTGAAGACGTATGTGACTGCTACCCTGTCACAGGGATGGGGTTTGTTTTCTGAGGAGGAGGTCATGAAGCCTTTTAAACATGTTGTTTACTTGTGTAAAAAGTGACATCCAATGTGGAACTATCAACCTCAGCCACAGACTCCCCAAAAGTGTCGATCTAGAATCTGTACATGTGGGCTATGTTCTAAGTCCCTCAGGACCAAGAAGGAGAATATTACTTGTCCTTCTCCCTTTTTCTGTGTTCTCTTTACCCAATCCACCTCAGTCACCTTCAAATTGCTATAACTCTGCATCAATTTTCTCCCAAATTGCTCATGGGAAACACCTCTAGGCTCAGGACCAGAGCAGGAGTGGTGCTGCAGGACTTAGCAACATTGCTCTCTGGTAGCCAGGGCAAATAAATTCATTTGTGGAGAAGAATCCTTCTGAATTCAACTTCAAATTCTTTGAAGAAGAAACAAAATATGAGAGGAAAAAACTTGTAGCAAAGGGGCTTGGGGTCTTGGGACTTTTTTTTTGAGGGGAGGAAGATTGTGGGTTTTGGTTTATTTTATTGCAGACCTGTTTTGTGTTTATCTATGAAATTGCAATAACTGAAATTAGGGTATTGGCATTATCTTGAACTACCTACTTTTTTATAACAGGGCAAGCTAAAGTCAACAAAAGTGCAAAATATAACTGCAAGTGTTTTCCTCAAAAACAGTTCTGTGGCAGCAGGACAAATCTAAGCATAGATACAATAGGTGACATTTAAGGCTTGAGGCACATTTTCTTCATACTGAATGTTCGATGATTTCCCTGCCAGTGTTTGTTTTCATTCTTGTAATAGATTAAAATAAAGTTACAAGCAATAAATAACAGTTTCTCATTTTAATATGTGACCCCAATTTATAAAATCTCTAAATTACAGTTATACACAAAGTAGGGGAGATGTGATGCACATCTACCACTGTTTTTTTGTTTGTTTATTTTTCAATTTAATATGTTATAAAATGTCCTTAGTTTTTTAGATAGAGAAAGGCTTATTGATGTTTCTGGAAATTAAAACAAAATATGCAGTTTGCTGCCGGAGTGTCTTAGACTGGCGTCTCTCTATTGAAACTCTAGTATTCTTATGCCAGCTGGGGAGGCAGCCCATTGACTGCAGCAGCAGCACATCAAAACTGAGTTTATTTTATCCACTAGCAGGCCCAACTTTGTTCTGGTATTTGTAAATAAAAATTTTCCTTCTCTTTAGAATTAAATTCGAAATCCGTTTTTAAAAAGATTCAGATTATGGAACTGGGTAGTTCAAATATTTTATTCAATATGGAGTACTGAAATATATGAAAGCTGCATTCAATTCACTGCATTGTGAATGTATGATTTTATGAAAGCTGAAAGTGTCTTTGACTTTCTATTCAAAATGGAAGAAAGGTATTCATGTAAAAATATATGAACTGTTAAGGGATAGTCAATCTACAAATGTTCATGGCAGAATTTTTTTCTCATCTATTTAAGCATAGTTTAGGGAAAGAATAATTTTTTAAAGTCTGTTTAATGTGATTCACTTGGAAACAGGAATCTTTCATTTAAAGGAAGGAGGAGGGGAAGACAGAAATGACAGCCAAGGGCTCAGGTTCTCATTTTAACATTGGCAAAAATGTAAATAGTGTTACTATTTCAGAATTACTTCAGACAGTGTCTTTGCATTGATATATTTTCTTTACAAGCAACTCCTTTATGTTCCTCTATCAAATATACAAATGCTATAATTTTTTTAATATGAAATGTAATGTTGATCTAGATTGAAAAATTAAATAGGATGAGATTTGTGGTGCCTCAGAAATAATTTAAAATCTTATTTCTGATTTTTAAGAGTGTCTAGTTTTTAAATTTGTTTCATATGAAATATGGTGGACATTTCTCAGATGCAAAACTAATTCCTCTATAACTTTATTTTGCAATTACCAAGATTGATTTTTCATTAAGTGCTCTTTTGTTGTTAGGTTTTTTTATTTTTTCATTTACAAAAGTTGTTTTGTGCAGTAAATGAAGTGCCAACGCAGACAAATGTAACCAACATTAAGCTAGCCAATAGAGTTCAACAAACTGCTCAGGTCATTAATATAATTTGTTTTGGCACTGTTACATTTCCTAGTGGTACTCTGTGTAGTTTGCTGGGCACATCAATTTGTTTTCAGCTATTGTGAAATTGGATATCCTGGCTTTCATCCAAAGCACCCTCTCAATTTGCATATCTTTGTTATCATTTCAGGTTCTCAGAACATACTGTGGACTATCACACCATCTGCACCAAGATCCTCACATCCAAACACAAATTAAAAATGAAACTGTAAAATTTGCAAGGAAACAATACAGACCTTTTATCTCATTCTCCCTCTGTTCATTTTCAAAAGAGAAACTTGCTTGTAGCCAAGCATAGCAAAAAAGGCTTTTATTAATTGGACTGGCATCAAGCATGCATACATAAAATTGTTTATTTTTTCCCTATAAAAGGGTTGCCTGACATAAAAGGGTCTTTGAAGATGACATTCAGATTTTGACATTTGCATGATATTGTATAAATATCAGAGGTAGGAGACTTTTCTGACAAACCAGATGGGTCAAAAAAAGCACTTCCAGAGATAGATATTAGTCTTTTACTAAAAGGATATTAGCTTCTCCTCAAAGCTGTAAATTATTAGGCAGCAAAAACAAACATATTTTTCTCAAACCATGGTTTATTTAATTCTTTTCAATCCAAGTAAACCGGGCTCAGGGAAAATATAAAATAATGTCATTACTTTTGAGGGGGGGGTTTGTAATTCAATTAAGATCACAGAATATAATTGAATCTTGTCTTTTGAGTGTCACAGAGATTAAATCTTATTGCTGAATTTACTGCTTCTTGAGGGAGCTAATCTCAATTTTAAGCATAGACTCTGATTGTTTTTTGAAATACAAAAAGGCACTTTAGGCCCTAATTCATCAATATTGGAATTATGCAGAGAAAGATTCTTCCTTTTAGCTTCATTCCTTCATAAGCTTTGATAGAAACCCACAGTTTCTGTTTTTATCAAGGGTGCCAGAGGTGAGTGAGGAAAGAAAAAATCTGCAAACCTATAATAATTGTAGAGGCACTTAGTAGGGAGGTTTGCTGACTGTGTACTTCAGCAAAGATTTCAAATGAGGGAAGCTGGAACCTCCTCCTTTTGATCATGGGAAGGAATAGCACAAATCTGATTGTATGTGTTGACCCTTCTTTATCAACAAAGAATCAGCTACTGCCAGCAAGCAGTGCACAGGAACTAGCTGGTTTCATGGTGCAGGTTGGGAGAATGACCTGAGCGCTTTCTCTGAGCTGGCTGCTTTTGATGATGTGTTGCCATGCTGTTCAAAAACTCCATGGTGTGAACCTACAGTGAAAGGAAGAGAAAGGAAGCAAGGAAGACAAGAAGGGAAGAGGTAGGAAGGGGGAGAAAATGGAGAATGGAGATGAAGAGAGAGGGGAGGAAAGGAAGCAGACAGCAAGCACTTAAACCCCCGCTTCCACTTGACATCTTCAGAGGGTCATCTTGCCTTTATATGCTTAAAATTCTCATATACAGCTCATGACTGACAGCTGAAAAAAGGAGATTCTCAGAAAATTGATCCAATCCTCAGAAATTCCTTTTCTTTCATAATTTCTCCTTTTTCATTGATATAAAATCCATCTCTGAAATGAATGCATTGCCTTCATTCAGACATTTGACTTCTGGAAAGAGAGGTCCACTTTTAGGTATTTTGTCTTGAAAAATAACACTGTGCTGGTCTAAATAACAAGCTATAGCTGACCTGCCTTTTTGCCTTTTTTCTTTTAGTTCCATCAATCTTACATAACCCTAAACATATGGCTAGGGACTTCTTCCTTCTCTAATGGTTCCTCATGTCCCCTTTAATTCTACAAATCAGTAGTGTCTTTCCTCTTCCTTACAATTCTAAATTGGTCACTTTCTTTTTCCATCTCCCAGTCTTCTGAACCCATTCTTCAGCCAGCCACCTTAATCACAGTGCAATATCTGGTTTTGCACACCCCTTTGGCCTCCAGACCCCTACAAATTCCTGTCATGCTCCATACAATTCTTCCATTTCCACATTTCATTAGATACACTGCCCCAAATTCATGATAGATACCTGTTTATAGTCAGTCACTATGGTAAAGCTGTCTCTCAGTTCCTGCACTGATCCATATCCAACATTTCCTTTTGTGTCTGTCTTTCAGCTTATTCAGATTTTTGCAGAGACATTCATCCTGCTGTAGGTGGTTGCTTTCAGAAGACTTAAATAACAGCAATAATTAGTTCACAGCTAGAATAATCTGATCAATGATGAGGACTAGTGAGAATTCTTACATTGAAATACTATCAGTAATGGTTTGCAATAGTGGTAATAGTGCACGCAATAGTGGTAATACACTGTTTACTCAAGAAAATAATAAGGACTTTTATTGCAGATGATGAAGAAACTTATTTGTATGTTGAGCTCCTGGGAGCAGACGAGTGGGGATGGAGTATTTGAGCATTCCTTGGCATTGGCTTTTTCAGTCATTCAGAAAGTTCATGAAAATAAAAGCATCCCTGAGCTTTGAATTAGGTGCATGGAAAACCAGAGGAAGATAGGATTCACCTGAGGCTGAAACATTGGGATTTAAAGTAGGAATTGTAAAAACACAGGCCTTGTGGTTTTTTTCTCTCTAAATTGGGTGCTTTAGTAGAGGTCAACTTCAGTCCAGCTCTAAGTTGACAATTGCACTTCTAATACTTAAAGCATTCTGACTTATCTAGCCAGTGATGTACATAGAAAAGAAGTAGCAACGCTTAATCCCAGCCTGAGCAAACTGCTACTCATTTCTACCATTTCTACACCACTGGACTGGTGGGCATTCTGCACAAATCTAAAGCAAAGCTTAAGCCTGGGTGTCTTAGCCCATGGGAAGACTAAGCTCTGCACCACTGTGCCCTGAGAGTAGAAAGTTCACTGTCACGCAATACATCTGAGGCACTCTATAATAATGGCTTATCCTACTGAAAACATGGGACTGGCTGGTGTCAGCTCATATTATTTGTCTTGTAAGTACCAGTTGCATGAGGTAAAACAGCCTGGGCATAATTGAAGCACTACAGAACACTGTTTCAATACACTTTTAACTGTTTTATTCCTGATTAGAATTCTTTACTGTTGCTCCCTGTTTTCGCTTACTCTTCTCCTTCTCTGTAAATACTCTCAGTCTTTGATTGTGGTCTGCTACTTTAAATAAACAAATCTTCATTAGAGGGAGGTCAATCCACATGTATTGGACAAATGCCAATTCAGGAAATTACATTCTCCTTACCTAAATAACCCTTACAGTTTCATCTGTGAAGAGAAAAGACAAAATATGTCCTTCACTTTTGGTCAAGAGATATTCCTTAGAAGCAGTATATCTTGTCACAGCTAAGCAAACTGGCTCAGAAGTTGAATCCCATTTATCTATATTCAAAATATGTGGTTTCTGAATTTTTTCAGAAGAAGAACTGCTGTGAATATTTTAGAATAGTGAATATACAATACACAATATAAGAATCCAAATTTTGTTTTTTGCTGCAACTTATTCTCTGAGGACTGAGACTTGACTTTCTAGGCCCTCAGTCTAGAAAATTCTTAAAGAGAAAATTTATTTCATCCACTTGATATGAAGAATTTACTTGAACAACATCAAATACAGACTTGAAGTCTGAGATTAAAATGCAGCAAGTATCATAGGATATGATAAAAGCACACATATTCAGACTGAAAAATACTTTCCATTACATGCATTTTTCTGTCTGTTTCTGAAGATATTTCTAGACCATCCATAATACATTGAAGGAAGATTGTCCTACATTTGTCTACGTTTAATGGAGCAACCTATTGCTCTACAAGAAGCAATCTGCACAGATTTGAACCAGTTTGCAAGTTGCTAACAATTATTGTTCCTGAATAAGTTTTGGCTACTGGAGCTTATTCCTGACAAAGGCCTTGAATTTCTTGGCATGGTGTCCTGCTATTAACAAGGACTGTCTGGATATGATAAAAGCTGAATCGAGTTATAGGTCACACTCTGATCATTATTAAAATATTCTCTATTTTCCTTGTAATATTCCTTCATCTAAGGGCTGGGAACCAGGGTATCATTAATATTAGACTTACTCCTACTAAAGAACTAGTGCTAGAGATTAAGTAATTTTTAACATAATGATTAATAATCTCTCTTATAAACTCTGTTATGTATTGCACTGGGAAATTGTCCATTATGAATAAAGCTAGGCCTTCATTACAAAAACCCAAAACCTGAGACAATTGAGACTATCTTTTAAAAAGGAAATGCAAATATAAGCATTTGGATATTTTGTCCACAAAATGGAGTCATTCATTATTTCAGGATCTTCTCCATCCTTCATAATGGATAAGAAGCACAACATAAGAATCTAACATCTACGTACTATTGGTAATAGTTGATGCTACTGATAATTTGTGAGTTGAGAGGCTTGGATGTGTAGTGAACTCCTTGAAAACAAATTCACACACAACTGGTTTTTTTGTTAAAAACAATTTTTAAAAAGCATGAAAACCAAAATGGCAACATAGCTCCTTGTATCCACCTGTTTTTTACTACTTTTTCTTACAAAAAAATCTGATGGCATAATCTGGCACACAGCGGTAAGATTTGAGATATGGAAATTTCCTTTTTCCAGGGAAAGTCTTCCCTCCAAATATTGCATGCCACAAAGTTTCTCCCACTAGTATTAAAGACAAATTTTACTTGCTTATAATAGTGAGGGACTGGTCTATAAGTCTGCACAGTGGCATGCACACCTATGGTGCTATATAAGTACATAAATAATAATTGTAATTAATGTGTCTCAGCTTCCTGATCTGGAAAGGATTAATTAGTTGAGGAGGATTAATTAGATATTGTTAGCACAGTACTTTGAAGATGTAAAGTGCTATATATAAGTGCTAAGTACTACTGCATCGTGATTTTCATGTTCTTTGTGCTATACTTAGTAGATTACAAGTTCCAAGATTTCATTCGCTGGAATATTTGTGAAACTGGATGTGGCTCTCTTAGGGACTGAGTCCACATAGTTATGTTTGCATATAGTTTAACACTAAAGCCTTGTGTAAACAGACCTGCTTCAGTTTATAATTATTGAAACCATCAGGGTCACATTGGCAACAAAACACTTTTTAGGCTTCGTGGTCGCAAACATCACATATACAGTTTTACACAAATAAATACTACTTTGTTGAAACTTGAACTTCTTTAGACTAAACCAAATGGTGCTAAAGAGAATTTCCAAGGGGAAGAAAAAGTGCTTTTGAGTTGCAAGAGGCTTCAGAGATTCCCAGATGTTGTCCCAATGCATACTAGGTCACATTTCTTGGACACTTTAATAAAATATACATTTTCTTTTACTTGCATGGCATTTGCTTATCAAAATATATGACACCAAGACAGTAAATGGACAAGTGAAGAGAGATCTGAAATTCTAGAAGTAAAAGTAGGAAGTTCAGCTGAAAGTTTGGAAAAAGATGGATTAGTGTTTATTATGGATACATGTTGTAGCATGCTGTGAAGCAAGAATACATTTTAGTCCTCTTTGACAGATTAAGGATAAGGATAGAAGGTCATTATGTCACTTCCTCTTTCCCCAAATTACTTTAAATTTGGTCAGATACAAAACAAAATTCAAAATCATTGAATGCTTCCTTCTACAGCTGCTCACTGTCCCACAAAGCAACACAGTCAAACCTCTTCTAAAGAATGTTTGGAGCAAGAGAGAACAGAAATAATTTTCAACAAGCCCTATATGTACAACCTAAAACTGGAAACTTGCTACATTTCTTTTATCCTGCTACTTAGGTTGATGTGGAAAGACAAGCAGCAAAAGAATGGCTGAATGGTTTACTAAGTCAGTGGGAATCAGTGATGCCAAAGGGTTTCCTTGGTACTGTCAAAACAGCAGAGAACATAGAGCTCTATTCTATTCATGGTGTATAGATCACATCAGTGAATGTTAAAGGTAAGGCCAGTGAAAAATAACATTAAACTTTCATTTTGCAACTTATAAATGTCATACATATCTCAAATCAAAGCTATTAACACTCTTTATTAAAGCCTGTGTGCAGCTTCTAAAAGCATAGGTATAATGAGGTGGCTAGTCTCAAACACTGATCAAGAAACGTTTTGTGACCAAAAGGATAATTTTTAAAACTTTCCATCCCTGGCCATACAGGTTGCTGAAATTTGGAGACCAACTCTGCTGTAACCACTTGTTACCCTAGCTGGGTTAAGAATCATTCAGATTCTTCAGTCAGAACAACATAATTTTCCCAGTCTTCCTATGCCACAGCCGCAGCTTGAGCTACATCAGTTCATGGATGGATTAACTGCTTCTATTACAAAAGCAGAAGGAAGCATGGCTACATTCAAAACATTTCAGCTAGGTCCTGGGGTTATCTGTTTAAAATGGTGCAATAAACCACTATATTAGCAATGTACAGTCTGCCTAATTGTGCAAAATTCTGGTCTAGTCATCACTCGTCATTGCTAGCTGGCACACTCCCTCTAACCGATTTTTTAAATTTATTGTTGTATATATGCACCTTAGGGACTGAAAAGTATTCATGGAAAGAATGAAAAAGCAACTAATTGAAATGTCCAGCTCAAATGTTGGAATCAAATCACAGTCAACAAAACAGTTATTCCTTCTCCTTCTTACTCCATCGGACACTGAGTACTCTGATTACACAGAATTGCATGGAATCACAGAATGGTGAGTTAGGAAGGGACCACAGGAGATCATTTCATCCAACCTTTCTGCTCAAGCAGAGTCCCCTAGCGTATGTTGTATAAGATTGTGTCCAGACACCTTTTAAAGATCTCAAGGGAAGGAGACTCCAAAACCCCTCTTGTGAACTTGTCCCTGTTCTTTCTTGAAAGCTAAAGAAATGCCTTTAGACTTCTCACTACTACTCTCAGTTATCCATGGAATATAAACACCAACAAAACTTTTACTTTGTCTAGTAGGAATTAGGTTACTATTTTTTAATTTTTAATTAAGGATCTGGGAACAGGGAATTGAATTCTTTGGTGTTTGATAGGGTATGCCAAATACATTATTCTGTGGAT
This sequence comes from Serinus canaria, assembly GCF_022539315.1. Lineage (NCBI taxonomy): Eukaryota > Metazoa > Chordata > Aves > Passeriformes > Fringillidae > Serinus > Serinus canaria. Next base: position 85,681,857 of record NC_066313.1, on the reverse strand, counting down.
GAAAAAGTCAGAGTAAATGCACTGCATTTTTTTTCTGTGTTCATTAAGAACTGAACTCAAACTCTAAGTAATCTGTTGATGTTTAAGGCAACACCTTTTACACTCCTTCTATCAAGTCATTTTATGTCACTAACCTTTGGCATACAATAGAAAGTTTGAGGAGACATGTAACATACTATCATTATTATTATCTTAGAAAAATACTGAGTAAGTTAAAATGAGACCTTCTCTCAGAAGCATAAATTAGCCAGTGTTTTCTCTTTGACAGTGTTTACCATGAATTTAACAGGGTTTCGATATTTTTCCTTATTTCTTTTTCTCTCACATGGGCAAGAGTCTTCTCAGAGGACCTGAATGCTGCATTTGCTGGCCTTGAGGCTTGGCTTTGGTTGATCTTAACTGGTCAAGCAATGCAGGACACCAGTGACAGCTCTCTTAAAAGATTCAGTTTGAGAGGAAATTGCATTAAATAATAAATAATAAATTATAAGCTATGGCTGTTTTTAAACTTCCTGTATTGGGGAATATCCATTTAAATAACTACCTTCTTAAAACCATGATTTTATCACATCTATTACCTCAACAGTTATTTTACTATTTGATTTTTCTTTAGATAATTTCTAGGCTCTGACAATAGAGCAAAAGGCACCTCCCCAGTTAAGTCTAGTAGTTTTCCTTGGCCTCTTTCTGGAGCTTTCCACATTCCCACCTGATTTTATTCAGTTTTAATATTTATAGTTCTTTCAACTACTCATGCGTGCTCATCCCTTGTACAGCTGTGTTGACATGCCCTTTGCTTTGAAACATCAGTAAGTTAATTAGGGTGATGAAAATACTGTTCAGTTTGGTTTCAGCATGATACACTTAGGTTTCAAAGAGTCATGTGAAAATTATCTTAGCTTTCACTATATGATTATTGTGATTTATTTTGAGTTTTCCTTGTTGGCTGATGTGTTTGTGGGTGGTGATAACAGCTCAGACTAACTTCCTGGGAAGATTTTTAGGTGTATAAAGAATATTCATGTCCTGGAATTAAATGAAGAACAACAGGACTCTAAGTAGCATGAAAAAGTTCTCTTTCTATATGGGTATGCTGCTGCATCCTTCATGTAGTCCAGCTGACACTGAAGCCTTCATTGATTGCTAGTCCGTAACTATAATAACAATAATTATCTAATTAGTAAGAGTATCATTTTCTCTTTAAAGATGTGCATAGCTTTTAAGTTCTTATGTGGGCTGTATTTAAAAATCAGCCATGAAATATGCAAATTCTCAGTAGCTTTTCTTCAGTATGTCTTGAAGTAAATTTGCAAAGTTGTAAAACTCCTTTCTCAAACAAATGCATGAAAACAAAACAAAAAAAAAGCCAGCCTTTATTGAAATAATGCTTGACATTTTCTTTGTCAGCAAATCCTACAGTTGTGGACCAACTGCCTGCGTGCCTAAGGGCAGGGTCAAAGTGAATACCTGTCTAGCATGGGAGAGCATGGTCACTTCATCAGTGTCAGCTTGTAACAAAATTTGGCTTGTGCAGTGAAGGGGGAAAACAGCTCTCATCATCTCAGACCAGATATTTATGCAGGCCCTTCCTGCAAGCAATAGCCACCATGCTCAAGTAATAATTTCAACTTGATTTCCAATCAATTTTGAACCCATGACAGATACAAACCAAATTTGAAAGATGGATAGGATCAAATGTCAACAAATGTCATGAACATAGGCAGCTGAACAGGAGGAGACCTTATAAATACTACCACTATAAAACAGACTGCAGCATGAATTCAACCTTTATGAAAATGAAATTTTCTTTATAGGAGAGAAGTACTGTTGGCCTCCTAACTGTCAAACATTTTGTTTGCAGAAGTATAAAGCACAAATATATGAGAAAATTAGTTTCTTTGTACTCTGGCACGTGAAACAGCTTTTTAGTCTCACCTTTTCAGCAGCTAGTCACAACAAAGGTAACCAACTACCCTGTTTTTGCCTGGAAGGCAAACCTCCTCTAAGAGAAACAGATATGGAAGATAGAGGATGTTGCTTTCTAGGGACTTAAAAAAGGGATCCTGAAAACTAGATTATGACTGACATGATCTCCAGGTATTGGTCAAGTTCTTTTTATTGCCAGATTTAAAAAAAGCAGATTGCTGTAAATTATCTGCCCTCTTCATTCCCCACTCAGCTTTACATCTGCTGCCATCTTGAGAAGACACTTTTTCTGTATGGAGAAACTGAAGAACTGGGACACTATTTAGTGATACCCAAAAAAACACTAAAAACCACTCATCTGAAGTGATGTCCTGAAGTCCTACAAACATTTCCAAAACCTACCTTAATGCCAGTAAGATATATGAACTTATTAATTATGTCATGGTGCTTGAAAAATGCTACAGCGTCATTGCAAGCTGACATTTAACTCACCACTACACAGCCCTTATGTTGAGATCCATCCTGTCCAACCACAGGGCCCCAGACCTGTAGTCTGGAGTAATCTTCTCTGCTGCCCATGTCATCAATGCAAAGACACAGACACTTTGAAAGGTGATTCAATCTCATCACCTTAGGAAGAGATGAGTTTTACTATCTCAGAAATTACCATGCCAATTCAAGGAGTGGAAGAAACCAGGCAGATTGGCTTAGATGGACCCCTAACTCTTTGATTCATTATGAAATATGCAGTGATTTTAATTAATTCAGCAATGGTTTTGCTATTTTTCTAAGCAGTTCTATAAGAAGAATTTTTTCCCTATGTGCCCCAATCTCCAAAAAGCAGAATGGGTAAGGGATTTTTCTCTGGAGGGATTTTTCACCTCTACTTGAGACCCAGTAGAAGAATAGTCTGAATTTCCCAGTCTGACCTTCCCAAAGGGGTAGGAAGGAGGCGCTGAAATAGAGTTACACTGTCTTTATTGTGCAGAAAAGAGAGCCCAATGCCTTCTCTTTGCCCAGTATGGAAGCCATTCACATTTTTTGTCAGTTCTAATAACATAAGGTTTTCCCAAACACAAACATTTTCTTCAAAAATAATAAGGTCTCAAGAGATAACAAAAGAATATTCTGTCCTTTTTTACTTTGCCATGTAGGTTCCAGAGTGAGAGCATGAATTTCAGTTTTTTCCCCACACAATAAAATACTTTGTGTGCCCATATCCCCTTAAGATTTAGGACCCTATTTCAAATTGTTAAATTACCAGAGAAGGTGATACCACATACAGAAACTTTAATTCTTTCTATAATGAAGAAAGGGAACTAGTGTATTTAATTTTGGAATCATATTTTAGTGAGAGCAACAAGGTTTCTATTGAACTAGTAGATTCTTGTCATATCTAATTTACTGATCCAGAGTTTTGTAAAAGCAAACATATATAAATGTATAAGTTTCATCTATAATTGGGAAGCATAGATAAAAATAATTTGACATTGAAATTTATACTTAAGAAGTTGTGCACTTCATTGCAATCAATTTTTCATTATGTTGTTGAGATCAATAGCTACAAATAAGATATAAAAACTGTATTATTGATGTGGCACATGTCGGTATAAAATGCACAATTTTCTGTAGCATTTCAGTGGAGGAAAATTGCATTATACCATTTCCAACATTATACATATTGGTCTGTAGAGAATGCTTATTAAAATCAATGTACAGTAAACTACACTCGGGGATATTTTACAAAATAGAGAAAGTTCAGAGAATTTATGAATGTTTCAAAACAGACAAAATCACCTTGGTGTGTAAGTATTGTTCTAAACGCCTCTTTGGTAAGGGGACCATCCAGCTTGTAGGATTAGGAAAGGAATGCATGGTCTCTGATTTCCTGGCCAGAGTATCAGCCTAGACTAAGCTGCTAGGGATTCAGGCTCTACTTGAGAGTGCTGCTTTTGCCTGAACACAGTGACTCTGATCAGACAGAGCATGATAAACTCCACCTCTGGATACCAAGGGGTATTGGTGAAACCCTGCAGCAGTATGCTCGCCCACCTCAGACTGCAGCCCTGCTATCACTCTTGGGCTAAAAGGAGGGTCTGGAAAATGGCCCAGAGATACAATGGGAAAGTGCTTGGGGCGGGTGAGTGCTGACTCAGCTCAGGACAGGTCATAGGCATGGAACAACCCACATGAAATCACAGTCAAGGACAGAACATCTACTGCCTAAGGCTTCCTTTAATCCAAACCTTAATCCGTTTATTTTGAAGAATGAAAAGAACCTTGGAAAAGATTGGTGGATCTTTTCAAGTAAGTTGATTATGGAAGAGGGGTTAGGAAATTTGGAATTATTATTGATAGATGAATCATAGAGGTTTTGAAAGGTAAGGTATAGAATGAACAATAAAATATTTGAAGAATATTTGATCTCAGATAAAATTATGAGAAATCATTTCTTTGTAGGCAAATAATGTAAAAAACACAACTTTCACTGTACCTGGTTCCCAGTGAAAATACTATTTAGGATTAAAATGTTTTGGAGAAGCAGTTACATTCAGCTTTGTTATTTCTTTCCTGTCTATCCCTTCTCTTAGACATATTCCAGAGTACACAACAAATATTATGCTGAACAATTAATGAACAGCTTCAGCATTCACTGAATCAACAAATTTAGTAGTAAATAAGTAGACTACTTTTCTCTGGCAGTTCACCATGTTATAACCATAATTGTGTTGACTTAACTGATATAATACTTGATGACATTGTAAATACAGTTTTGTTTCTTTTCCTAATGGACTATTTTCTACAGACATTCGAATGAAGGATACTACAAAACAGAGCAATTGAGGAAAAAAAGAAATTCTGTTTAAAATAGATCATTCTCTTAGACCTCAGACCTCACTAATTTCCCCAATATATTACTCAAGACCAGATAAATTAGGCACAAAATGTGTGGGTTAATACAACAGTACTTTGTGGGGATGAAGATGCTATGATTTGTGAAGATGCTGTCCAAATGTATATTTTCTTCTAGTGTCTCGTGGCTGATACCGAATATCTCTCTTACTTTCAATTCAGTGCAAATAAAGTGAAAGGACGAATTATTTGGTTGATCAGTATGAATTCTTCTGTGCTGCTGTCAAAATTGTGTATTACATGTCTTGTAAAGCTTGTAGTTCATTATTTCTATCTAATCAGCTGCGTCTTCGTGTGAAATCCTGATATAAAATGAGGTTAAACTGTTCAATGACAACACATACACACCACTTTAAAAAAAACATACCTCAGTTCAACTTAAGAAATAGTTGGGCCCAAATTTAGGCTTGAAGGAAAATTTGAAGGAGATGGCATACAATACAGGGCCCTATTAATAAAATTGCTAGAAAAATTTTTAGAAATGTCACTGTGACAACCAATTTAGATAAACTGGATAAATATTTGTTAGGCATTACAGAGCCATCATTATCATAACACTGATGTAAGCATCATTTTAACATACTTGAAAATGTTGCCTTGTACATCGATTGAGGAACTAACAAGAACATTTTAAACAAAGCACAAATCGACATCACAGTGATTTTCATTAAAAGTGTGATGATTTGTTTAGATGTGCCACTGTGAATGTTAAAAAGCTGCTCAGAACAGTTGAACATAAACTTTACTAACACCATGCAATAGCTTTACCTGCTAAAGTGGTAGAATTTTTAAATGCTCAGCCTACACACAGCATGAGAACTGAATGCCCAGCTACCTCCTATCCATCCATGCCCACCTGCTTTCAAGGGTTGTTTAGGGCTCCTTTCCTTCTTCCAGGGTTCAGTCTTCTCTCTACTGTTTTTGTGACACCTCTCCTTTTAAATTTCATCATTCTTTTCTCATGAACCTTTTTGCCAAAGATTTTGAATCCTGTGTTCTCTCTCAAATCCTTTGCTTCCAATCATTTCCCATGCTTTTTTCCCCCATACCATTTGCCACTGTCATTTTTGGTGGTTTCCAGTGTTTATTCTCAGCATAAGAACACCAGGTCTAGAAAAGCAATGAACTTTTCATGCTTGATTAGAGGTGGGGGAGGCATTACCATAGTTCTCAAGGTTAAAATGCATGGTTGAGAACTGTGGGATCACTAGAGCTAATGGGAACTTTGCCATAGTTTTCAATTAGACTGTGATTTCACTATGACAACTATTTTAACTTCAGTCAAGATCCTTGAAGTCCAGATCACAAATGTATCATTTTCTGTCATACCATAAGCTAAACATCTGAATATCTCTACATAAACAGAGTTATGAAGTAGGAGTTTAACTTAAGGTTGCACCACTTACACCTTTCAGGACACTTTCTTACTGACCTCTGACAAAATAAATACAGGGAAAATGTTTCCAAGTAACAGTTAATCAGATAAGTGTACAATTGTTTTACTTAACTAAGACAAAGAGGTGACTTTTTGTACTTAGCCAGGTACTCATTAGACATTGTTGCATCTTTAAGATAATTGGATCTGAATTATTCTGCATTTTTGGGAAGTGTCTCAAGATGTTTTCTTTACCTTCATAAATTTAGGTTTCTTATTAAGAGATGACCTTACTGTCAGAATTCAAGTGCATGAAGCATCAAGCCTCAGGGAAAAGCCTTTAAATAAATAATAATTTTTTTTTTCCTTTTCAGTTCTAGAAAGCTCTTTATACTCAAATGTTTCCAAAAATTGTACAAAAGATTAATGTTGAGATTAGCTGCAAACCCCAAATATTCTTTTTTTTTAAAGACATTTTTTCAGCTAATTTTTCTTTTTTTACCACAAGCTATTTGGAAAAGTTCATTTGATGCAGCCAAAATTAAAAGTTTTACAATTCTTATTTTCAAGGGAATTCCAAGAAACTTCTCTTTCAATATAGGACTAAAGGGAAGGAGAGGTGCTGGATAGGAGTCATTATGTATAAGTAGATGTAGATCTACATAAAAACTTCTCAGTACTTGCTGAATATTTTTCTTTCCTCAGAGTCAATGTCTTTTGTCATGAACATGACAAACTTATGAACCATTTCAGATGACTTTGGAATGTCATTATTCAGTGCCTGCATGTACCTAAATGCTTCTTCCAGATCTGCCAAGTAATAAAAGCACATAGCTGTGATTATGTTTAATATACATCACACTACCTGGATGATACAATTGCAAATTCTAATGTCCATAGGATATCACATATATTTTTACTAAGTCTTTATTCATAAAGTGTAACAATCATTTCCTTCATGAAATAGGTGCACCTCCTTTCTGGAAATTCTACACTTACTTTTTCAGAAAGACCCTTTTCTGTTAGAGTCAAATAAAAAAAATTTTGAAAATACGGGACTAATAGTATGAAGGGACATGCAGATGCAAGGAATAAATTGGAGGTATTTATGGTAGAGCCAAGTTCCAGGAAAATATGTATTTCTTTGCAATAGAAGGAAACTAGCAAACAGAGTGGGATTTTTTATTCATACATAGATCACACAGTCTTTAAAAATGTTATGTGTTAAAAAACACATTTTTAAAATGTCAATGACTTATTTTTCTTCGCCAGTTTGGAATGATTAGCTATAATGCATTTGCAGATTGCCACTGAATGGCAGAAATCTGCTGACCCTTGGGGTAAACAGAACAGCCATTACTCTAAGATGTAATGATCCAAACCATAACTAGTTTATTCGACAATTTCTACTAGAGCAGAATTTGTGTATTTTGTTCCTTCTCAACACACTAAAACTGCACCTGTTTAATTATGCTATTGAATTGGATGACATTTCACTGTTTAACTACTTAGTACATAGTCTGGGGGACATTCAGGGCTCTTTCAAGCCAGGCTGGCAATCGCTGTTCTGGATTTGATCAAAAGGTGGTCATGCAGAGGAGCTGCAGCAATTCACTGAGATAGCTTTTAACTAACATAAGTCTAATGTTGTCACTTTTATGAATAGACAAAACAGATACAGATGTATCTTACTCCTTCCTTTCTTCCCTTCTGTCTTATATGGGTATGCTTCAGACTGACTGAAAAACATCTATGCAGATGCACAGAGATCTGTTCACTGGTCATGTTCCATTTCATGATTTCTAAAGTCTTCCTGTTCATTCCTCCCCAAAACTAGGGGAAATTGTCTCCTCCTTGCATTTCATTCTGATCTTTACTTCTCTAGATTAAAAAAGAGTAATGGGACTTTACCAAGCTGTGCCTGCCCCTTTATGTCAGGAGTTGAGAGAAAACATTTAATTCTACCATAACTCCTTCCCGATCATCAGAAACTGTTTCAAGTCTCAGGCTTGAGAGGAGAGTTAATTTAATTGCATGGCTATTAATGAACTCCAGTGCTGGTACTTCTCTTGGTCACACACCACACAGTCAATAGATTTCAGTGTTTCTCCGGTAAACATGGGAGAGACAGCCTATTTTATGACTTCAAGAAAATCCAGGCTGCAGGATCTGTGCCATCGTGCGAGCACAGTGAGATTCATGCCAATGCATAACAAGTATAAATCCATTCCATTGAGAGGAAACATTCTGTTCAGCAGGAAAGGGCTCGTGAGCAAAAGCTTTATTTCTCAGGACTTCTGCTCTGTATTCATCAAGCCTAGCCTAAGACTGGTCCCAAAGTTCAACTTTAAATATTAGGCACCAAACAGTGGTTTTGATTACACCAGAGAAAACGTGAGCACTTTGGTGGTCTCAGCTGTGAAACATAAGAATCAGCGCTGCAGTAAAGTGGAACAGCACTTACCAGAATGGAACAACTTCCCCCAGAATTTCAGCAGCAACTGCTTTAAAATGACACATAGAGTTATACCACTCTAAAGCCACAGAAGGAAAAGCATAATCATCCCCTTATTGCTCATAATAATTTTCAAATGCATTCCTAAACTTTGTGTAGGGTCTCTCAATGCCAGTATAGCTTGTCAACAACATTTTGGGACATATGTGACAACAAATGTTTAAACAGGTCTTTCCATTCAACAGAGGCATTAAGAAACAGTATGTCCTTTCAAAAATTCTCTCCTGTACTTTAAATCCAAGAATCTTAATTCTCCTTTCAAAGAAGGGTAAATCAGAACAACTCAGCTGATATCAAAGAAATTACATTGGGGGGAAATCTCATATAATCTATCAAACAAATCAAATTTAGTGCATCTATATATGTACACTTGCCCATGTATTCTGTGCTATTATTTGATATGTCTGTTAGAAAGAAAATGGAAATCTTTATAAACCCCAAGACAGAGTACCTTCTCAGCTTCAAATTCAGTTTCAAAAAGATATTTAGCCTTTCTTTTTTTTTTTTTTTTTTTTTTTTTTGGAAAACAATTAAAATATCTGGTGGAATATTTATGACTCAATTAAACATTTAAAATATTGAAAAAGCTTTGCAATTATATCTTTGGTTTAAACACTAAATATGGCTATGTCAGAAAATACCTGCAGTCTCTATAGATTCCTGACAGGATTTGTTTTTCACTTTTGCTGAAAAAGCTATTCTTTGTAAAATATTCCCACACATGCCTAAGTTTATTTCTCAAAGCAATACCACAAAGGATATGACCTCTTTACTCCTAGTAACCTTTCATGGTGCTGAATTGACTTGGACATTGGTGCCAGTCAACACAGCTTGATTTGCTATGGTAAGAATAAGATTATATCTAACAGACTATGTCATTTCCAGGTTCAATAGGCACAGATTTAAAACTAGTCCTCTCTTTGACCCTCTGGATTCTCTTGAACTATTGCACCTTCTTTGACAATGTTTGTGAATGAATGAATTCATGACGACTCAAGGTTATTTTAATGATAATGGCAACGCTCTCACAAAGGAAAAAGGAAAAGGCTAGTAGTACTGGCACTAGTGCTTCTTCACCACAGCCGACTTCCTTTTTGACAGACTGACTGTGGAGTGAATTCCTGTTTATGGTCAAAGGCTGAAAGCTGTTGTGTGTCTGCAGCAGCGCCGCTGCTACTGATCTGTGAACATGACATGCCTGATAATATTGCATTGCCATGGCAACAACAAACACGGGGCAAAATTCTATTAGCTGGAGTGACTCACTGAGTCAAACAGATAATGTGATGGGCCTGGCCAACTGCCCAACAAAGGCTTATGTGAAAGTTGAGATGAATTAACTTTGCCTTGTTATGTCTGTTTTTTGTATAAATTCTCTTCTCATTGCTTATTAAGTCCTCATATTTCTGGTGGTTGCTCAAAATATATATATCATAGGGAAATACTTCAGCAGCAATTAGCCAGCCTGATGCCTAATATAGGCTTACACTGCTTTGTTTAAGAGGTGTTTTTTTTCTTTTCTTCTTTTTTCTTAATTTCTCTGCAGGTGATTTATGTGGAAAGACAAATGCATTGCTTCTCAAAAAAACCCAAAAACCAACAGTCCCCTCCAAACTATTTGACAGTGTCTGAGAGGTGGGTGTGCCTTGGTACAGTGCAGCATTTGCTTATATATTTATGTAAGCTTCTTTTTTAAATAGGTGTTCCATAGTGCTGCTCTTTAATGTATACAAGCAAGCAAAAACCAATACCAGGCATCATCTGGACTTCACCTACAGTATTTTAGATCCCTACTAACTGAAATGAGGGGTGCCAGACAATGTTCTCTTTCATGACTGTAGAAGTCAAAAGCAGTACCTCTGACTCACAGTCATTTCAGTGGAACAACTCATAACCAGCAATAATCCAGGTGCCTGCCTATGGATGCTCACCACCACTTCCAATGCTCATATATCCAAGCCCATAGAGTCAAGATGTAGCTGCAAGCCACCAAAAAGGAAGCTTTAACCAATGGGTTAAAAATGGGTGACTGGCCTTGCCTTCTAATCACATTCCTGTCACAACCCTTTCTGCAGAGAAGTTCCCATATGAAAGGGCAAAAGGTCAAAGCAAACCCTAAGGTCACAAAGTAAAGAAAATCAATGTATGAGACCAGAATACAGCAGGGGGCACTAAGTACTTGCAGCCCTTCAGTCCTGGAAAGGAAATCCCAAATGAAAGACTAAAAAATATAGAGCTTTAGTGCTTCAGCACCAGGTCTGAGCATGAGAGCTTGCAATTGTGGTACATACAGAGTAGTGTACTAACCCAAAACAAAAAAATGTCCACTAAAACTAAGAATACATTAGCTTTCATGTTCAAGGGCCATGTTTGACTCTCCTGAGGGGCAAAAAAGTTCCTGCAGAAAATGAAAACGAGAAGAAAAGCAACTGTCTATAAATCATCATGCTAAGTTTGGTGTGATTAGGGTTTGGTGCAATCTCCAATCACTTCTGTGATCATCACTTACCACGAAGTAAGAATATAAAAGTCACAAAATCTGGAGGACATGAACATTGAAGATGATACTTTGGTCCAAATTCTCATTCTCTCTCTTTTTGTCCTGCATCCCATGTACTAAGTCTCACTGAAAGGGTTTTCATGAGGCACAGTGAAGGCTGCCACAATGCTTCTCATGCAGAGGGATTCACAAGATCATATGGAGAGCTGTGAGAAAATAATGCAGACATAGACACAGTCACACTTATCATGACCTTCCTGGAATCTAGCCTGCTCCGCTGGCTTATCCATTTTGTGCTGCTCCCTGCTTCCTGACAAGAGGAGAGGGTTTTGCAAGGTGAAAAACAGCATTGCATTACTGACAAAATGGTAAGATCTACACAGTCAAGGTTACATTCAGTATGGAGATAGGATGATATTTTCTGGTTTTAGACTACAAAATGGTCTGAATTGTACCTGTGGGATACTTAGCTGTAGTTTTCAGCTTTAGTTGTCATTGTCTCCTGATATATTTGGGAATTTTAAGGAAAAAAACAAAGAGACTACATCATTTTTTCACCATTCTTACCAGAGACTCCTGGCACCAAGGGCATAATTGTTTGACCTACAACCTGTCCTCAAGAAAAAAATATTCAATGTTGATTTAAAAATATTGCTTGACAGAAAATGCATGACTACCCTGAGCAAGTTGCTTAATTATTCTCGTCTTAAAATAAGCACTTCTCAGTACTCTAAAATTCCTTCTATAACAGTGCCACTCCCCAAGCAGTGCAATTTAAAATGGCTATTTTATCTGACCTGCTGAATAATTTGCTTGAAAGTGTCCTTTCTGCCTTATGGCTCAGAGTTTGAGAAATATATCACAGCTATTTCACAAACATAGATTACATTAAATTATTACTATTTTTTCTTATTAAAAACAACTCTGTGGATTCAACTTCACTCCAAGCTGTTAGATAATGATCTTATCTCGGTCACAAACGTGCTGGAATAAATAGTCAGAGAAGAGTCTATTTGAACTGCTCCTTCTTCCTCTAGGCTGAGAGATATATTCATAAGATGGAAAGTTCTAGCAATTCTAATAGGGAGTCTCTCCCCTCCATCCCCACCTGCAGGCTTACCAGGGAATTTACAAGTCATCCTAAAAATATGTCTTCCTGGGTTAAAAGCATCCCATCAGAGGTAAGTGAATAACTGAGACCATGATCATTCTATTCAGAGACCTACAATGGCATCAGGAAGGATTCTGAACTGGGCTAGGGTTTTCTTAAATATAATTATTACACTTTTCACAAATTTTAAATATTGGTTTAGTTAGCCCCGTATTTTGCTCAGTCCTTCATTCACAGAAGCCACAGCTCTACTGCGACAAGAGGCTAAGTGCTCAGTGCTTTTGGCAGATTCCATTAATTAACTGTAGAGACTTTTTTTAATCCAGAATTCTCTGCCTGCCTCTGCTGCCTGGTCTTGCTCTTGTGAAAGCTCTGCCGACATTTAATTAAGTTGATACAGCAAAGACAGCTTCCATTGCTCTCCTAGGAAGCTCCAGCTCCCAGACAGAAGTTTGGTTACTTGGATGGAAAACCTAATTGGTTACCTTAGTTAGATAAGCTATTGAGTATATTTAAAGGTACCTTTTTTGTCTAAAAAAAAAAAATAAAAATCCAATTTTGAAACAAACAAGCAAATAAACTTTTTAGAAAGTTTGAGCTATTTCCATTTGAAAAAAAAAAAACTAATAAAAACAAATGCACAGCCATAGTATCATACTATTTTCTAATCAGTAAATGATTATCAGATTTCAGGATATAGGATGAAAGTAGAAGCATTAACCAGATGTAACCAGAGATGCTACTGTCACAGCCTCACCACCATGCCTCCTTTCTTGAAATGAGCAAATAATAATTCCTCACATTTACACGGTTAATTTAGGGTTTCACCTTTCCAAAACCAGACTAGGAACAACCTGGACTGATCTTGTTTTATTATGACTGTTTTTTGGTTGCTGCTGGTTTTTATGTAGCTAATAGTTATTCAAACCTGCTGAGTGTGAATCAACTTCAGCCCTGAGCTCTTTTTGTTCTCTATTGCCATTTGGATGTACTTAGAGAAAGCAGCTGAGATTGACTTTGGGAAAGATAATAAAATGTGTCATGACACTCCTCTGCAGAAAAGTTTGTATTTTGCAGGAGCAAGGTCTCAGTGCATCATACCTGGAAGGACTGGGACAGGAATCTGTTAGTTTTTAGACAGATATTTTGTTTTGTGACAGATATTTTGTTTTGTGAGATATTCATGGTAAGAGGGAGAGAGATAAACTCGAAAATGTATCCTTTTTTTCCCCCACATGATTGGGGACACTTCTTTGTTGAAGCACATATAGGTATGGGCAGGATGGATTGCAAAGTTACTGTCAAACAAAAGCTACAAGATACACAACTAATCAAAATGGAGCCATAGACTTAAAAATTCATTTAGTCTGGAAAAGTCTACTCAGACCTCAAGTCCATCTGCTTACCCACCACTAAGCCATGTCCCTAAGCACCTCAGCTACTGCTCTTATAGATAACTCCAGGCATAGTGACTCCACCACCTCCCTGGGAAGCCTGTTCCAGGGTTTGACAACTCTTTCAATGAAGAAATTATTTCTAATATCCAATCTAAACCTCTCCTGACACAACTTGAGGAAGAAGGGGGAGAGCATGCCTTCATTACAGATCCTTTTCCAAGTATTTTGCTTAACCTGTGGTGCCAGGAAGAGGAGCAGCAACTGCCACTCTTGCTCATGGTGTTGTCACTGCATTGTCCAGTGTCAGCTGGGGATGCTCCAGGAAATTAATGGTTCCCAAAACAAAGATGCAGTGACCTAGTGCTGGCTCAGATCTCGGTCCTGTTGTGGAAGAGCATTATCACTGTCTCCATTTATTCACCACAGGTAAGCCACTCTGCCTGGTTTCTTCTTTCGGCCATGGCTAGGAAGTGCAAAGCTGACCACCTGCCACTTTCATGCATGGCTGCATTTCACCATGTGCTGCAGCACACCCAGGGGTGCAGGAAGCCAGGTCAGCTCTGAATAATAGCCTGAAAGAGTTTAAATAAGCTATGTCTCCTTAAATCTTTAGTGAGTACTTTATTTCAATTGAAACACCCTCATTTTTACATCTCAAATGGCTTTTGTCTGGTTTTATAATTTTTCATCTTTGGTCTCGGAATCTAACTAAGATGGAAGAAGACTCATGAAAAGAGAGGAAAAAAGCTGAAATTAAATTGTCAAACCACACAAAACCAAAAAAGATACAGGAAATGAAATTTTCTTATACAAAGTTTGCAGTCTTGCGCAAGTAGGAATGTTAGGGCAGTTTTGGAATAAGGTTCTGCATGCCTGAGACTTATCTGAACGCAATGTGAATGCTAAACTACATGCAGTTTGCCTATCAGTAGGTGAGAAGGATCTAAAAGAGAATAATACAAAGCATAATTAAGAAACAAAAAGTTTTTGTTAATCAGTTTGCCTTCCCCTCACCCCAGGTTACATTTTCTCTAGCTGTTAATTAAGCTGTGCTGAAGTTACTAATCTTGATGAACTTTTCGTGGCATGGAAGCATAAGGTTACTGCTTATGATTTTTTATGTATACTCTGAATACACTCAGACAAGCTCATTCCTTCTGATCCTTTTTTACTTCTTGTTTGGATGCACACACATCACTGGAAATTAATTATACTGGAAGACAGCAAAGTATTGGGCTGAAGTACATTGGTTTGGTATCTTATATAGGATGTCAACAAATCAGATTTACACGCAGCAAAACATGCCTGGAGCAATGTTTTAATATACTTCTTTTTTCTAAACTTCACAAATTGTATGTTTTCCATTTTTTAATTAATAAATTATCAGAGATGCTCATGAAAGTCAGAGAGTAATAGCATTGCCTAAAACTAGACACAGAGTTGATTAGACAGAGAGCTTCTATTTCTCATGCAAGTCAGTCAGATGAGGTACCTGTTCTGAAGGAGCCTGCCCCCATTAACACGCTTGGAAGAAGTTGTGCTGGGGCACACACACAGAGCAGAGCTGAACTGCAACGAATTATGCAACCCTGCAGTGTATTTTAAACAGCTGGTGTGGGGCAGAAACTGTGGGGTTTTTGTTGGTTCAGTCCTTCTTCCTTAGGATACCAATTTGTGCCTAAGACTTCTGTGTGACACCAAAGAAAGATCAACAAAACTGCTGCCTAAAAAGCAATCAAAGTTGTATAATTTAAGCTGTGTTCTGACCCAATTCTCAGAGATAAGGTGTTATCACACTAAACCCCAGTGCCAGCCCAATTTCATAAAACTCCCATCTTCTCTATTTTTAGCTTACATATATTTAGAAAGATGAAGTTATTTTAAAATAAATACATTTAAAATATATAAATAGAGCAAAGAAGGTGCTGCACCCAGAATATCTTTACCATACTTTCAAAGTTACATTTTCATTTTAATGAAAAAATAACATTAAATAGATAGTAACATTTGCCTATTGGGAGATGAGAAAAACATAACCACAACATTATATTATTCAGTGGTAGTAAAAGGAGATTTCATCCATGGCTGTCTAGTGTGATGTTGATTCTGACATCTTCAATAAATAAGACAGGCCACTGTAGAAGATTGTGAGATGTTACAGATGGAAAGTAGTCTGGAAAGTCAAGTCACTGTCATCTGTCCAGTACTAGATTTTTTTTCTTTTTTTCAATGTGAAAGATCATGAAGAGGACTCAGTAGTATGCCTAGACAAGAAATAAGGCAGTGCTGTAATTTTTTCAAGTCCTCATGAAATCACGCTACAGAGATTAAAGAAATTCATCCATTGTAGTACTCAGCTCTCTAAACTAATCTAGTAAAATTATCTCTAAATTACAAAGTGATCAAAGTTTGTACCAATTATACACCAAAATTTTTTATGACCTTTAGGGAGTCTGATTTTCACAAAAGATTGAACAATTCCTTTTGGAGTGACTGAAACTAAATAGGGAGTTTGTTTTAGAACAAGTGGATGGAATAGGTTTGAGGGCCCAGAGGGTTGTTTTGGTTTCAAGCTGTTTTAGCAGAAGACTCAGGAGTGGTGTTCTCAGGTGACAGAAGGATCATTGTATGGCAAAAAAACATCAAAGTCAGAAGCATATTCCATTACTAGAAACATGGAAACTATGCAAACATTTTTAATAAAAGGGATTTGAAAATCTGGACCTACATGAAATTTATGCCTAACAAACAAAATTTAATTTTTGTACTAGTAATAGTATTAGTTATGCATCCAACTACATTGAGAAAAATATGATTTTATAAAGTTTAGAAATGTTGCTTTATCTTAAAAATAAAAGAAGTGGAAGTTTTGATCAAGATGTTGAATGCATTAATTCAAGATGTCTCTTGTAACTGCTGATAATATTTTATGTACTCATAAAAATGTTATGGATACGAAAAAATAAATGTATTAAATGCAAATAGAATTTATTATGGAAGATAATTTTAAATATTTGATTATATAGTTAAGGATTATTAATGTTCTTTATTTTCAGATTAAAAATTTATAGGGATTTTCATCCTTTTCATCTTTATTAGACAATGTCTAAGTCATAATTATTTGTTTCCCATATTATAAACATTTCATTAATAAAACGATTTAAAATAATAATAAAAAATATTTTCCTTTAATTTTAATGACTGGAGTGTATGGTATTATATTGAATGCAGTTACAATGCACATTCAGCTGTTATTTCTCCTGCATTTTCTTTACTTAAGAAAGACAGACAGAGGCTTTCCATTTTTAAAAAGCTAAAATTTACCAGATAGCTAAACATTACTGAATTTTCTAAAAATTAAAAAAGAAAGGACTTCATATCGAATTATTTGAGTTCATATCTGAAAAAAATTCTGCTTTTCCCTGGGATAATTTTACTTCTTTAGTATCAAGGTACTTTGGGAAAGCAGTCCAAGAGCACTTTGAAACCGTTACTTGAGGAAATAATCCTCTACTTAAGGAACATGGTGATTGAGAGGGCCCTTGCTGCCCAAATGAGCCTTTGCTCTTCAAGGCTTGAAGAGTTTATACACAGTATCAATGCCATTTGCATCCCAAAATCTGTAAGGAGATGACTGGAAGCAATTTGTTTAGGCTGAAGAAAAAGCATCTCTGAAATAAGGCAGTGTTTTGCCATGTCCAGACCATCCTTTTCTGGACTTTCTGCCAGTGACATAAATTAATGCAAACCAGAAGCTGGGGGCAGGAGGTGACCTACCTCTGTCCTCCCTTCCCATTGAACTGCAGCTGAGAAATTTAAAATGCACTGTGAGGTAACTTTTATCCCTAATTTTCCTCATTCTTTGTAAAAACATAAGTTTTATACTGTATTTATTTATATTATATAAAATGTATTTATTCTGTTGTGATTAAAAGCTACAACACACACATTCCCTAAGCTGAACACTGCCACTTCATTCAAGTAAGAGCTGATATGCAAAAAAACCTGTTATTCATCAAAAAGTTTTAAAGTTTTTCCTCCCTTCCCCAAATGGTGCATCAGCTTCTCCTGTTTCTCATTTGGCATCTATCTTAATATCATTTTTCATACTAAAGATTCCTAGGGAGCTCTGAAGGCTGTCCTGCCTTGCTTAGTCTGGTAGCTCTGGTAAATGTTTAGGCAAAAACAATTGAAAAGCTTTGCATCATCATGAAAATTAACTGCTAGGTATAAGCTTTCACAGCTTTTCACAGAAAAGGGAGCATTTTCCTCCTCGGATGACCCTAGAAGAAGCTGGACTTGGAGGACAATCACACTGCCACAAACAGGAGGAGGCTGAATGAACCTTTCTTTCAGTCCCATGTTAGTGTGTAGAAAAGGGAGGCAAAAGGGCTGTGGGCTTCCTTCCAGAGACTCTATAACAAGTCTCTGATGAATGGAAAGTTTGGAAGCAATTTTCAAGACAAGATCTAGTCATGGTAAATATCTTCAAGGAAAGCAAAGCATGAATAAGAGTTAAAGCAAAGGGAGAAAACAAAACAGTGAAAAAAAGACTATATGATCTTTATTTACAAAGTCATTTTTTAAAAAGATTTTTATTGCTTTTATGACTTTTTTTTCTTTGGGGTCTTTTTGTTCTTTTTTATTTGTATTTTCACCTTTGGACTAGGAAAGAAAGGTAAGAATAGGAAATTGGGAAAGACAAAAGTGCATAAAAAATAAGAAAAGAGGGAGGGAGAATAGAACATCATTTTGTTGTTCAGAAAATCACAAAATTCAAAAATAATTTTAACACTTTCAACTAAAATTATAATAATATTTTTGTAAATATTATTGTAAAAATGTTATTGTAAAATATTATTACACCAATTGTAAAAATTTATTTTTCCATTATTAGGAACAGAACCCTTTTAATTTTTTCTTGTTATAGCAGAAAGACCATGGTCTTAACTTTAAAAATATTTCTTCTAAATCTTTCTATCTTCCTTCTTTGCCAAAATCAGAGCTCCACCGTTGTACGCTCAGAACTTGGTTTGATCAAACAGTGCACATGTATTCTGCACGGACTTTGGACAAGTCATTTTGGATAGGAATCATCTTCTCTAGCTCAGATTTTGAAGTATACAGAAGGTGTCTAGACTGCACTCCTTGCCACAAAAAAGCCTTCATAGGACAACTAGTCTCATCCTGAAATCAGTATAGGAAAGATGCTGGTTGAATTCTTTCCTACAACTTTAAAGGGACCCTAGGGTGATTTTCCAAAGCTTAAGTGGCTATATTTTAGCCATCTAAAGTTAGGCAAGATGACTCCCATCCATAATTTCTCTCAGTTTCTTCCTCTGTACAAAAAAAAGATCCTATTTTCCTGCTTCCCTGGGATGGTGGATACCTGATTTTATTAAAGTTTGCAAAGCAGGTTGCATTTGCTGGACAAAGGTGTTATGTAAATACAAAGTATGACAGACAGAGTGATTGAATAAGATAAGAGTGAAACTGATTGGCACGCTGAAGATAATATCTGAAAAATTCCAAATACGGAAGACAAAGAGATCCAGTCTGAGTTGAGCCACATAAGGAGTTCCCATCAAAGAGGCAGTGGGTTTAGTTATAGCATCATCACAACTCAAAGGAATTCCAAAAATTTGGTTGTTTTTGTTATTCCACTTAATTTTCTGGAGTTGCAGAGGAAAATGTTATAAAAAATATATGAATTTTACTGCTTATGCATTCCTGAACTCATCGTTATCCAAAGTTTTAAAAAAGGCACAGAATTTCTTTCTGTGGACAAAGTATAAAATTGTTCTTCTGATATTTTATCAGATTGGTTATATGGAGTGGCAATTTCAGCTGTGAAATGTAAATTTCACTTATGGTGCTGATGGTGCCTATAGGAAAATAATATATGCATTGTACAATGCCATATGTAATTTGTAATTGTGTATATAAAATGATTGATACAGTAAAAGGTCAGCAAACACAGACACATCCATGCTATAAGAAAACTATCAAAGTGATTTAAAAGAAGGTCAGTAAAAAAAAAAAAAAAAAAAAGAAATGCCCAGCAAAACTAGTCAACCACAAGGCCTAAAATTTTTGTAGCATGAGTATGCATTTCTGGAGACAACCCTGCTCAAATAGAGCAAATTTCCACATGGCAAAGGGACACAGTGCAAGGAGACAAGAATTTATGCTGTTCCTTGTTACTGTTTTCTAGCAAAAATGAAATTGTGTCTGCATGTGCCACCACAAGACTTCTAAGTCTCTTTTCTCTCCAGTGACCTGAACCACAAATTGGAGTTGGATCCACATACAGGACAAAGTCATCTGACTTGAAGTACATCTAGAGGCCAATATACAGGCCTAGGGTGATTCTTCATGCACATACTGGGCACAAAGAAGAAATTAATAAATACTACACCTCAAGTAAGGAAACCTGCAAAAATGTTTAATTAAATGTATAGATTCATTTTCCTTTGTATTTGCCTTTTTTTTTTTTATGGTTTATTTAAATTTTTCTTGATACATTTGCAGATGCTTTCAGAAAGTATGAGGCCAAAACTTACACTAATTACTTCCTAGTTGCATCCACAAATGTACCTCTGTACCAGTATTTTTCAGTGCAAAGCTAATGCAAAAACTTCCCTGTAGTCACAATCACAGAGTGGATTGCATCCTCCACTAATATCTAGGAGGGATTTGCAAGTCATCCTCTTCATGAAATTGTGTGTTTGGGGACACATTAGGCTTCCAAATATTTTTTTGGTTCACTGACTGGGGGAAATACCTTTTGGAAACAGAGAAAGGAGAATGATAAGAATTAAGTAGTTTGTGCAAAACAATGAATGACACATTTCTAGTCCATCTGCTTACGAGCATGGTGGAGGAATCTTGAGATCCATAAAGTTTTTCTTGAATTAACTTTCTGTTGCCTGAATACTAATGTGAAATATCTAGTATGAAACAGTAGATAAAGCAGAATCGTTTCATGCATTTGCAAGTGTATATGTAAGTTATTTTTAATTATTATTGCCTGCTCTGCTCTGTTGCTGATCTTCCTGTTGTGTTACTTCCTGTGTACTAAACAACGAAAACACCACACTACTGTTAAGTTAAAGAGATGAAAGATTTTTTTTCATTAGGGCTGAAAAGTGAAAGGTTAGATCAGACTCCAACATCAAAAACCTATATGCATTGTAATGAAGGATAAAATGTCCTCTGGCATCCATATGATGATATGATCCGCCCTGACTACACAAGGAGAGCCATGGAGGAACACATGTAGAATAAGCACAGGGACCAGTACAATAAAATGTTAATTTCCTCCAAAGATATTAAGACAATTTCTTAGCCAGTCCATTCCAATCAGAGAAATAAGCATAGAGTCAGAGAACTATAGTATATTTTGGGTTGGAAGGGACCTTAAAAATCACCTTCTTCCAAATCACCTGCCACAGGCATACGAACTAGCTGCTCCAAGCCCCATCCAGCTTGTCTTGAACACTTTCAGTCATGGAATAACCACAACTTCTCTGGGCAGCCTGTTCCAGTGTTTTACCATCCTTATGGTAAAGAACTTCTTCCTCATAACTAATCCAAGCCTGTACTCTTTCAGTTTAAAGCCATTACCCCATGTCCTATCATTCCATATTCTTCTGAAAAGTTCCACTCCAGCTTTCCAGCAGGCCTTCTATAGGCATTGCTGCTGTTTGGTCTCTCCAGAGCCTTCTGTTCTCCGTAATGAACCCCAGGTTTCTCTACCAGAGATGCTCCAGCCCTCTGATCATCTTGGCAATCCCCCTCTAGACCTGCTGGAGCAGATCCACATTCTTCTTATGGCAGAAGCCCCCAAGCTTGACACAGTGCTCCATGTGAGGTCTCATGAAAACAGAGTAAAAGGATGATGGCATCTCCCTTGCCCTGCTGGCCACACTGTTTTGGATGCAGCCAGGACACAATTGGCTCTTTGGACTGCACACTGCTGGGCCTTTTCAAGCTACTTATCAACCACGCCTCTCAAGTTTCTCCTCAGGGCTGCTCTCAACCCATTCTTCACCCAGCCTGTATTTTGTTTGGGATAGCCCCAGCCCAGGTGCAGGACCTTGCACTTGGCCTTGTTGAACTTCACGAGGTTTATGGAGTCCCAGCCCACATCTGCATGGCATCCCTTCCCTGCAGCATGACAAACAGCACCACACAGCAGGTATCATTGGCCAGTCTGCCAAAGGAGCACTCAGACCCGATGTCCATGCTGCTGACAAAGATGTTAAACAGTGTTGGTCCCAATAGTGACCCCTGAGGAATGTGATTCATCACTGGGGTCCACTTGGACATCGAGCTGTTGACTGCAACTCCGAGTGTAACCATACAATCAACTCTTTACTGGGGAGCTTCTGCATATTTCAAATGACTTCAGACACATCGACAAAACTGCTCTCTACAATTTCAACTGTTCATTATTACTAGTACCAGTCAACGACAGCAATAACCTTGCAGCTTCCACTTCACTCTGTGAAAAAGAACTTCCACTTTCTCACAAACTCATAAAAAGTACCTTAAAAAAAAAAAGGTGCTGGGAGGCAAGCACTTGATCAACCACAGAAGCAATGTCCATAGGTTCATACCACCTTTATGGAAACATATAAGACAATATTTCTCTATATTCTATAAAAGAACACCAGCTCTTTACAAACGTGTATGGCTCACCACCACTGTGAAAAATGTATATTTAATAGTAGCTGCGCTGCATTAGTTTGGTCAGGAGATTTTACTAAGCTCCTGAGATCAAACTGAAGGACCTTGTGCAGAGGATTATTGCAACTGACTGCAGCTACCATGATTTATGTCAGCTGACTTTCTTTCCTTGTTGTTCTCTAGGCTCAAATGTTTCTTATCCTATATTAGCTTCAGAAGTTTCTTTTACTCCTCCATTTTCAGGACACATTATTTTGCCAATTTTCCATGCCATTGCAGATTACATTTGCCTGAAAAGATCACTACAATCTAGCACAGATTTTATAAATGAGTTTTCAAAACACAGTCTTCTTAGGAAAAATATTAGATAAAAAAAGGAAAGACTTTGGCTTTTTTTATGAATTACACGTTACCTTTAACCTCAAAGAAATACTATCTGCTCTACAGAATTTTCCAAGACCTTCAAAAAAGGATTTTATTTTCATTTTGATACCACCTATCACAGTGGCATTCGGTTTTAATTGGAGCTTCTGGTTGTAATCACACTTATAAAGTGATGATAAGAAGAGCTGTAGTACATAGAAGGTCTAAAAACATTTTACAGTACAATACCTTGTGAATAGCAGACATCTGAGTATAAAATAGTTTGCAACTATCCATAGCCAATGGCCCTGTGACATTACGGACTGCTGTCACTTCTAGGTGGAGGAGTTTGTCATTTGTACGGTGAGCATTGTCAGTAAGCAGATTTTCCCACCCACCCATCTCCCTTGCTTTCTTTTATAGTGTTAGCCCCCATAAGCTGTTGATGGTGAATGAGACATGTTCATGTAGAGTTCCCTGCAGCAACCATTGCCAAAGAGCAGCTGAGAGACTTATAATGATTCACTGGTGCACGATAGCTCTAATTTCCTCTTTCTGTTTTCAGTCTCTCAACATTTTCATTCTCTGATATTCCAGTGCCAGGACTGCTTTGTTCCTTTTTTCGTAAGGAAACAGTCTTTGTTGTTTAATTGAGATAGGAGAACAGGGCAAAATTTATTCAGTATGTTTCTTTAGACCATTGCATGTGTATTTATATGTATAGAAAAATGTGTGTACGTGTGTGTGTATATGTATACATGCATATAAAAATATCTATGTGTGTATCTAACTCTCTTTCTCTCCATATAGAGTAGCAAATCCCAGCTTCTGCCACCCGCGGTACCCTCCAAGAGAGACTAGCTTTAAAAACAACTCAGCTATCCAAATTTGCCTGAGGAGATTTTCTTACCTCTCTCCAATTCTCTCCTTCCCCCAAATAACCCAAATATATGCCTTCCTGCACAACCTTCAAGTGCAGTAGATCAGTGACAAAGTAAAGCCTTTCTTTCCAAAGATTTCTCTTAAAGATTTTAGAGGTCTTTAACTCCATTAGGTATAATATACTTGAGAAAAGTATAGATTTACCTTAGAAGCCTCTCATTCTCTGGTGCTGCCTTTTCTGATTATGTTTCCCCAAAGCACAGTTTAAGGTGTAGTTTAAGATTATTTGAAGTATAATGTATACTTTATACAGTACATAAAATTTTACTTACTTTTTCTTAAACTATACTTTCTGAGGGGTGCCAAGAGGGCAGAATTAAATCCCAAGACATTGCACAAGTGATTATCAAGTGAGAGAGCTTCAAAAAGGTATTACTTCTTCTTATAATAAAAGATGTTGGATCTTTTTCCCTGGGTATAACAGCAAGTCCCTGCTTGCATCAAAAGAAGCTTGTGTTGCTCTCTGCAAAATATCTTAACTAACTCTGATACAATGACAAGCTCTCTTGTTAATAACCCAACAAGCCTGCAGGTCAGACTTTTTACTCTTTAAGACAAGTAATGCATGGTTGCATGGCCTTATTTCAGACATTGGCCTGATCTTTCAGCTCCCCTTTTAAAATAAAATTTACATCTCTGAAAAATGCAGGCTTATTTAAGCCCAGTTCATGCAGGAAGTCTATAACAACCTGATCCCAGTTTAGTACACACTCAGGCAGACCATCCTGGCTGTACAAAATACCACTCCTGCTTTTTCACAGAGTCTGAAGGATGAGAGGCTGTCATTTCCATCCAAAATGCATGAAAATATCTGCAAGATAGGGAAAGAAGGAGAAACTAGTGAAATTTATCTAAAACACATTACAAGTAACTCACATAGGCATAGCCTCTATAAAATAAATAATTAAATCCATATCATGCCACACTATATTTCATCCAATAATTTTGTGTTCTAATTATCAAACAAATCACAGATTTTGTGCTGGTCACACCTAATTTATGAACTGTATAGTACAACAGTTAATGGACTCAGTAGTTAATTCCCCTTTGTATCTTCTCCAGTGATATTCAAGTATTTCAGCTGAGATTTTAATTGATTTTCACAGTAGCCACTCGTTAATAGGATAATTTGTCAATACAATAATAAAACAATTGTTCCTCCAGTTTATCAGATAAGAAAGTTAAGGCTTGTTTCATTAATTGCAGGCAGCTGTAGGGTTTTCAGGATGAAAGATATAAATCTCAATGGCACTGTGGAAAACTAGGTCAGAGGGCAGGGGAAAATTAGTTAAGCATGATGGACCAACAGTGACCTGTACAGGTGTTTGAGCTCACTTTCTAGTCATCACTTCCTCTGTTCTTATTTGGTTTTGGCAAAGCCCATAGGTCAACATATGTCCTCTTATGCCTGGTTTGAATTAAAAGCCAGTCTAGAGCTGCTCACTCCTCAACTCCAGATAATGTTACCTATGAGAAGTAAAACATTTCACAGTGTCTTTATGTTGTCATGTATTTCCCAAGGAGCTTTGTTTACATCTGTAAGGGCCTCGTAATTCTTAAAATAGGAAACTGAAAATAGCATTCAATTTATCTACAAAAGTAGAAAAACAGTATTACAAAGGAGTAAGTGTTATTCTGAAGTCTAGAAGACAGCAGTGAAATAAAATATCTATTGAAAATCAGTCCAATTGATACAAATGTGTTCATCAATCACATGCAGCATCTTCCCTTCCCCTTCAACACTAACAATATAAGCATTTTTCCCTCTATCAAACTTTGAAAGTAGTATTTCCCATCTCCCTTTTTTTCAGCCTTAGATATTTTTTCCTTTTTATAAGAAAAACATTTTGTCTTCATGTTATTTTTTATTAAGTGAAAACTTAAAAGAGCACAAAGGGCTAGCTAAAAACTATTAATTTTTATTGTAACTAATTAGTTTCAAGTTTCCTGAAGAGAGAAAAGACTCTGGTTTGACACCATGCATTCTGTATTATGTGAGCTTACTGTATTAATATGTCAGACTGAAAATGCCAAAAACTGTTGTTTGATCTTGATTGAAATCTTTCAGCTATAAGAGACACAGCTCCAACAAGTAACTCAACCTCCTACAGAAGCAAAATAAAATAGTCACACTGCAGCAAGTAGGACAAGGGCAGTTTTAGTAAAATGGGTGTTTCTGAAGCGTAAGTAGTGGAGGGTTTGCTTACAGAAATGGTGCAGAAAGGGCAAGAAATAAGATCACTCATCTTCAGTGCTTCTTGTATAGAGCATTAAGAAATCAGACATCACAGTTATGTTCTGAGGTTTACTTTGGTGCCCTTTGATGGACCTCAGCTCACTGAGCAATTTTGGAAACTATACAAGCCATGGCATTTACAAGTGTAACAAGTGTTTATATTCACTTATGCAGGTCTCCTGTTCTGCAGGTACAGGTGAGCCTGACCATGGCTTTTCCTGCTAAATGTAAACTATTGATTGATGGATGTCTTTGTGCCTGCATTTGCAAAAGCTTGGGAGCAGCCATTTTTGAAATATGATCTTTCTGACTTATCATGGTATCCTTTCCTGTCTCCTCCCTCCCAAAGCTGATTTTAGGCTTTAAAATCTGATTTCTATATATCTCATTTTGGGGCTTACAAGCAGTGTGTGACACTGTATGTTGGCTGTATTTCTAATTTTCTTCTTATCAAGTTGGGAATTTCAGAGTCAAATCTCCTATTTAATTTTCTAAGCATAGACATACTCAAAGACCATGAAAACCTGAAAAAATTTAAGTACAATTTGACAAAGTTTCTTTGTTTCAAATTCTCAGAATAAGGGCACAAGCACTGCAGAGGACAAACAAATAATTAAAAAAAATAAAAAACAAAAAAAAACCCAAAAAACCAATTTATGTGGTTCTTAATAGTTTGCATTTTAAGCAAGCAAGCTCATCTCAAAGAAAGCCTTCTTTGTACAAGAAATATAAAGTAGTTTAAAACCGAAATTCTGCTTCACATTTTTAAGAGAGGTTTGGTTACTTTGCTGCTTCATGGCCATAAAGTCAAGTGCTTAATTGTTTGCTGGTGGGAGTTTAATTTTCACTTTCTCGGTTACAGCATTGCTCATTCTTAACCTACCAGAGAGCAGTTCATTCCAAACAACACCGAACAATATTCCTATAAAGTTAATTTCTCAATTCAATCTCATTACTCTTCTTACTTAAAAGACATTGGGAAAATATAATAATGTTCTTTGTTTGCTTGTTTGTACATCTATGTGCTATAGATATTCTTTAACTGCTCCTTGCAAGGAAATATTTTTTTCAACTGGGCACTGGTGATACATTTTTTTCACCATAGAAATGAACATGCTATTTTGCCATCAAACACTAAGACCAGTACCACTTAATTAAATCTTACCTCAGTCTTTTATAAAGGAGGAATAGAGTAAGAAAATAAATAGAAAGGATATCCCTTTCATAATGTCATAATTTAATGAAGATGTGCTCATGTCACACAATGCACAAAGAAAATCTTATTTGCCAAAATTTCAAAATCAAATTTAAGTCACTTTTGCACAGTAAGTACAATAATAATTGAATGTGATAATAAATTAAAATGTGTGTATATATAGAAAAAGATGTGTCAAATATTGAGTCAGAACCCTCAACAGCCTTAAACCAACACTGGCATTGTTTCACTAGAACTAGATCAATTTATGTCAAATGAAGAGCTGAACATTGAGAACAGATATATTGATAATAGGGAATAACTTTTAGCTTCTGTTCCACTAAGAACAGAAAATTTCTGACAGCAAAATTAAATAAGTGTTTTCATGTGTCTTTAAATCTATCTGTCAACAAATGTGAAAAAATATTTATGCTGGTTTAAATAAATATTTTCTGAAACCTTAGAAATCAGGTAGCTTCTTTTGCTTAATTTCTGAGTAAATCACATGTATTAAGGGTAAAATACAAATGCTGCTTATATATTTTATAATTAAAATTATAATTGGTTCTGGCATTTATACAAATGTGGTTTCATGAAATTATATCAACACTGTATTAGAAAACCTCCTGAAAAGCTTTTTTCTGTCACCCAGGAAAAAATGAAACAAAAATTCCAAACATTTCTTGTAGAATCGCATGGTCTAAAAGTTTGTGCCTAGACTGTAAGAAGGAGAAAAAAAAAAGTATATATTCAGAGAGACGGTACACAGAAGTGAAAGCAGCTGAACTTCTTGCAAACCACCCTCAGTTGTGAAAAGAGAGAGAACAGCGGCTACCATGTGGCACAAAACCTAAATATATATTATTTTGTTCCTTTTCGTTAAGACTGCATAGGGCATAAGTTGTTTTCAAGCATGCCTCGGACTCCTACAGCTCCAGCTGTCATGTGTAATTAAACATTTGGCCTCCACAATTACTCTACAGTGTACATATGCCAGTATTTCAAGCCTGGAATATGCATTTCAAAGAAGAATAATTCCCTGGAAATCCTAAATTGACAGGAGCAAAGACAGCCTGAAGGAAAGTAGTCAGAGAAAACTGTAAGGTCGGGATCTAATGATTAAAAAAGAAACTTCAAGAAGAACTTCAACCCTTAACTAAACCAATGGGAAAAAGAACGACAGTTGGCAAGCAGATTTCTGCATAGGGATCCTGATTAGGGAGCCTCTTGGGTTAATTTAATATTATCAGTGTTGTTCACCTTGCTGTAGTATGCCTTACCATTAATACCATTTAAACAGATTTCTTTTTTCTTAAAGCATATTTGGCATCATTTATTTTCAATGAATACTGATCATGGCAATAATAAATTTGATGATTCATATTGAATCTGAGGTTGATTTATAGCAAAGGGAGCTGGTTTTTCAGTGGGTTTGCTTTTTTCTTTTTTTCTTTTTTTCTTTTTTTCTTTTTTCTTTTTTTCTTTTTTTTTCTTCCTCTGGTTCGCATGCTTGCATTTATGCTGGTGCTGTTGTCCTAAGTAATGCTGAGTTTGCATTTCAGTTAGAAACCTGGATTTTTTTAGAATTTTTTCATGAGGACCATTTGTAAAGAAATAGCTACATACCCTATTTCTAATGTATTTCTAATGTAAAGAACAATGGACTTAGAGAAACCAAGATGCTTTTAAACAGGGAAAAAAATAAAAATAATTTGGGATTAAATAAAAATTGAGTGAATAAATTTCTTGTGTACAAAATCATTTGCCTTCAGAGTGTGTCTGGGGTCTAAGGATCTGTTTTCCACCCTAGATCATCTGCTTAGTAGCAGTTAAATATAAAGGACTATGAATCCAAGAGCTTGAGGCATGGAGGGAAAAAATGGTGAAAAAATGAGCATTCTTCTATTAAGACACGTGAAAATGCACTCATCTACTTAGCTTTCCAAAAGTTAGACATTTAGGCCTGAATTGTTTCAGCGTAGGTTCGTTTTCTTTTATGTTGAACAGAGAAAAATAAGCATTTCCAGGGTGCGACGTACCTAATTCATTCTACACTAAAATTATTATGCATATTTGTATTTGTAATGCATTATTCTTCAATAGTTATTCTGAAAGACATTATAAAAGACAGATGCATATGACTAGAGCAGACCTAGATATCTAAATTTGAAACATCTGCATTAATCTGGGTGGAATTCCTGCTTTATAATGAACATTTTTTTTTTCTTGATTCTTAATGTCGTTAATTCCACTTACATTAAGATAAGAAGGGCAAGAGCACTTCCACCAGTGAAACTGTATCAGTGACAATGGAGAATTACCCCAAAAGGCTGTTACCACCCCTGCTAACCTGTTAGTACTGCAGGCATGCCAGCCTTTATTTCATTTCTGACTAAACTAAGGCATTTATCTTTAACTGACTGTAACTTACTATCTTAATAAAAAATTAAAGTTCACATCACTGTAAGGTGCCATGGCATGACAGCAAGTTACAATGCCTGTCACTGTGAATGATGGAATGACAATAAATTCATGTGAACCCTCATGCACAAACACACATACAAGGAAACAATTTTTAAATGCAGCTTGGTACTAGGCTCTAGCCTGTCAGTGTTTTATACTGAAAAAGCATCTTTAGGAAAGAAGTAAGAGGACCACAATATGACTGAATCATCAACTTATTTTCAGCCCTATTCAGGTTAAAGTACAAGTAAAGTCACACTAAACTATGTGTCACTTTTCTCATGATTTTTGGTTTCACTTCAAAATCCAGCTCTGCCAAGTCTGAAGCTGTTGATAAGGAGTTGACTACAGCTTTTCCTCGTTAGAGCTGATCACTGAGGCACCAACTTGGTAAGTAGGAGCTATCAACTTCATTGACTTTAACTGCTAATTTCCATATTTCTTTTAATAGCTGCTAGTGTTGCAGACTATTCAGGAGAGGAGGCAGCCTACCTGCTAATTCTGGCAGTGGAAGTAGCTTTGGAGCACTGGCATGAGACCGGTTCTTCTGGTTAAAAACACAGAGGAGAAGCTCAGAGATAACTGATCTGTGTTGTGCTTCCCACTGCTCTTCCCAATTTGGCACCAGTCAAGCCTGGAAAGGTCCTTGGTCCTGCACTTCAGCTTTGTCCTCTGCATTTAAAATAAGCAAGCTAAATCCACAACGTGAGAGAAATTCGTAGTATTCAACTATTGGAAAAATGAGTCACAATATAACTTTAAAATGCCAGTACAAAATTACTCCTTCTAGAAGTCCCTGCCTGACTTTTCATTCCTTCATCCTGGGACCGAAGAATTCTGCTATTTCAAAGGAATCTTTTGTGATTTAAGTTGATCTAGATGTCTCAGAGGATAGGGGCTTCAAAATCAAAGCCCAAACATCCGCTTATTGACTACATGCTGCACATTAAGGGTGTGGTGTTAAAGCAGGAAAATAATTACCTCAGCTCCCCCCCCGCCACCCCGCCTCAACCCCCCTTCCCTTTCCCTGGTTCTTCTTTTCTTTTCAAAAGCTATCTGACCTTTTCCTTTCATTCTGAGAAGATGACTGTTGGAAGGAGGAAGGATGCTGAGAGGGAGAAGATAGAAGAGAGAAAGAATGGGGAGAGACAGGGTTTCACAGGGTTTAGGAAACTGTCAGCAAAACAGAAAGGCAGTGACCATTATAATTCTAGTAAAGTTCCTGCAATTGAAATAAACCTTGTGCTGCCTCAAGGCTGTGGATCTGGAAGTAAAATCTTATCTCTCCTCAAGTCAATTGAAAAAATGTCATTGACTTTGGTGCACTCAGGATATCTAATGAACTTTAAGAGGGTTCTTTATAGTTAAACATGCTGAATTCTGAAAAATAAGGGCATGTCTGGAAATTTCACTCCATATTCAGACCTCTGTGATTTTCTTTAATGAAAGTGGATGGTCTAGAATATTTTCTTTCCCATTACTACCTCCTATTGTTATTCTTTTTACCTACTTTATTATTATTATTATGCTCATTGCCTCTGTTATCAGCCAATGCTCCTATCCTCTACTTGCCAGTCCAGATGAGCTCTGGAATAGCATGCTCTATTTTGAGCAATATCCAAAAAAAAAGAAAAACAGTATGAAGTGGAAGACACCATTTTTATCTCTCAATGGATGCTCCACAGCAATTCTTTAAACCTGTTGTCCCTAAGTTGGTCAAACGATCCATTCTGTCCCACCTTTTCTTTCCAGAACTAATTATAAGCCTGTAAGTAACTAAGCATGCTGGAAAATTTTTACATGATGAAAAATAGGTTGTAGTAAGTGGAATTTGTCTTTTGATCTTTGGTCCCTTCTTCTTCTTACTGAAAAGGGAAAACCTTTTTTTCTTAATGAAAACTTGCAAATTTTGCACCCTGTGGGGATGTTTGCCAACTAATTTCTGAAATCAGTTGAAGTTTGGAGATTTGGAAGCACTTTTTTCTTTTTAAGCTAAAATTTTATGTGCACTTATAAAGTGAGGAATGACTGCCCATGCAGAAGTAGGACAGAAATGTGGGGCTCATTGTGAGTTGAAAAATAAATGTAAATTGATGACACAATTTTCTTACCCCCAAGCATTCTTATTTTGTGGGGGATTAGCAGGGTTGTCACACATAAAATACAGAACACAATTCTGTCCAGCCTACATTGGTGAGGATGGAGTTCTGTGTCTGCTTTTGAACATCACACTTTAAGAAAGATAAATGGGAGAAACCCAGAAGAGAGCATGAAAAATGAGATAAGGTTTAGAAGACATGACCTGTGAGAAAAGGTTGAGAGAATTAATTTAGTCTAGAAAAAAAAGAGACTGAGGCAGAACATGACAGCCATACTCTACCACATAAAAGATGGTTATAAAGATACTTTCTCCCTTACTGTGGAGAAAAAGTAGAGCAAAAAGTCTTAATTAAAAAAAAAAAATCAGTCTAGATATTAGGAAAAAGCTTGTTATTGTGACAAAGTCCTAGAGAAACCTGCCAATGAAGTTTCATTAATCCCTCCCTTTTGAGGTATTTAAGTCAAACTAGAAAAACATAAACTAGGATTGTCCAAGAAAAACTTCACCCACTTTAAGGTGGTGAAGGAACAAGATAACCCCTTGAACTTCTTTCCATCTCTAAATTTCACTGATTCAACACCTTCTTCAGACTTACCTAGACAATCATAAAATGGGAGCACAGCGCTAGTTGTTGACAAGGCTCAGTCACACCTAGACCTTGGAAGCCCTTATGTATGATGCACTGGCTGGGTCACAATACTGTCAAACACGTTGTCATTTCAAAAGAAACAGCACAGCCACTCTGCTTTTGGTGGAGGGGGTTTAGGGGCTTGGAACTAGATGATCTCTAAGAGCCCTTCCAGCCCAGACCCTTCTATGAGGCGATGATTTTGAAGACAAATTCCTTTATTGGATCAAATGTTACTGATGTAATGTTATCTTCCTGGTCTGGAAAATACTGAATCTGTTGTTCTGAAAGATGTGAATATCCTTACCTTTCATGCACCTCCCTGGACTCCATTGCTGCTCACGATGGAGTAGGGTGTGATTTATCTCTCCTGGCTGAAATCACTTAATGTCAAGGGTGGGATTCAGTTAAGTGTAATGCTGGACAAGTCCTCTGTGTACTGCAAATGAGCAATTTCAAATGCCTAAATTTAGCAAATTGAAGTCAGATTATAATTATCTCCGGGCTAGTTAATTCATCCTGGAGAGTTTCTGGAGCAATTTGGCTGTCCAAGCATACATGCCTACTTGAAGGTGAGCTGGCTAGCTCCCCATAGTGTTCTGAATGGATTGACTTCTGTTTCCATGGACCCTAAAAGTATCCTGGGCAATTAATTAATGCCTTTGTGTGGGATACCTGAGTTACAGTGTGTCTGTCTTGTTTTGGATTTTTGATGAATTGAATTGGGCTAATTCGGATGTCTAGGCATAGTTTTTCTTGCTCTATGTTGTGTCTGCAGAAGGATGCAGGTCTCAGTATTTCCATCAGTCTGGCAACAGGCATCTATATTCAGGCAACTGAATTGGATCTGCAGTTTCCTTAAAGTGCCCAATTCTATCCATTGATCATTATTGGAATTTTCTGAGTAGAAAATTCCAGTTCTCTAGACCAGGAAGATAACACTGCCTCAATAACATTTCATTCAATAAAGGAATTTGTCTTCAAAATCCTAGAAAAACTAGAAAAAGCAGAAATCTTACTCTTATACATTTATTTACACCAACATAGGTGAAGTTAGACAAAATGAACCCTCTCTACTATGTTTACACTGACAATATAAACAAGGCTTTCATGGTTAGGTAAGTGATTAGGAAGTAGGAGAAGATGAAAATTTTTTGAGAAATGACAAAGAAATGAAAGGGAGGCATATAAGTCCAAAAAAGAAGTAGAGAAGTTGGAAAATGAGGGAAGAAAATAAAAAGGCCAGAAATGTGGTTGTCATCCAGAGAAATTATTTTCCTTCTTGTTTTTTACTAAGATTAATAACACTGTAATAAATGAATATATGTTGAAAATAACTTAATTGTAGCCACAAATAAAATATTTTTTCTTAACTTCAGCATCAATACGAACAGCATATAAAGCATATCTGTTTCAAAGCCCAGGTGCCTAATCTAAAAATGGAATTAACCTCCCTCTCTCTCAAATGAGTTTGACATCCCAGGTTTAAGAGGAATAGTGTAGGTTTGAAGGTAGAGTTCTCTACAGGCATGGTGCAGAGCATTAGTCAATAGAGAAACACATCTTTCTCAGTATCACTCACAGGTGCATCCAATCTGCTTGAGCATCACGTGGTAAGTGTGTGCTATGTTTTCCAATTTGCTTCAAAGCTGAAGAGTTTTGGATTTTCTTTCTTTGATTTCTGGGACTACATTACCTCTTTACCCTTTGCCACCATCAGTTTCCTTCTCACCAGAATAAGTGAGTCTGTAATTGAATCACACATATGTAATAAAAGTCCCATTTTAAAACTTAAAAACCTACTGCGGTGATGAAAATATTTATATAAGAACCTGTAGGACTAAATGTTTTCACTTATATAGTGTATGAACATTAACTAATAATTATGTTCAGCAGAAAATTGTCAGTCTTTCACAATAATAGTACAAATAATACAAGAGCTATGAAAGAATAGCAAGCAAAGCAATGATTTTGAAATTACAGCATAAAGTTATAAGTTAAAATATGTGTCATTACAATCTTTGTATACTAAGGTATCACTGAAAATTAGTCATTTTGCTTGTTAAAAAGAAAGAGTTGCAGCAGAGATTAGATGGGAATAAAATATTAGAATACTCATTAATTTGGCAGGCATAGACTGTATATCAAAGGATGGCTATGAGGACAGTAAAAAAACTCAGTCAATGGTCAGTTCAGAGGTGAGCTTAGGAAATATGCCAGGTCACCAGAATTTCCCAGATGCTCATTTCAGTTTTCCTCAGCTTTGACCAGGAGGATTAAGCACCTTTAGATTAAAAATAAACAAATAAAAATAAAGCAAACATATTGAATTTACCTTCCCTCTTCCATCTCTCTGAAGTGACTGCCAAGAAGTAGCATGGTGTCAACAGAGCAGCACTACTGGTAGTTCCTGTAATGTAACATTTTACATTGGGAACCAATTTGGAGCTGCCAAAATTGTTTTACATACCATAACAGCTGTAGTATAGCAGAGTAATAACAATGGCTTTCAGCCAATCAACTCACCTGTGTTTCAGCTGTTTGTGTGCAGATTAAAGTCTCTAAATTCAGCCACCACTTAAAATGTTCTAAGTGCTAAGGTATACTCATCTGCTTGGCAGCTGTTTCCTCACCTAGGAAGTAATTGCCACCCATCATGGGCTCCTACCACGCACATATCTCCTACTCTGCTTGGAACAGACAGTGTTTACAGACCATGTCTCAGTTTTTTAGAGTGAACTGTTCTCCAGTTCTAGAAGATCTTAATGAAAATCTTATTGGAAGAGATTTTCTTCCACAAAAGATGTTTTATTGAAGTGGCAAAAAGCCAGCTCAGCATACCAGTGAATCTATTCAGTATTTTTTAGTTTGTGATTAGGTGGGTGTCTGGCTTCAAATTAAGAACTACCTGGCATCTTTTGTATGAAGGATTGACAAGAAGTTCACAAGCATGTTCCTGTAAGAGTCTGCTTTCTGAAGAAAATAAGTAAGTCAGTAAAATTTAAAATTTGTCGTGATATTAGTTGGTTTCATTATTTGGAGAGAGATTGTTATCATCTATGACATCAATCTGATGTCAGACTGCCCTATTGTTTCAGACCTGCTAGAGATAATTGGTGTCTATTACATCTTGCAATGACCTGAAAATGAAAAATACATAGAAATGTAATAGATTCTAAAGAACATTTGAAAGACTTTTACTTATGTCTTTAATTGCAGAAGAAAGACCCAAAGTCCAATGTACACCTGTACATTTTAAACATTTAAATTTATAACTAATAAGATTTGGCAGGGTCACAGCAAAAGTGGCCTAGATGCAGGTGTATA
This sequence comes from Serinus canaria, assembly GCF_022539315.1. Taxonomy (NCBI): domain Eukaryota; kingdom Metazoa; phylum Chordata; class Aves; order Passeriformes; family Fringillidae; genus Serinus; species Serinus canaria. The sequence continues at coordinate 85,646,174 of NC_066313.1, read as the reverse complement.
TAGGTGGCAGATTTACCAAGAGACAGAGCCACTGACTAGCAGATCTAGTTTGGGCTGCAATATTTTCCACATTTGAAAAGAGCAGAATCTGTGTGCCACCTTTACTCCCTTCATGTAAACTGTTTATCACTTGTTTACAACACCTTAAGTTCACAATTCATGTACAGTATTCCATATCTCAAAGTGTAGAAGCAAGGTTACTGACAACACAGGATTGATCCACAGAAAACCTTAGAGCCTTGATAAGCTTTTCAAGACACTTTGTTGTGGCAGTTGAATAAACTGAACTGAAAATTCTTCTTTTTTTTTAAGTTTTTTCCTTCTTTCCAGCTACAGAGCAGACAAGATCACAAAAATATAATGTCAAAATAAACACACGTCTACACAGGTGACAGCCTCCAAAAGAGTCTGTGACCAAAGTAGCATGGAAGTATAATTTTACTTTTGTTTTTGTGGAGGGTGGTCTTTTACAGGTCAGGGCTGAGGTCCCTGGCTGTGTGGGGGAAGTAAATACTTAGGTAGCTAATTTATTTTGGCTTGGGAATGTCAGAAAACGTAGTCACCTGAGAAAAAGATAATTTTATTTTATTTTTACTTGTTTTTCATCCTTCCAGAGAAAGAGAGGAAGATTAGTAGAAGAGGGATGTAAAGGTGCACATTTTCTGAATGTTTATCCCACCTCCACCTGTACACCCCCATACAGGAATGTCAGAGTACACCTTGGAAGCACAGACAACAGAGAGGGATGTATTCAAGCATCAGCCATGGCTGTGGCTGAATGTCAAGTCAGCCTCTTCCAGAAATAAAACACAAAGGATCCCAACAAGAAGAACTTCCCACAGTTTCTTATCTTCAGCCATTTTGCTGTCTGGTTGTTTTTCCTTCATGGTAATTTCGTGGGAGCCCAAGGGCGTCACTGTCCCTGTCCTGACGATCACAGTGCCATCTACAAGCACTCTGACATGAACCATGTAATGGAACTTGGCAGCCCCTCTGCCCTTGCACCATGTCATGGCAGGAGAGAATTGTAAGCCACAAAGGTTTATTACTCAGACTGAGTCAGAGTCAAAATCCTGTCTGACAGGAAAGGTTCACTATCTTGAGAGATGCAAGTATAGCCCTACTGCTGTCAGACCTTGTAGCACCCCAATGGAGCACAGAGCTGCGCTGAGAGGGTGTGTTGCTTTGGAGGTACAGCACTGTGTCTACAGCATTGAGAAGGTACCTTCTTTGTCTCCACTCACTGTCCATCTCAGGATAAATAGAATATATTGCTGTGCTTTCCAAAGTTGGTTCTGAGCTTTTTGGTGGCTTTGGTAAATTGTGATAACACAAAGATTAAGAGGTGGTCTGGGGCTGGAGTCAAATTGCCTCTGCCATGAGAGGAGGATGGAAGAGGAAAAAGAGTGATGTGAATGGAAGGGGAAGAGAGGGACTGGTGAGCCACAAAAACTTGGGTCTGCTACTTTTACTGCTTGTGCTGGTCAGATCCAGACTTCCCTCAGCAGTGACTACAGCCTGATTCTGCTATCTGCAGTGGCCATGGAAGCATTACATAGCCATGATAATATCCAGTACCTTGACTGAAATAAAATATATTCAGATTCAGGACCCAGGAAAGAGGAGGAGCAGAATATTTCCCTCTGTTCCTGAAATGAAGTGGAAATGTAAAAAACCGAACAACCACAACCAAACAAAAAACAAGGATTCCTCTTCCTTTTAGCATAATCTGTATTTACTAAGCAACAACGTGTTCCCTAACCTTTAAGGGAGTATAATCATCGAATATTCTGAATGGGAAGGGAACCACAAATAATTGATAATTGAGTCCAGCCCTTGGCCCTGCACAGACCCATCCTCAAGAGTCACACTATATGCCTGAGACCATTGTCCAAACACTTCAAACACTTCTTGAACTCCGTCAGGCTTGGTGCTGTGACCCTTTCCCTGGGGAGCCTGTTCCAGTGCCTAAAGACCCTCTGGTGAAGAATATTTTCTGAATATCCAACCAAAACCTCCCCTGACAGAGCTTCATGTCATTCCCTTGAGTCCTGTCACTGGACAGCAGAGAGATCAGCATCTGCCCCTCCTCTTCCCCACACCAGGATATTGAAGGCTGCAAGGAGGTCTCTTCTCAGTCTTCTCCAGGCTAAACAGACCAAGTGACCTCAAACACTCCTCATAAGGCTTATCTTCTAGACTCTTCACCACTCTGACCCTCTTTTGGACACTTTCCAATAGCTTTATGCCTTTTTTTATGTTGTGGCACCCCAAACTGCCCCCTGCACTCGATGTGAGGCCTCAGGTCACAGCAGAGTGGGACAATGCCCTCCCTTGCCTGGCTGGTGATGCTGTCCCTGGTGCCCCCTAGGACAGGGTTGGCCCTCCTGGCTGCCGGAGCACTGCTGGCTCATGTTCAAATTTCCAGCAAAACTATGTACAGATAAACCTGTTACAGGTATTTTGGGAGCTGCAGGTAAAAATAAACATGTGAGGTGATTAAGCTTGCTTATTGAAAAATATACACTTATCAAAATACTGTTTATTTGAGTACACCAGCAAATAACAGTGTACTGAAGACAGCAGAAACCATAATACTCAGGAAGGAAAGCAATGATGAGGTGAAAAAGAGGGATAGAGTACATATTTGATACATCAAAATTCTCTACTGGTTTAAAAGTACAAAGCAATTTATTCAACTTATTAAAGTAAGAGTTTATAAAACACCCTTGGACTCTGGTTTGTACACTTATCAAATTCAAAACTTCACGTATAAAATGACTAAAACTTGATTTCTCATCTCATATAAAAAAGGTGATTTATATTTGAACTAAAAATAAGTCTCAAGACCCACAACAATCTCTTACTGAGGTAGTTTTTCCTCCCTGGGGGAAGAGAAAAGCTATTGGAGTACACATAAAATTTAGGTGCTTTAAGAATTTCTCCAGGACTTCTATTAGATTTGCTATCAGAAGAGACAATAAAATGGGAATTTATGTTTTTTCCTTAACAAATCTTATGCTTTCTGATGTGGTATTTTGTCACTGCAATTAGGGCTGATCCTTGAAGTAGCAAACTGAAAAGTGGTGCCATGTTGTTTATTTTAGGTTTGAACATTTAAAGAATATGAGGAATGTTTGGAAAATAAAGTTCATATATGGTATTCATATATTTTTTTCTGACAGATTGCCTCTTCACAGAGGAAGGTATGGCTTGATCATGACTTACAAGAAGAGACACTGATTTAAGCTTTTTTCCTCAGTAAGGATTGCAGCCATGTAGAAAATAAATTTATGGTTGCAGTAAGAGAAGTCAGAAGAGGCTGTACCTCTTCTAGGTAAGAACATCTTCTTAATATGTCCCAAAAAAAACTGGCAACAAATTGTGATGTGTCATAATTTCTACTGCCGGTGTTGGGTCACTTCTACAGTATGACAATGTTCTGTAAAGCATCTTTAAATAGTTTGTTTAGGGTTTATCTCATCCATGCACTTGTTACATTAAGCCTGCTGTGATGCTTGGGATACTTATAGGACTTAGCTGGATTCACTTACTTAGTGAGCTTTCATCTATGACAGCTGGCAAATCAGGGCTGGATACAGAAAACATGCTGGGGTACCCATGGCAAATATGGCAAACCCTGAAGCAAAGACTGCTGGCCTCAGCTGGAGCACAAGTGCAGAGGAGCCTCTTTTGGTTGTCCTTAAGCTCGAAGACAAATCCTTATGGATACAGGATTGTTTCTACTTTCATCCAATTACTGTCTGTACTAATATATGGAATATATTAGCACTTCTAAGACAAAGAGCAGAACCTCAAAAAAAAGTCTCTCAGCTACTCACTATTAGGCTAGAAAATAAATTTCAAGTTATTCTCTCATGCTCTGGCCCTATGATACTTTACATTTAGGGCAACGCAGAAACAGTTTATTACTCTTGTGTGTCTTGGATAGTTGGGCTGTCTCCCAGGGAGCAAGAAATAGGTCTGAACAAAGTTTAGTCTTCTTCTACATCCCAGCATAGGTCCCATGCAGTGCTTTTCATCTCTAACATATTTTATAATATGAATCCAACATATGGCCTGTGATTTTCTAGATGCAGGAAGTCAACAGTCACACAAGAGCTCTGCTCATCATTCCAGATAGACACAAGTCAGCAGTTAAACTCCAGGCAGAAATCCCATCCTGTCTTTTTTTTTTTTTTCAAGTGAACATGAAAGAAACAATGTCCTCTGACATTTCATTTCTCATACATGATTACTTGAATTGTAAATAGTAGTTTCTGCCATCCTGATTCAGAGCCTAGTATCTTCAAGCTCAGAGTTTGGAGATAATATTGCCTCCTCACCCCACTACATTGCTATTTCTGTAAAACCCCATGTAGTCTAAGTCTCACATAAGCAATTTTGATATTGTATTTCGAAGATGTTGCAAACAATTTATCCTGAGTTTCTTCTTTCTCCCGCTTCTACAGCACCATCTAGAAAACATCTGTTATTTAACGTGGAGACAATGAAGCAAGGGAAGAGGCTTGTGATCAATTAACCTTGAATAGAAACCAGGTGCTCATTAAGCCAATCTATCACTCCCCTTCTCAACAGGACAAGGGGAGGAAATGCTACACAAAGCATATAGGTCAAGATAAGGACAGGGAATTTGCTTATCAATTACTACCTTCTTCCCAGGCTCAATTCCACTCCCAGCCCTTCTACCACCTCACTCCTCTAAGTAGTGCAGAAGGGTGATGAAGAAAAGTTGTGATCAATTCATAATATTTTGTGTCTGCTGCCCTTTCTTCCTCATGCTCTTCTCCTGCCCCAGCATGAGATCTCTCTCGTGGGAGACAGCCCTTCACCGACTCCTCCAACATGGGTCATTCCTGCGGGCTGAGACCTTTCCACAGGGTGCAGTCCTTCAGGAACAGATTGCTGCAATGAGGATTGCTCTTGGGGGTCACAGGTCCTGTCAGAAAAACTGGTGCTCTATGGGCTCTTCTCCACAGCCTGCATCTTCCCTCAGGTCACATCCATCTGCCCTGGCACAGGGCCTTCTGTAGCTTGCAGGGTATCTGCTCTACAGGCTGCAAGAGAACCTCTCTTCCAGCACATGAAGGAGTCCTCCCTGTCCTTCTTTGCTGACCTTGGAGTCTGAGATGTTTCTCTCACACTCAGTCCTCTCTCATAGTTGCTGGGCAGCAGTTTTTACCCTGTTATATATATGTTACCATGGAGCTGCTACCAGTGCTGCTGACAGACCCAGCTTTGGCCAGTGGCCGGATTTTTAATTTAGCATGGTACAGTAGGATCCTTTCAGGTGAAAGAGAAAACATAATTTAAAGATATGATATTATTAGCAATAGAAGAGACTGACTTGTAAGTCTAGGAGTTGTTTAATCGGCAAATTTTTAGAGTTTGGGAGAAAATTCTTGGGAAAACAAAATATGTGATTGATCTTGTATTTCACACATTACATCCATACTGATAGCCATGAGATGTGTCAGGTATGTAAGTCAGAAGGTATGCTCAGAAGGCCATCTACATTATGACCAGCACACAGGTAACGCAGTTAAAGAACAGACCAAGCAAGTTGAAAACCTGTCATGGACTCAGCTTTCTCCATGCTCATCTCACACAGCGATCACCTTATTATATTGTTACTAGATAATGGTGTGAGGTTTTAAATTTTTTTTTTAGAAATGGCTGAGAATGGGGCAACACTTTTGTGATAGCTCTGTCACATCAAAAATCAATCTTTTCAACACTGGTGATGCAGCTTTTGTTTTGGGAAAATGGGGAATGAAATACAGAATTGTCTTACAAGATTCTGGGGAAATTAATAAATTCTTTAACATGCCTACAGTGCTTTAAAAACAAAAAAGACTTAGACTTGATATTAGGTAAACTCATGAACTTAATGAGACAAGTCTTACATATCACCACTTGAAGCCATTGCTCTGTTCCACAGAGCTGATTACAAAACATGCTCCAAAAATGCAGATTAATTTTTAGGAGATCAGTTGACAACTTTTCACTTCTTATGAACAAATCAAACTCTTCACATTTCTTTGATTTCTTACAGTCGATTCAGTATGAAAACATGTGCAGTAAAGCTGTAATAAACTATCTCTTAAAGGAAAACAATCACAAATCTGGTTTATGTGCCCTAGTGGTCCAAATGTAAATAAGTACTCAGAAGGGGAAATTAGCATAATAAGCATGAATTAACTGACTGAGATAAACTAAAAAGTATTTCAGCTTCAAAATGGATCAAAATAATTCTGCATAAATAGAAAAATATCTTTAAATTTGTGTATGTCTCTTTAACTTCTTAACTTAATATTAACTGAAAATGCCACAATGCTTCATGAAAGGTTATTTCTCTCATATATATCCCTTTGGCTGTAATCTGGGAAAACCAATAAGCTAATATAAAGAGTCTGTTCTGAAAGCAATACTGTACATTAACTAACACATGGCAGTACAGGAAAACTTAATGAATTATCTTTCTTTTGAGGCCATTAAAGAAGTAGGGATAGCTGCCAACAATACAATATGCAATGGATGGGGGCCTTTTTCTCCCTACAGATATACATTTGACAAGTTTTGTCTATGGACTCATGAGTGTTTTGTTTGGTTGTTTTGTAGTTTTTAAATTTTGCCTCTCCAAACATTTCTGAACAGACTTAGCATTCAGGATTGTATATAAAACTTGAAAACATTCAGTGGTGATTCCAAACAATAGGAACCTGTTAAATATTTCTGGATTTCCCAATATTTGTGTCAAACATTAGACATTCAAAACTGATCATTTATAATCTTTCACAAAAATCATGTATGACATACAGTTTGAAGTTTTTCAGAATCAAATGCATCCAAGATTTTGTCTGCTCTCCATGGACTTGCAAAATTCCTGTTCACATTTTTGGCTTCAGAAACAACAAAAAAAAGTGTATCTAAACAATGATTTGTTGGAGTGTGTAAGAATTGTATAAATAATAATGCCAGATACTGCAGTTTAAAATAAATGGTATATGAAGACAACTTTGCATCTTTGCCCTAATAAGAATATGTCTGGATTTTTTTTAATTGCAGCACACCAGTTTTGATCTTTGCATCTATCTCAGAAGGTTTTGAATAGTTTAACCAAATGTGCTTTCAGCATTGATTTGTCATTTTTTCCCTAAATGAATCTGAAATTTTATGTAAATTAATGACACAGTGATTCTTTGAAAATTTTGTGTCCACAAATCTTTTTTTTTTGAATCTTTTATTCCATTTTTCCAGCTGATCAAAGAGATTTCCTTAGACAGGAAAATTTTATAAATAAAACAAGCAAGCATACTGCAAATTTTAAGCAGTTTGGTAGATATGTAGGTAGAATCTAAATTAGCACATTGTCTACACTGACCTATTTAGCTTAAAGCAGAGCTATGAGAGAGTAATAATGAATTATAACTGCTTTCTCTACATCACACTTCACACATATCATTTAAAATGTATTTGTTTAGTATTATCAGAGGACACGATGCAAAGTATCTGGCTTGTAAAATCCAGATATAAGGTTAGAAATAACAATACTGTAAAGTCTAAAGCCCTAAAGCAGCTCAGTATTTTCAAAGTTTCAAGACAGGTATTTTGAGTCTCAAACAATAAAAAAGTGGTTTTCTTTGGAGCAGGAATTAGCAATTGGAAGTCTGTTTGCATGTATCTCTTAGGCATTACAATTCCTTGGGCATTTTCTTTAAGAAGGAGGGCTTGGCTAAGAATTTTGAATCTGAGTCTTACTGTTCTCCTTTTGCAAACCTAAATACACAGCTTTTTTTCTCTGTTTATTCAGAGCATGCGATCATCTGCCTAACTGGCAAATATCACTCACATGGGGAAAGAGAGCTTATTGATACTTTTACCAAACCTGCCTCAGGAGACACAGAATCAATTGTATTTTAGAATCAATTGTATTTTTCTCTAGACATAAGATTACCATACTTGGAAAAAAACCATAGTTTCTCATCTGAAGATCTTCTAGGATAATCAGAAAGTGATAAAGTTGGAAACACCAGTGAGACTTAAGGAGAGTTGGGATTTGGGGATTTTTTTTATGCCTTTGATGGAAAGAAGGAGGGGAAAACCAACCAAACAAACATGTTGGGAGTAATTTATACATGCCAGACTGTGCAACAGAAACACAGCTTAGGAAGGCAGTAAAGTGGAAAACCAGGAATCACCTGTGAACACGAAAAGAGGGTGTCTCATAAAAAGTGCTGCCACCAAAATGCCATAGTAACTAAATCCTGCTTTAGATTATCTTTCTTTGGTCTAAAGGTTAGAAAAGAATGAACAGATGATGCTCATATTTTTTCCCGATAACTTATGCAATCTTGAAAATCTTTCAATTTCTGCATGCTGTATTCATTCCTTTCTTAATTAGGACAAGTGAAATCATTTCCCAAACTGTATCTTTACATTCTTCTACTGCTGGTAGCTGTCATTCAATGTCCAGCCACTTTGATGTCTCAGTGTCTTTGTTTCTTTAATAATTCCTTTATCACTTACAAAGAATATACAGGACATAATAAGTAAACTTCTGAATAGGTTAAGGTTTTTAACATCAGCAGTTATGTTGATGTTATCTGAAAACGAGTTAAAATTAAGAGTTCAGGCACATAGTGTACTTGTATTTTAATGAGGTGATTTGTGTAGACCTGTCATTGAGTGTTAACATTTACAAATGCAATTAATTCAGTCATATAAAACAAATATTAGATAGTTATATTTTAATGAATTTAAACCTATGTATAAATGCCAGCAGAAACTTCCAATCATACTTAGTCAGGAATATGCATTAATCTTCCTTAGTTTTGCTCTATATGGTGCACTAGACAAGATCTTCTGGCAAAATTAAAAATAAATGCCTACATTTGACCTCTGACTCATGCAGTGTGGAAACATACAATATTTAGGTTTTAATTGTGCTATTTTTCAGCTGCACCAAATCGGACCATCTGTCCAAAGTCTAAACTAGATTTGTTTTTCTACATATATTGAAATGCATTTTTTAAAATTAGGTTTTATTATTATTTCTCTGTAAAAAGTTCAGAAATATTTGCATATTTCCAAACAGGAACAGCCCATCATCCAATTAACAATAAAATATGCATTGAATAAGAAAAATAAATATTGATCTGCAAAATACCATGCCAATTTGTTCTCACAGTAAGCATGCTTTCCCTCCAATCAACTGATTTCCTTTGACAAAGGGAATGAGAAGAGGAAAGTACTTAAATGAAATATAAGCGAATGTTGTTTATAAAGAAGAAATGTATATACCAATGGCAAATACTTCAGGCCAGATTTCCCTACAACTTTCAGTTTTGTGCTTCACTCAAAACAAAAAATAAAACAGATCCTAAAAATCACATTTGAAAAAACTATCACAGATGGTGATGCTTATTTGTATACTTGCTAGATAATGCTCACAGTATCATATATTTGCATTTTATTTTCACTCAGAAGTTGCCTGGCCATAATTTCCATTCCCACAGAGAGGTCTCTTCTATGGCAAGGAGGGAGATGGTGGCAAGAGGACTTCAGTAATGTTAAGATGTGACCAGAGACACAGAATACTATTATTACAGCAGATCCTCTGGAAAGATGTTTGCAGAGCAGACAGGCTTGCAAGGACCTGGATGCTGTTATTCTGTGACTTAAGGCTGGTTGTTCAGGAGGCTGGTGCAGAATGGACTCTTTGGACACCTGTGCCAATTCACACAAAGGGTGGCCTGTTACCTTGAGGAGCTTGGCCTCGCCAGGAAGAGCCAGGCACCTATATCCCTGCTTGCTTGCTCTCATCTTGCACTCAAAATGGCAAACTCCAGTCAAGAAGCAGTGCATTTGCACTGCCACATGCAAGTGTAACAGACAGTCTTCCCATCCATAAGAACAAATGTTAGCATTTCAGAAAACACTTGAAATTACTTTAGCCAAATAAATGCCCCCAAAAATTTTGAGCCTTGCCACTGTTCAGATTGTTCTGCTGTTTTTCTTCCTTATGTCAGCACCACTTCACACTCCAGACATGCTAATCCCAAAATATCTACACAGGAGCTTTAGAATTTCTTATGTCTCCACAAGACACGGGGATGAAATGTAGATGTTTTCAAATCCGACATCCGTATCTGAGTTAATCACCTTAGCCTTTATAATCAGTGAGTGGGTAGGATAGGAATTTTTTGGGCATGGTTCATCTCCTCCCAAAGTAGAATTTTGTCAAGTGATTGATGATCTAAATGTGCTTATTAGTCTCCAGAAGACCATGGTGTGACTATGTGACTAGAAGTTAGGTGAGATGAATCCCACCCACAGTGATGTATTAGGTAAACAAATGGTATCAAAATTTCCCAAAACATATTGAGTTGATGACTGCTGTAGTTTAATATCAGACATCTCCTCTGAAGCGCCCTTTATCTGTTATTGTCAAAATGAAGTCAGGAAGACCAATAATGAACAGTTGGAAAAGTGCATGTTACATAAAGGTGAAGAACATCTGGAGTGTTCTACAGAGGATTTGATGGAGGTTTGATAGAGATGAATGCAATTCAATGAACTAGAATTGCTAACAGCAAGATAAAAAAGATGGGAAAAAGTAAAGAGGGAAAGCAAAAGAAAGCTGCCAAATTCCAGATTATTATGTCTGTAGTTGAGAAACCCCAAAAACTTAGCTATTTTTGTTAAAGTTCCAATAATATCTGATATTTCTGTGACAAGAGACTTGATTATTAGTAATATTGAAGACCCAATTCCTGAAATACTGATAAAATTTCTTAATTTGAATATGCACTTAAAATAACATGCTGAAAAGAATACACGACCAATAAGATTTTTTCAGAACATGAAAGGATATGTTTCAGAATTACCATTTGCAAGGATAGAATCAATGTCATACAGATTTCCTGTTCTGCTGAAGGATGTCTTTCTGACAGAAAAATTGAAAAAATATTTAGTCATCATGAGCAACACTGAAGTTATACGAGTAAGCAATACCTGTTTGCTGTAGTTTTGTCTGTGACTTAGGAATGAGTATTGAACTGCACTTAAAATTCTTAATGTACAATATCTAGGATTCAAAGTCACACTTTTTAGAAATACTTGCTGTAAGATCTGTATTTATTAATACTGTTCCTATCACTTTAATACTTTAAGATGAGCCAGTAGAGGTATTATGGTACTGTAAAATTTTAATACTAATAAATGTGGCTATGGAAATAAAATACGTGTAAGTTAGTGCTTTTATGAGTTGAACTTGATTTATGTTATCCTGTAACCCCTTTCTGAGGAGGATGTCTTGCTGTACCTTAGAAGTATGTATATTGCAGACTACTGTATTTCTTTCCACCATTCAAAACATAATAAACAGTGGAATGATTATGTAAAACTCTTAGGAAAACTTGAACTTAAATAGAATGGCATACTAAATGATAGATGCATTTATCTTTCAATAGATTGGTTGTTCCCTTTTAATTTATTAATCACCACTTTTTCCAAAGATTTTCAGATTATTGAAAGTCTCTCAGAATTTTCTACTGCATACTGATAAAAACAAAAATATACCTGAAACCATTTCTCTCTAAGATATTTTCCTCTCAGTGTCTATTTACTCATAGCATATACTCATTATTTGTGACTATTGTGTATCCAGCACGAGACTTCAGAGACCATATATAGATTGCTGAACTAGAAATATTTTTTTAAATTATTTCAAATATTGTTATTTTATTAGCTTTAAATTATGTGTACTCCTTTCATTACTTTATGCTGGTGTCGTGCAGTCTTCTACAGCAAACGATTGGAAGGCTTGTTTTCTTCTAGACTGGTTTTTCCCTTAGGGTTTTTTTTTGTGCATTACCTTTAATGATATCTTATAATTCTTTAAAAATACAAAAATTTCTCAAGGTTCCTCAGCAGTACTAGAAAAAGACTCCATTGGCTCCAAACTGCTTTTTCCTCTTCAGTCTCTTGAACAGTGTTTACACAAGACCTGTGAGAATGGAAAATCAAATCATGAAGCTTATACACATTTCTCCAGAACAAATTTTTCCCAACTAAGATAAGTATAGGCACCTACAACCTGAGTATTTGTTGTGTGCTTCAACTTTCCGATCTCTGCTGATCTAAACAAAGAGAACTTAGTCTACCACTTGCATGTATCATTGTGTGTCATCACATTGTATGTGTCATATGTGTCATCATACACCAAAAGTATCATGGAAATTATTTATTGGACTTAAGATTCTCCAGACCAGAGTAACCTACAGATAAACACCTATGTAGGCAATTTGCTTTACTAGAGTGAACTCTTAATATGGTACATGTTTAAACAGCACTGCCATTGAATTAAGTGTCACAGACCTAACCAGCTTCTCTCATATTCCTTAGGCTTCTTCCTTAATGGAGCTAGGCAAATAAGTGGTGTCGTCACTTCTAGTCAGTTTATTGCCTTGTTTCAGGTCAGGGGGATGAATAAAGCCAAGGTGTGCAAGGCAAACACCCAGCACCACACTCTGAGGTTGATACCTTACAACCAGATAAAATCCTAGCAGTAAATCCTAGCAGCATGTAGGCACAGTGAACAAAACAAAACATCACAACAATTAGGCAGTGTACAGTCTTTAATCTCTGGGTCAGAGCACTTGCTTTCATTGTTTTAACGGTCTTGTAGGTTCCTGCTTTGATTTATTTACTACCCTTCTAGAAGCTGGTCAATAAAAGTGCCTTTATAAACATTCAACACCTACTCTAAGCAGTCTTAGTTGTCAGCATCAGCTGTCTACACATCAGTAGTCTACATGTACAATAAAACATTTTTGCCTTGGGAACTTCATAACTGGGTGGTTTTCAGTGCATTTTTCTTGTGGCTTTGTAAATAATTGCAACACGGATACCTCTTCTCTAGGTGTTTTATCTTTTCTTTTTTTTTCCCTAGAAATACAGTATTTACAGTTCTGGTCTGTGAAGAATCCCCCCAAGATAACAGGTGTAAGTATTGGTTCAGATTTGGGTCATGAACTTTGCTTTTTTAAGAACAGTAAGATATATTACCCAGCAAGGACTTCAGCTGTAATTCTACAGTCACAGTTCAAATATTTCTCAGAGGGATATATTGGCTATACCTTGAAAGATAGTCACTACCACCTTCCCACACGGTCAACAACTATTAGTGTGCTGTTATGATACAAATAAGATACACAAGTTATTCAAAGAGTAGTAAAGAGACAAAAGTCATTGTGTGCTTTTGAACAAAGCGTTGAACCTTACTACATAAATAAACAGAAGTACATACATATGCAGCACTGCTTGTGCTGTACACTTCACTATACACCAATAACATAGACCTCTCAATCACCATAAAAAATAGAGAAGTTTTAAGGGCTACTGAACTTTTGTATGCCATCACATTTACATCCTGCATAGGTGCTTCTCTACTGCACACTGATAAGTTTCTCTGTATTTAGCGATCACCACACAAATTTCTAATCCAGTTGTGATGATGATGTAGTATTTATACAATGGTTGGCAACAGGAAAACAAGCCAGGTCAGAACCTCATTTTCCATATTCTCTTAGTTACTTCACATTTTTCCTCCCATTCAGATAGCTACATTGTCTGGCTTTGTGTATGCATCATCTCTACACTCTCTCCAACTCTTCAGATACCTCTCCTGAGCCAGATGACCTCCATGGGTGTACTTTATCTCTACTAATACATCGTGGTGTGGTGTGGTTAATTTCATCCAAACCTCAAGGTTTTTATTTAGTCAAACTGAAGGATTTGGATCAGGCAAGTATTAAAACACACCCACTTACCTTGCTGAGCATCCCAGTGAGCATCTGTATCCTGCTGAGTGCAGTCCTGGTATTTCCTGCTTTTAGCTTTCCTGAGTGGTTTGAATGATGAGCCATGGGGGCCTCAGCAGGAGAAAGGAGCAGAGTCTGACTCTTCTGACACTCTGAAAGTTGTTGCTCCCTTAATTTATGATGATCCTCTGGAATTCAGTAAGACACCAGCCAATTTGAATACAGATATTGGAATCCCATACTGCATTACTAGTGAGCTTGCTTTCAAGGTGCTGTAAAGCAGAACATGGCAAGTAATTACACCATTAAGTAGAGTAACTCAGCTTTAACTATAGGTGAATTACTATAACATTTTTTAATGCATTGTTTTAAAAACTTTCACACATATATCCATGTCTCCTTTCCTTTTTGTCTAAAAAAGGATTTATACAGACTTACCAAGTTTAAAACTTTATTTGCCCTCTGTAAAAACACAGATAATTTTCAATGATCACTGTCACAGGTTTATTGCTCTAGTAATCTCTGAAGTCAGTTTTTGCTGTCCAAGTGCAAGGGATAGCAAATGAACTGAGAGACACCTACCACCTGATACATGACTCTGACTAGCTTTTACTGTAAATTCTGTGTATAGTCCTCAGATGGCAGAATGCCTGATGAAGTCCCACTTATTTGCCCATCTATATGCCCACAGGCATCATATACATGTATTTCAGAGACCTTTCAGCAAGCCTACTCAATAAAATTTCAGTCCATTCCAAGTTTATAAGGGTTCAATCAGGCAGATGTTAATCAGTGAACTATGCATAAAAAAAGGAGCAGCCGTTTCCACCGTCTCCAAGATACTTGCCATAGAATCTATTATTCCAGTACTACAATTGAAAAAGGGCTTAGGTTTCAATTGAATCTCTTTTGCAGTCTCAAAGAAATTAGGGCTCCTCTAGGCTGATACTTACTCTAATGAGCCTGAATACTGTGAAACTCTCCCTTTCCATCCCCAAAAAGGCTTCTCTGACCATAAACAAGACTGTATCTCTGGAGGATTTCCTATGCTCTATTGATCTAAAGGTATGCTTTATAGTCTCTCAAGAATGGTATTTGTCTTTATATCAAGTCCAGAACCAGTAAAATTGCCCCAGACAATTTTATTAAGCTGATAAAGAACTGCTCATTTTAGGAAGAGAGAAGGACTTTTGCTTTGTTGGCTGGTTAATCAGAAGGTTTTTATTTATTTCCTGTGAAAGTTCTTTTTTTTTAAGAAATCGGGAAGAATTTTAGAAATCAGAAAGAATTTCAGACAATCTGAGAGTTACTTTGCTTTCTGGCATGTCTAAAACAAGAGAATTCAAAGGGTCCTTTCCATTTTTGCTGCTTAATTTAATTTACATAAATGTCAATGGAAAACTTGTTATTAACTTTACTGGAACTCAAGAAAGCCACATTTCTGGTGGGGGTTTTGAAAGGACTTTGATTTCTGAACACTTCCACAGTTCAATTCTTTGGAAGTAGACAGGTATATTCTGGAGTTACATGCTACCTGCATGTATATACACAGGAATCCAAGTTGACTGGAGTTTACCTATGCTGTCTATCTTATCTGCTTATCTTATCTGCTTATCTACCCATAAAATGACAGGAGTGACGCTTCAACAAGCATGCAATCTAAATTAGTCAGGTAAAGGAAAGGAATAGAGAGAGAAGGAGTAGGACATGAAGAGTACACAAGGACAATGGAAGCCAGGGAAACACAATTCTCTTTCAAGTGTAGCTAAAGATTAACTCACTTCCTCACTGGAGTTGATAGAGGTACTGACAGGTAGTAAGAAGACATTCAAAACAAGTGGCATGCAACTGTAAGTGAAGACTTAACGTTTGCCTAAAATTAAAATAGTTTTCTTGCTGCAATGTTGAAAGTGACTCAAGATGTTGCTCCACTGAAAAAGGTAATATATGGAGCAGAGCTCCAAACACACCATGAAAAGATTAATGTCTGTCAGTGTATATAAAATGCATGTATGGGAAAACTACTAAGTTGATAGGTTTGA
Organism: Serinus canaria; assembly: GCF_022539315.1. Taxonomy (NCBI): domain Eukaryota; kingdom Metazoa; phylum Chordata; class Aves; order Passeriformes; family Fringillidae; genus Serinus; species Serinus canaria. The sequence continues at coordinate 85,630,285 of NC_066313.1, read as the reverse complement.
TAGATATGGTCACTATTTGCATGAAAGAACAGATATTCTATTAAAGATGAACTGATGTAATTCTGGTAGGACTTAAGTTACTGAAGAATAAACATATTAATGTATAAGAGACTGAAAGAAAGACAAATTCATTGGGAATAGGGGCAATTGAAAAAGAAAGTAGAAGAACAATCCTAATTGCATCTGTATTTACCAGCATATTGTTATTCCCATCATAAAAATTAAGGAAAAAAGAAATTTCATTGCAACTTAGAAATTGTCCTTACTCTTAATTTCTTCACTGTCCTCTCCTTGTGGCTGACAGGACTTCCTTTAGGTATGAAGAAGAGAAGAGGGTGTTAAATTCACAAGTCCTAACTTATGATCATTCTAGTTCATTCAAAATATGACCTTTTTATTTTTTTTTGGCATGTCTAAACAGAGATGTTTCTTTCTTATAGGTTTTCAGGATTTTTGGTGATTTAAAAAAAAAATAAAAACCATTTCTTCTTAAAATCATACGATTAGTTTAAAAAATGCTTGAATATTATTTTGACTTCTGTGTTAACTTTTATTTTGAATAAAGCTGCTTTAAAATGATTTTCCAAGTACGACTAGTGTTTGCTTTTTGGTATCAAAGTGATTTCCTCCTTTTTTATTGGTTTACCAAATATTTCAGTTCTCTTCACAGTCCTTTTCAGCAGCCAGTCTTTCAAAGAAAAGCTCAGGATCCAACCAGTGGGACACCAGCACCACTGCATCCCAGAGCCAGCAAATATTCAGAGACTCAGTGGAGAAATGGAATTGCTTACTGCAGGTGGTTTGATCATGTGGCATTAAGAGTTTAAATCACTAAAGGGCAAAACACAATTTATATAACCTTTCTCTGAGTGTCTGTGAAGGCAACGGAGCTGCCAAATACTGAGTAAAGTGAGCAGTGCTGTATTTTAATGACCATCTGAGGTCTCCAGTTAATTCCCTGAGTTTTTAGAGAACCATGAGATCTTTGACACTCCACCGGAAAAAAAATATTGCTTTTGAATTATTTTATAAGACTGTCCTTGATCACGGACTAGAAAATGCAGGTTTTCATTGTTTTCTATGTTTCACTTTTTCCTTGTTTTCATTATCTACACAAGTTGACGAGTTTTGCTGGTGACATTCCTTTTTTCTCCTGTGAGAAAAGGACCTGTAAACTGGTTTTGTTTGCTTTGATTCAAGAAAAACAGTTGTCTTTCTCTTGACATGATATACCATTGCCATCTATTTGACCCTACTAAATAAAAACCCCCATTAATCTACAAATGAAATTTAGCAGGGTTTCAGGACACTTGGAACAGAAGAGGATTGAGCTGCACTTTAAATTTGGAGTTTTACAGATATAAAACACAAAAAACCCATGACAAACTCAGGAGGGATAAAATAGTGGTCTCAGCTCTAGGTTTCTGAAGCCGGAGAACCAGGACGGTGGTGGCTGACAATTCCTACAAGAGTCAAAGCATTCCATCACTCTCATTGCATCTTACCAGACAGAAACCAGGAAGCTTTATACCACAAGAGTTTGAGGAGTTCTGCTTGAAGAGTACAAACAGAAACACTACAAATTAGGTAGCAAAGCTTGACTAAAGATGACTTCTGGTTGAAGGATGCTGCAGGCCATGGTTGGTTAGCTTTGTTCTTTGGCCACGTTTGATGTTACTTGTCAAGTCTCAGACACAGAGAACTGGGGAGGGGAAGGACACAGAGAGAGAAGGAGAGAGCTACAATTAAAAATAGGTATTTTCTAAACTGCAGACTTGTATTTTTATATACCTCAGTTCAGACCTTTCCCAGGGTGAAAGGAGTTGGTTATTTCTCATACAATTTAGCCCATGTCAGGAGGGCTATTTTAACTGCAAAGAGAAATATGTGAAACTGTCAGCCACAGACCTTTAATTCCCAGGCTTATTTTTGTAAACAATGATGCCATATTTTTACGGCACACTCCCTTTCACAGAGATATAAAGATCAAACATGAATGTTTCATTTTCCATAACTCTTCCAGACAAACATAGTTCTTCCAGAAAAATAATAATAAAAGCCCCAAAGAGGTAAACAACATTCACAGAGGGAATATAGTTTAAGTAATTCACACAGTATACAAACATGTAATGGTACAAAACCTGCAACATGAGTTTTTTGTTACATTTTAACAGTGTTTCCTCAAATCTTCAAAGCTTGCTTGATGGTTTGCTGAAGTAATTGAACCACTCTTGAGTTGCTTTATATAGGACATCTTATCTTTCTTTCATTACCCAGTCCGTGGCTTCTTTTCTATTCCCATGAAATCCATGTACACACTTTAGAAGCCCTCCTGAACAAGCTTGCTTCTAACTTTCACAGAGCCCTTAGCACAATTTGAATACGAAAGAGATACTGAATAAAAAGCTTTAATCTCTTGTCTGCTATTCTTCTTTCTTGCCTCTTCATCTCCCCCCCACCTCCTCTGCCCCCCTCCCCCTTTTTCCAAGAGCTTTTCTGTGTTAGTAAAGTGAACACTTTCTGTTTTAAGTAAGTGTAATGCTGCAGAAGATGCATTGGGAGAGTGAAACCAAAAGCCTGGCCTGTGAAGCCTCTTTGCCACAATTTAGCAATAATTGTGCTGCATTTACTTGCTCTTGAGCTTTTTGCAGGTAAAAGATTAGTAAAGAGCTCTCCTTAACGAAATCATTCAATCAGTAGCAACCATAGGTAGTATCAAATGTGCCCTCTACCTCAAATACTGTGGGGCTCTTTCTTCTGATACCTCTTCCCTCAGTTAACTGGAACTGCTTTGAAAGGGCTTTCTGTTCTCTGCTCTCTTGTCAATTTGAATGCCAGGAAATGAGCCCCCTTTGTGAGATTAATTAATAGCAGGAGCTGATCGGCCCAAGCCCAATTGCCACGCTACAGAGCTGTAATTGCTACTTTGTGGAAAGGAAAGAAAAAGTTTTGGTTGCAGTTTAAGAAGAGGGTTTAAGGAAAGTTCTTTGAACTAGAGGTCTCAGTGCACTGGATTAAGGCAAGAAGCAAGGAGGCCTTTGAAGTTTGTTAAGAGGTTTTGGAGGAGAAAAAAGTTGGGTGGCAAACGGGAGCTGGCAACATCAAAAGCATTTAACACCATTCCTCACCTGCTTGCATTCAGAGCAGGACCACAGGCTGGAAGCATCATTTGCTTGCAGTTTAAATGGTCACTTTGGGGCTCTATTTGTTTTGATTGGAAACTGTACCATGTATACATCATTATGTGTATAAGGGTTGTTACACCTGGATGTACAAGAGCTGCATGTACCCTGTTACATGAACATGCATATGCATTACATATAGAGGTATCCACAATCATGGAGTTCAAGTGACATCTGTCACTTTTCTTCCTATGACATCTCTAATTGCTACTTTGTTTATTATTTGTGCATTGACATACTAGTAGTCACGGAGTACTAATATTGCTGATCTCTCATTTGATTAAAAGACTTAATAGACAAAGGTCTTTCTAAATTATTCCAAGCATTACAGACATATATACTTGGCAATATTTCAAAAGTTAAGGTCATCTTCAGACAAATTTGACCACTAGAAAGTGGACAGAAGTACCTTCCAAAATGCCAAGGCCAAAAGCAGGCATGGCAGAAATCTTTTCATGAGCTGGAAATACGAACTCTGTGACGAATTGACATCCCTTAATCTTTTTAACATGTAATGGCAAGGGTGAGACTTTACAAGCAGAACACAGCTCTGAGTCCAGCAGGGCAAAGATCCTGGAAAACTGCCCTAATGGAGGCAGGAGGATTACCTTGGAGGCAGGGGATCCTCAAGTGCACCAGAGCCAAGGATCTGTTTCGACTCCACCGCACTGCAGACCCCATAGCCAGAGCCCATATATGCTGGTAACACTCTCAGTGGCACAAAGCTACCTTGGAGGATGCTACAAGCCAGTGGAGCTTAGAGCAGCCTTGAGGTGTTCTGAATCACACAGATGAGCCTCTGTCAGCACTGAAATGCAGTCAGGGCTAAGGTGCAGGAAATCTGCATTTCCTCAGCATTTGCCATTTACATCACCACAGTCCACAGGTCAAAATCACATTTTCTGTGTTCTGAACAAAGCCTGGGCCTTCTGGAGGATGAATTTGACCTGGTATCCATATTCTTTTAGTAATAGGACAGGGCTGCAAATTAGGCCTTACACGACTTGTCACAAACTTGGTGAAGTTCTTTAAACCATTTCCTTTTCGAGGACTGTGAAAGGTTTTTTTTGCTTTCTGTTTCTACAGAAGCCAGTAGAAAGGATTTCTACCACTGAAATAGTGTTTCTAGTCAAACACACAATCCTCTCAACAAGTAGGTCTTTATGCTGTTAATTTGGGTGGTGGAATGAAATTTTAGAGTGGCATCAGTTTGCAAATCAGGTCTCATCTACCTTCCTTACAGTTTATGAATAATAAGAATAAAGGGGTTTATTACATTTTAAAAAATCCCAGGGTCTGCAGTTTTGTATATTTTACCCTTTTTAATCTTGCATATAAAAATAAAACAGAAAACGAAATGTGCCTTCAAGTAAATGCCAGTAGGTATTTGAACTCTGTCTACACCTCTCAGTCCAACCCTTTGAGAGGTATTTGATCAGCAATTTTTCTTCTCTCACCTTCTAGTTCACTGCAGTACTTTAAAAGCCACAATTAAAAGATAATGTGAAATGAAGCCTTGCTGAAACAAAAATCCAGACAGAAAAACATTTTAATGATGAGGGCTTTAGTAAGATTACAAATGAAATCTTGAAAAACCAAAAATAATAATAATAAAAAAAAAGAATAACAGCAAAAAAAAAGAGCTCCAAAACAACAATAAAAAAGACAAGTCATTTTAGGCAGGATTCATCTCTCCCAAGCCTTTGCCTTCTCCAGTCTCAACTGAACTCCCGCTGCCTCTGAAGTATAAATCTGCCCCTCTAAGACAGGTGGGACGATTTGGATGGCTGTCTCTTTCCAGTGTCTATAGAAGCAGCCCATCCACCCAGCTTAGGGCAGCATGCCTTGAAGCAGTTAGGGCTGGGCAGTGGAAAGCCTCCACATCATGGCTAAGAGAGAGTTTGCCAAACAGTGGCAGATGCACTGGAAAGAGGCATTCTGTGATTTGTGTTCATTAATGGCCAATATATTTAGCTTATTTTTGTAACTGTTTAGAAGAACAACCTAGAGTCAGATGTAGCATAAACAGTATCACCAGAGTGCAGTAGACCATGTTCTTCATGTTGTAGTAAATTTCCAGTGGATCCAGGTGTCAGTCTGTCTATCTATCTATCTATCTATCTATCTATCTATCTATCTATCTATCTATCTATCTATCTATCTATCTATCTATCTATCATTTTTTGCATCAAAGTACTTCACAAAATAGGGAAGCCGTCTTGAGCAGCAATGATAATTGTCCCATCTTAAGCTTATGGTAATTGTCCTATTCTAAATTCCAAAATATTTGTGGCAGGTAGTTGAGTGATTCTACATCATCTCTTCTCCACTTGCTTTTTCCTTTTCATCATTGCACAGCCTTCCCACTGTCCTGCGATCCTCTCCCCAGAGTGATTAGAATCTTCAGCTTCTCTATAAGCTTATCTGCTTATACATCACATCAGAAGACAGTTTCTTTCTCATATAATAACCAAGAAGGAAAAAAATATAAAAAATAAAGGAAAACACTAATTCTGAGGCTGACTGGATGAGCTGTAGTAAGTATATATAATATTTTGGAGAATATTTTACCATTGACTTGTAAATTTATCTGTTGAACTCATTTTAAGCCATCTTTCATCTCACATTTCAGCATCTCATCTACTAGAGGGTGACTTAGTTGGAAGCCAAGCCTTGAAAGCAATCTGCAATTCTGACTATTCCAGGAGATCATAGGGAGGCCAGAAACAAATGCAAGTTTTCAAGAGGCACCAGTTTTCACCTTAGGACATGTAAAATTCTCAAACTTCAATATCCCAAGGTCACATTACATGTCATAGCAAATTTTACTTACCTTAGGCAAAGCAGTGATGTAGATCTTTATTTAAACACACAAATTAATTCACAAAATGTGAAAGTGAAAAGATGCCCCAGCCCTGATTCACAAAATACCTACAAGATACTCAAGCCTATCCATATATCAGTGTTTTTCAGTAAGGTTTCCTATAATTACATCTGTTAACAAATGTAGCAAATTCAATTAAAATTTAACTGGCAGTGCATGGAAGCAAAACAGGTTCACTTCTATTATGTCAAACACCTTATTTTATGCCATGCATGTTAAGGTTTACCACTCCATAAGGCTTGCAACTGCAACATTTTAACTGATATCTGGAGGCTTGTAATTGTATGTGTGCACATCAATTATGGATTGGATTCAGCATTTTCAGATAACTTCACCAATCACAAAGAGAGCTCCGTGGTCTCCTGGCATTTTCGGAGCAGTTTGATTACAGGTGTAATACATACAGCCTTGTTAGCTCTCAGTGATGAGGGATTCCCTTGCCTTCTGGGTTCTAGCTGAGGCACTGACCATTGCTTTTCGCTAACAATTTCTTTCTGCTCCCAAGAGATGTTTTAATGAGCCCCTCTGACATGGCCAAAGGCAAGAAATGTTCTCTGGGCCAGTGAGGTGAAGAGCCAAAGCTTAGCCTACTAGGCAAGCAATAATTAATAAGGCATTTTTGATTCATCTCAATTCATTAACAAAGTTACTCTTTATTATTATTATTATTATTATTACTGCTAAGCAACACAACGTTAAGTCTGTCACATTACTCACAAGTATTGAATGAAAAACTCATGCCAAGGTACATAAAAAAATTTAATTTATGACAAAAATAAATGAATTTGGAATACTAATTGGGAGAAAGCAACTGACAGATAAAGTGAAAGATTGATTTCAGGGAAAATGGAGAAATCTGTTTTCTACTTATTTTAAGGCCAGGGAAAGAATTATGATTAGAAATATATAGCCAGCTAGGTTAGTTGAGGTTTTTAGATTTGTCTGAAATTCTCCCAAAATTTCATCTGCTGATCAGGCAGAGTGACTGTGGGGCTGTGGTCTGTTTGGATTAATGGCAATAGCTCGTTGAGACCCTCACACTATGTTGCCCCAAGACAAACGGTTTGCCAGGTTACAAACATTGCTTCTTTCCAGTTAATACCTTTCCTTGCTTCTTTCCAGCTTAATATCAAGGATAACTGATTTACAAAGGACCAAACTTCTGCTGGAATAATCTAAACAAACTGCTAAGAGCTGATTAAGGGATCCTTCAAATTTTTGTTTTCATAAGTCAGGATCTTGAGAGAGACAGCCAGCTTTGATAAGTTGTTTGGCATTTGCTTCCTTCCTCCTTTCCCTACGCTGAAGAAAAAGAGAAAAACATTGCCAGGAAGAGGAGTAATAAGAAATATTAGTTAAAAACAGGGTGCATCAAAACTGAAGCTCTTTAGAGATATGGAGGGGGCATCAATCACTTCTGTGGGCACATTAAGCTGTTACATATTATAGCCATCTCAGTTTAAGTGGTGTAAGGCTCATCTCATTTGCATTTGTTGTGTTACAATCTTGCTTCAGGCCTGTCTCCACAGTGAATAAGGTGGCTGTGCAAGGCAGCTTGTGGCTGGCATAAAGGATATGTCAGAGTCAAGCTGCTTCACTAATCAGCTTTGCTGGGGCAGATACATGATAGTCTATGTGAAGAAATTTAGATAATAGTATACAGCATCCACTGGAACTGTATATAGTGTATATAGGGCTTTAGAGTAACTTCTAATCCTTCATGGAAAATTTGTAAATACTGCAGCGATGTTCTAGTGACCTCTAAAGGCAGCTGGTTCTCGCTGTGTAGCACTTTTTGTTAAACCTCCCGCTTTGTAAGGCACATAATGCTAATGTTCCTAAAGACTCTACGCGGAGAATTTCCCCAAAAAATATGATTTCTCCATTAAACCTTCCACGTTTCACTGCCACCTTCCCACTCCTCCCCATTGTCCGCAGGAGCTGAGGGTGAACCCCGCACCCCAGGCCTCCTGCCGGCCTGCATCCCCTCCTCCCCTCAGCCCGCGCCCTCCCGCCCGGCTCTCCCCCCGTTTCGGTCACGCTGCCTCCTGAGCAGGCCCGGCCGGGGCTGCGGGCACCCGCCAGGACTGCGGCTCCGGCCAGGACTGCGGGGCCCGCCAGGGCTGTGGGGGCCGGCCAGGGCTGCCGGTCCAGCCAGGACTGCAGGGCCCGCCAGGGCTGCGGGCCCCAGCCCACAGCAGGCACCGCCAGCGTGACCCGCCCGGGGGCTCGCCAGTGCTAGCCGGCATCTCGTGCTGAGGTCTCGCCTTCGGTTCCTCCTCTAAACAACTTGGCATCATCATCAACTTTCCTGCATCCAGCAGGTCAGGCCAGGGGCTTTATTAACATAGAATAGCAGTACCTCGCCACAGGCCAGCCAGCATGGGTGCTGCTCCGAGTCGAGTGTGACTGCACTGTTAAGCTGGCTAAAAAAAATGTAAGTTTTTATAGACGTTACTCTTCTGTTTCATATTTTCTATTCCTTTCTTTTTCTCTTAAGTGATTTTAAAATTACATTTATGAGAAAAAATTTTAAAAAATTAAAAGGAACAAGAAGAGAAGGCTAGAGTTGAGATTCAACTGCCCTCCCTCAACTCTTTCCGGCACAGCATTTTCAACTCTCTGTAGCACTGCATTCTTCCCACTGTCATCCCCCTTCTAGCTCAGCTAGCAGGTCTAGTGTGCCATTTTCTTCAGTGTCAGTGTGCAAAGATGGCCAGATCACACAGATCAACCTCGCCTTGTCTGGGCAGGTCCTCCTGCCACGCACCTCTCCTGCGTGTTCAACCCCTCCACTCAGCAGCTCTGAGCGTAAGACTATCGTGCTTTGTTTGCTTTAGTCATGATTAAACAATTGAGCTGGACATTTGGGTCCGTTTGCACAACAGTGCGCACATACACGTTTGACAGTAGGTGATAAATAAAAAGCTATAAAGTGTTTTAAATGCAGGTGAATTCTACAGAATAATAGGTCAGTAATGTCTTTTCTTGCTCCCCTTTTGAAGATAAGGGGAGCGTTTTTTAAAACAACCTCCTCCTCTTCCTCACAACCACCAAGACTCCCCACCTACACACACACACACACACACATGATGAAAGACCTATAAAGTTGAATAGTTGGGAGATAATAACTCTAATGGTAAAGGTCCCAGCGTACGTATACCACCCTGCCTCTGGCAGTAATCCTGGCTTTGGGGATCTGAAATTTCCTAAAGATGTATTAGTGTCTTATACACATGTGCTCTTGTGCACTCATAATCCTTTTCACTAGCTTCTTAGCTGCATGCTTTGTATTTAAATTTTCCTTCTGACCAAGTAAATCCCTTTGGATGAAGTGACAGGAGCTTTTCAGCACCCATAGCTGGGTGACAGCTGGTGTAGAGGCTCTGAAAGACTGCAAAGTGTTCCTTACTAGCTTTCTTCAGGACCAGTGTCAGCCACCAGCTGAGCGATTTGTTAGCTCCCCTTTGGGCATCAGTCAGCTGAAGAGGCTCACATTAAAGGCTAAGTAATACAATAGATATTAATATAAAAAAAAAATTAAAACCCCACACCAATATCTGGTTTTACTGTGCTTTTAATTAGGTGCTTATTCATTATATGTGAATACAGCACATTTTCATTAATTCAGGAAACCCTTTATTAATACTGTATGAAGTATGTATGCCTGCCTCAGAAACACACTGTTAAAACTTTGGCTTAAAAGACATAATTGTCAAAAGCTTTTCTAGGAGCAGCACAGCAGTCGAAGCAGTTTACTTACAGATCACAGAACAAGATGTTTGTATTTATTTTCCCTCAAGTAAAGTTTCCCTGAAAATGTCCAACGTGTAATATATTCTGTTATTTAATTCTAGATTTGAAGATTTGCTTCTCAGGGGTTCTGGCAAGTTTTTGCTATTGGAATTAGTAATGAGGAGCTCTGGAACTGTGGAAGTAAATCGTGCAGCGTAATCAGGTTGTTAAAAGAAAAGCAATCCAAAAATGGGACTGTTTCAGAACCAAACTAGGGCTGGATATAGCGTTGCAGGATGCTGCCTGCACAGACTTTTCTAAGGGGATGCAGGCACAAAGGCAGGGGAGGAATTCTGTACCATTTCTCCAACAAGTAAAGCAAAGATTAATTTAAAAGAAGTCAATTTTAAAACACACTGGCTTGTAAGATAAAATTTTTAATTATTTATTGATCTCTAAGGAGATTGAAGTACTGAGCTAGGTAAAACTCCCACAGCATTCAAGTTGTTTTGCTTGTGTAACTGTTGGCTTAGACCAAAGACTTAAGAGAATTGCTTCACAAAAATAGTAATTAATATTCAAAACTTTGTTACTATGCCACCCACACACATATTTGTGAAAGTATCTCAACTTTGAATAATAATCCAGACCTGTGGTAATCAAACATGTAGAGGTATTTTAATTGTATTGTTTAATATAATTTATGTTGTAATAATAAAATTCTCATTTACAAACTGAGATGTAGGAAATTGTGAAGTTTCTTTCTCTGGGCTGGTATGTTTTAATAAAGTTGGGATGTGTGTAAAGAATGCTTCTCTTTTTTTTCCCTTGTTTTAAAAATGATTGGGGGTCCTAAAGGAATAAATCAAAATTCCAAAAAGACATGAATTCTCTCAAAGCTTTGAAACATTATTATTCCTAAAACAAATAGCTAAATTAAAACTACAGATATCTGAGGCAGTTCCCAATTCAAATTTTGTTCCTGATGACTAAAATTAAACCAACTATGGATCCTTGATTCATACTCAGTAAAAAACTTTGAAAGTAATTTCCCGAAGAATGCTCATTTTCAAAGAAATATAAGTTTTCAAATATCATGCATTTCACTCAAAGTTTCTTTCCATTTTAATCAGATTTGGAGGTTTATTGTCTGTTTTTTTCCAGTGACAGTTGCTAATTGAATAAGATCTATTTTGTAGAAATAATAAAATTTGCAAGGTGCTTCTTATCTGTGAGTGATAGATCACAGAAATGAGAAAGATTATTTAAATGAATTCAAATAAAACATTGTTTTCTGGCTCTTCTTTTTACTTTGGAAGCTTAATGAAACAAATTTACAAAGAAAAAGTGAGGGTTTTCATTTTAAAACCTTTCAGATTTCTCTGCAGAGGCAGTTACGTGCATACCACAAGAACGTACAATGCAGTTTCAGTAAAGAGATAGCATTACCTTTCACAGACCAAATCACAGATGTATTTACAGTTCTCACTCTTCCTGTACCCTTTGAATGTATTCTTGCTATTCATTCTTACATCTGGATTTTGACCCTTCTTTGCATACATTTTTCGCACTTCCAAAATATACTGCTGTTGAGCCAGAAAATAAACACTCACTAAAATCTCAAATTAAGCTTCCCCCTGAATGGGTTGTTGAGGGACCTGATCCTGCACTCGCTGAAGTCTGTGGAAGTTTTAATCACAAATCATACAAGCAAATGAGACAAGGGGCCTTATAGTCATAATACCTGGTCAACCTTCTGAGCTGAAGAGCTGAAAGCTTTCTTGTAAGTGTTGTAATTCTAGAAATCTGCTAATAATAAAAACGGAATTTGGGAAATTTTCAGTTTGAACTCAGGCATTTCACTTAGGTCATGATCCCAAGCACTTCTTCAGCATGTTTTTCCCTTATGAATTATTAATACAAGGCTTGTAATGGGCTCACAAGTCACTCCAGAGTCCTTATTAGTAAATCATGGTCACAATATCAAAATGAAAAATTCACAGAATGCATAGTAAAGATAATATTTAATGATATTTGACAGAGAAAAAATATACAATAGCAAAATATAAGAGAGTGTCTATTTCCTCTAAATATTAATTGTTGTTTCCCCTAATTGGGCTAATCAAAGTTTCTTAATATTTCAGCCTTTTTTGATTTGTGGTTTTTGTTTTGTTTTTTATTTTTTTAATTCTTAGTTTAAAAAAAAAATTCTGATTATTTTGTAGCAGCTTGTTTTACAGTTTTCTAATTTACTCTCTATATAAAACACTGTTGGTGCTGGTTTTTTTTTTATTTTAAATATACAGCAACTTTAAAAAAAATATAGGGCATACCTTAATGTTTGGTGTCTGTTTACATTTTCTGTAATGTAGTCATTAAGCATACAACGTAGACTTAAAGGATGTCAAAACTGACAACCACACTATGATTGATGATGCTGTGCTAGACTAATTCTTACCAGGTGTGGTGTGATGTGAATTCAAATGCAGCTCAGTGTTCTTATTTGTATTAGTAAAGTTGTGCTTTGTCAAAGTTCTGTGACTTCTTAACCCACTAAATCCATCTTCTAATCCAAGTTTTTCTTCGCCTTTTTGCTGTATACAATATTTTGCTTCCTCTTCCTCAGCAAAGCAATCCGTATGACTTCGTCTGCCGCCAGGGTTTCTTAAGACAGCCAGTTTGTGCAAATTCCAGAAAATACCAAGTCTGATGAGGTTATGTTAATTAAGTGTAAAATCTACATAAAGGCTTCCTAAGTGACTTGAGCTAGGGTAGGCAAAATTATGAAGGATAAAATTCACTCCATCAGCATAAAGCATAAACAGGAAGCTTTATGTGGAGGAGCAATAAAATACAAGATCTTCAACCAGAAAAAGGGCTTCAGCACGGACTTCTTTGGTCCCTACATGAATTGTCTTCATTGTCATCCCTTGTCACTTGCAGAACATGATGAGGGCAGCTTCAAGTTATTACGTCTTGTTAAATGTTAGTGGTAAATATTGGGTGCTTGCACCTTTGAACAACAAATAAACATTTATGAGGTAGCAGAGGATGTTTGACCTAAACTTTTAGGCTTTTTTTTTTTTTTACCTCTCTCTCCTTTCTCCCCCCTTGCCCTCCTACATATTTGATTCAGACCTTACTAGCACATTCTCATCAGCTGGATCATTCACTGTCAAGCCAAATATCCAGCACCTTTGGTAACAGAGAACTGTGTTGGCCTGGGGTGGGCAATTGAATTGTATCTTTTTTTTCCTGGCTGAGTGATCTATCCTGCTTGATTGTGTTTATCTTGATTTTATTTATATTTTATTAACAAAAGATATTGATCTGGCAAGCAGAGCCTCAATAAAGTAGAAAACATATAAAAAAATTCTTAAAGAGTCCAATTTACCTCAACAGGCAAATAATCTAAAAATGTATATAATCTGATTGAACAAATCATAACAAACCACATCAAATGCATCGAATGTTATGCTGCATGAAATGAAAGCACCTATTACCCCCCACCACTACCTCCCCCTTTCCCTCACCAAGCCCTATTTCACTCAGGTCTAATTTTAACTGATCGCTTTCTCATGCAAATATCCATTGATTTGAATGAGATTTTGCAAGGGTAAGGGCTGAGCAAAGACTTTGGGATGCGATCTTCAGAGAAAAACCCAACCCCTTCTTTTTATGGGTACAGAGAGTCACTGTACAGGAAAGTTATTGTACTATTGCTGCACAAAAGTAGTGGAAGGAGGGCCAGCATATGGGAAGGTGACATATGCAATCAGTCTGCAAGGGTCTGACAGGCACTGCTTGCACAAGCACCAGAGTGGGGGGGAAGGCAGAGTCTTTGGGCATCCCCTTGATTACTCAGATTCTTCGCTCTGGGATTACATTGAAATACACTGAAAACCTCTTTGTTGAAATCCACAGACAAAGCATGGGGTAAGTGGAGAGGGCCAAATTTTAGGTTTGCTGGTAAATCATGTAGCTGCCAAAACACCAAAACATCAGAGAAAGAGTATTACTTTAACTTGTCAAAGTCCTGATAACCAGCTCTGAGGATGGGATAGTAATTTTATAATTTAAAAAAAAAAAAAAAAAAACAAAAACAAAGAAAGCTGTTTTCTTATATTTAGTTAATTTTGTGTTGGTTTTTGGCTCTTTCTGATTTCAGTTGTAGTAGAGGCCTGAGGAAGTCACAGTGACCCCTACAGCCAATAAAGTACCCTCAAGAAAGAACTCAGGAAATAAGCATTATCATTACATACATAAAACAATTTTTATGTATAGGATTACCTTTTGTTGTTGTTGTTGTTGTTAAATCCCCTTTTCAGTTTCCTCTGCATTTCCAGTGTTTGGAAACATGCAGGAGAACTTCAGCAAGCTGGAGCAAGGATTTTGATGTAAAGGGGGACAGGATAAAGAGGGATGAAAATTCACTGGAGTTAAGCTTAACATCTTTATTTGCTAATACAGACTGTGCTTACAAAATAAATCTAAGTTTTTGACAGCAGAGCAATAGATGTGAAAAGTGATCCCTAAGTTTCGAGCCCTGGCAACCAGTCTTTCTTCCCCATGAACAAGAGAAGTCTTGCTTTCCTAAATACTTATATTCAAGTCAACCAGGTAAATGCATTTCTTTCTGAATGAATTAAAATTATGAATTAAAATTCTAATTCTGTGTTCACTCTGAAATCTCTGTTATAAACACTAAAAAGATTGTTATGCCACCCACTTTATAGCAAAGGAATTAAAGTATGCCAAGTGCTACTTAATTGGCATTCATGGCTAGCTTCATTTGCTGTTTTTAAAGTACTCCTGTGTAGAAATTGTTGTCCAAAGAAGTCCTAATGTCTCTATAAAGACTATTGTCACTTACTTGAGATGAGTAGGCATCCTGTGCCAAAGAGCATGCGAGCTGGATCACCTGGCACATGGCAGTCACAGGAAGGAATGGAGATATACTTCTTCTTTGGAGATATACTTCTGCATGAGCAGCATCACATCTGGGTGGAGCTCAAGAAATTCTTGGAGGTACTACTAGTTTTCACAGATCAGTCAGTGCTGTTTTCTTTGCTTCACTCAAACTTCATCTCAGTTTACTTATAGGCATCGAGTTTGTTTCTTCCTGCTGGAGTCCTCTATTTGCATTGCATTCTGGCTAGTTCAGTTTTAGTGGGCTGGAAAAGACTTTCTCCACATTATCGCTTGGTGTTAGTGGTGGAAATCCAATAAAAGCAGATTTTCCAGGAGGCCTTGCTAGGTAGGGTTATGTGCTAATATTAATAATTGTTTGTTGCATCTGTATTTCAGACTTGACAGTATTAGGCACCTCTCTGCATTACTCCCATTGTTTTGGCAGCTGTAGAGAGGGTGTCCTGACAGATTTGTGAAGGGATGAACTACTTAGTTATTGCTTCCCCTAGTTCTGTTGTTATAGCTATTAAAAATAGAGCCTTCGCTTTAACGGATCCTCTATCTTACTTACTGCTTTTTTTTTTTTTTCTGAACCAGTAAGATGTCTCAGTGATGGCTTAGCAGAACAGAAAATTGAAGCAGAAGAAAAACATTTGGGAGATGTGAGTTAATATATTTCCACTTGCAAGCCATACGAGGTGCTCTCAAAGTGTTCCTCACACCTTTCCCATTTATATGTATCAGCTTTGTGGTCAGTTACTGTTTTTTTTACCAACCCTCAGCTGAGCCATGGTACTCTCACCTTTTAAATGTAACGAGAATGTGAATTCATGAAACTTAAGGTAAGGCTTTTTCATTTGGGGCTGCTCTAACGCACTTTCTCACCTTTGTTAAAGGCTGAGAGAGCTCACAAAGCTTTGGTTGAGCTGCCACATTAACTCTTTTTGCCATGCAGTACCTTTGATCGAATGGCCAAGTCCTTAATTTTACTTTTCTAATATATATTTCTCTTTAATTTGTAGCATGATTTAATCTTTCTTGGTAAATAAGTATTATATATTTTTGTCTATTATCATTTCCATAAGGATGAAAAAGAGGAAGAGGCAGGCAGTTCCAGATCCTTTCATCCCCACAGGATTTACAAAGGTGGAAGAAAAACTGCATGCAGCAGAAAAGACGAGTGGGTTTAAGCAGAGGGCTCTGAAGAGGAATTATCTCTGAACGTTATATGCTGGCCAGCAAAGTACAACTGACAACTTCCAAGGCCATTGTGGACCTAAAATGCTAGCAGTGGTCAAAGCAAATTAAGACTTTTATTAGGAGCCCCTATGTATCATTTTCTTGCTGCGGGATTATGCTGCCAGCCCTGCAGAGGGACATTTAGCTGGGTAATTCTCATCAAGGGGCAAACATCTCTGACTTCCGCAGGTGCTTTTCCTGATTAAGTGCTGAAGAACCAGGTCCTATGGTTGGCCCAGCTGAGCTCTAACCTGTCTGCCTTTATGCAAGCAAAAGCTTCATATATCAGCTCCAGCTCATGCTGAGGAGTCTTACTAGGCACTCTAATCCTAAGGGGAAACATTTCATTGCAATGCACAGCAATTTGCATTCTTTCTCAAAATTCTATTACATTATCCATTTTTATCTTGATTAAAAGAGATCAAGAAGTGCATGCTCACACACTACACATGCAGTTTTTCCATACAGGAGGCCTGGAACCCACACTGAAATTCTGACTTGAGGACATCTGGCAACTTCCAACTCTTGATGGATTTATGCTGTTTTAATAATAGCCACAATTTACTGATAATTAGTAGGGAGGGAAGTTAGCAGGTTTTTTGTTGTTTTCAGGTTTCTAAGATATTCAAGCATTTTCAGAAGTATCCAATGCCAAAGACTTCTTAAACGCTTCCAAGAGCTTTGAGTCTGTGAGGATGATTTTAATACTATAGAAGGTCAACCTATGGTCCTAGTTACTGCCACACACAAACAGGGAACTGAAGATATATGGGCACAAGGGAAATTCCAGAAGGTAGGCATGAAATTGGCCAAGCGTCCATGCCTCTAGTTTATAGTCTGTATTATATAATTCATCTCCAACAACTTCCCCCTGGGACTGCCCTGGAAAAATAACTGCAAAAAGCAGGGCAGGGCAGGTATATAACAGCAAAAGGCTCCTTCTGTCCTATGCAAAACCATGGGCAGTCTTTGAGACCCTCCATTCATACCCTTTCATGAACACTAAAAAGATTAGGACACATGGAGCAAGAACCAATCCCTGCTACACCACTGACATTTTTAGGGAATTGATGTTTCCCTGTGTTTAGTGTCCCACAAATAAAATGTGAAAAATTACACTTTGTCTCAAAGGGAACAGGAAGACAAGTACATTGTAGAGTAAAAGATGGTGAGGTACTGCTAGGGGATTAGGTGCCTAGAACAGGGTGGTGGCATAGTATAAAACTGATCTGAGTATACAAGTTAGAAAACATTTATGCAAGAAGCTGAATGTTTCAACTGATAGCAAGGTAAACAAATGACCTGGTATCATCCACATTGCCTATTTTTTAGACTAGACTACTTAATAAAATTTGATTTTGGCTAAAATTCACATGTTTCCTCTGAGATAAATCTGTCTTCCTCTCCAAACACTGCCATTTTAGCTCTGGCCTGGATGCTCTGGGTGGAGATTTTTATACATAGGCACATGGAGCAAGACATCCAGGCCAGAAAAAAAGTAGAGAGGTGAAAATCTCAAATTAATTTTACATCTCTTGTTCTACATTATTCAACCAGTGAGAAGAAGTAATGGTTTTGAGGCACTTACTCTAATGAGGTACTCAAATCAATGATACCTATCCACACAGGAATTAGTAATGAATATTTCTAGAGAGAATCTTGTTTCACAACAGCAGCCTGACCTGCTCAAATGAGCTACTA
Organism: Serinus canaria; assembly: GCF_022539315.1. Taxonomy (NCBI): domain Eukaryota; kingdom Metazoa; phylum Chordata; class Aves; order Passeriformes; family Fringillidae; genus Serinus; species Serinus canaria. The sequence goes on along the minus strand of NC_066313.1, from coordinate 85,612,633 downwards.
AAGGGGCTTTTGTTCCTCTGGTGATCTGTATTTTCTGCTTGCTATTGCCACTTCAAAAAAAACTAACAAACCTTTTTGGTCCAAAACTAGCTGTGGGTCCAAATACACAGAGAGTAGTTATAGGAGGTGCAGTATTTTTTTTCATAACATCCAAGTAGGAATAAAATAAATTTTCCTAAGTGGGGGAATGGGAATCTACCCCTACCTGACTGGATACTTCCGTAAAATGGTTCCAAAGATCATTGCTCCAGTCAGCCTTTTAATTTGTGACTAGAAAATAAGTAATAGTGCAAGATACAAGAGCACAACTAGAAAAAGGTAAAAGGATTTAGACCAGAACAAGAACAAAATTTTTCAAGAAACTGAGACATCAAAAGGAGCCTCAGGCATTCTAGCTCTTTGCAGCTGAGGAAAATTTGCTGTTTGTTGAATCTGGCTTCCCTTATGTCTGTATAAAGAAAAATGTGCCACTAGTTCAGCCACTGAAGAATACATTCACTGGACTTAGAGCTATCAGTTGCAGAGTCCACACTCTACTCCCTCCTGGAGCACATGGAATTTTCTTTGTAACATTATGCTTTCTAAAATAAGAGGAGTAGAAGATTATTGCAATTATAAAGCCCAAGCAATTGCTTTCCAGGCCCACCATACTGTAGAGCATTATGTGCTGCAAAACTGATGGTCACAATGCAAATTATTGATTCCAGCTGCACTTTGTATTTTAGCTGCAGGTCAACTGGCTACCTTAAAATCATTTACAAAATTTAGTATAAACCACATCAACCCGTAGCGTAAACAAGAAATGAAATGATAAACAGTTTGTGATATTTCAGTGAACAAAAATATTAAGAAATAAATATTTTCTTGGAATGTGCATAGAATGTATGATCTATGTTTTCAATCCTAGTTTCAGCTTCTGATAAGATGAATCAAATATTCACATCCCAGCTGCTTCTGAATGTTCTAAGTGGAATTTCTTGGAGCAGTGTGAGCAGGTGGTGTTCCCACACAGCTCCAAATAAAGTTTATACATGCTGGGGAGGCTGGATGCCTTACAAACATGGATTCTGAAAACTACTTTTCTTCTAATGCACATGCTTGGTCATGTTGTCATAAGGCTGAGAGATCTTCCCATGGACAAAGGCACAGGTATAGAAATGTTGCCTAGAGCCTTTCCTTCTTCCAAGCCTTAGATCATAGTTTTCTGTACCTGAGTCCTACTTTTCTCTAAGCTGCATGCATTTAGAAAATGGATTGTTTCAAGCCTTTTCACAATTTTTTGCACTATTTTGTACTTTTTTGTACTCTTTTTGTGCTTTTTTATACTCTTGTGCCAAGAGTGCATTATACAGAGTAGAATGTGACGTTATGGAGGATATCTGTGGCTACCAAGCCTGTTGGGGTACTCCAGAAAAGTAGGTCTTGTAGGGTTGGGGTGGGGGGGTTGGGGGCTGGGTGCGATGCAGAGGGGTAAGCCAGTTTAATCACAGCTCAAATCTGGTTTTTTTTATAAAGAAGAAATGATGATGTGCTATAGTCCATATCCCAGTCCCACATGTCCCCAACAGGAAATAATTTTGTCTGTTCTGAATTGGAGCCCAAATTAAAATTGTCATGAAGCACACAGGGTAGGGATTTGACACCTAGGAGACACATTGAACATAAGTGCTCACAAAAACTTCACCTTTAGCAAGTTAACCCAGTCTTTGACTTTCCTCAGCTACTCCTTGAGAACACAATCTCCTGTAAAGAGAAATTCATAGCTGTTCAAATACCTGATTTGAACTGCACCTTAGAGGACTCTTCTGGCTACAGAGGGAATGCGGGAAACTCAGGTTCACAGCATTGGAGTCAGCTTTTGTGACTTTTCATTCCTCTGTGGAACATTCTGATTTGGATTTTTTTTTTTTTAACTAGCTCACCAATAGAGCCTGAATTTGTCATGCAGTATTGCCTTTTGGTTGGTGTTGCCTTTTGGTTTTCTTTAGTCTGTTATTTCAAGACTGTTAAAGACTCTGCCAGCTTGCTACCATCCTATGCTCATAGACTCATGCAAGGGAGTAAAAAAGGGCAGAAGAAAGTTAAGTTTTGTCCTTTTTGTCTTACCAAAATCACAATATTCTTCTAAGTAGAGGACACAGAGTGAAGCAATAGAAAAAAACTTCACATTGGGCTAATTAGAAAGTCTCAATCTGAAGAAATTTTGCTGTGGTGAGTTGTACCACTGTCCATTCCTTCTGTTTCATGAAAGTGATGTGAAAAACTTTTTAAGTGACTCAAATATGTGGCTTTTAATCTAACATAACTTTTAACCTTGCAAGTTGTTTCACTGGCCATGTGGATGCAGTGCCATTTTCAGTGTCAGCAGTTGATGCTTTGACAACAATGGCATTGGACTTCCAGAGCCCAAGGCAGGAGTTTCTCCTTGAGAAGTCTCATTTTGTCTTTTTGCTATAAGTTTTTCTAGGCTACTGTTTGGCAGTGGGGTTAGGAAATTCATCACCTAAAGAAATAGAGCCAAATATTTGCTTTGAATGATTACAGCTAAGATGTCCTTCCACAGCTGTGTGCCTAGATTATTGTATACTCCTTGCTTATGAACACTGAACATATTTCAGTGAACAGAAAATAAACTGTCCTGGTATTCTAAAAAAAATAATGTACATTCACAAATTAGCTTTTACACTGTATTTCTCTGATATAAATAGTAAAACACTATTTTCTCCTTTTTTTTTTTTTTTTACTGCTGTAGCCCCCAGAAGCCTTTAAGCTATCTCTCACTGTGCTAAACTTTCTTAGACAGCATCTGTTAAGAGATCTCTTACATTATAAATAAGGAAATTATGACTACCTTTCTTACCTTTGTACATCTAACCTTATTTTCTAGAACTATGTAATTAGAAGGAGGGTATGAGAACTTTAATATTCAAAGTCCAAACCAGAGAACCACGTTATCAGACAAGACATCTGGACAACTTAATTGAAAGATGAGAGAACTCTCTACTGATTTTTTCCTGAGCTACATTATAGATCTCTTAAGATTTTCCTAGTGCTTCCAGAAAAACAGGGAATAAAAGATATTCTGTTGTGTTTCAAAAAAAAAAAGGTAATTAAAAAGAAGGGTATCTAAATATATATTTTTATACAAAAAATTTTCATCTGTATGTGTAGGTATCCATCTATTCACATATCTCACCCACGGGATTCTCACAAACACAAATATATTGAAATATATTACTTCCTTTAAACAATTATTTTCTTAAAAGTGAACGTTAATGGAACCTGAGCACAAACATGCCATTTTTCTCCAGTGAGAAGTAGCAGCTTTCAGTAAAGGATTAAAACAGATGCTAGCTTGTCCCAACTTTGAACCATTTGAGGTGAGTTTCATTTCTCCTGATCCACAAGCTACAGCTATGGTTTTAGTTATTTCACATCACTTGATTATTGCCATTTGGGGATACCACCAAAGTGACAAAATGAGCTTCATGCACAGAAAATTCTAAAACCTACATTTTAATGTAACATCTGTTCTAATACCTGATGAAATTCAATAAGAATAACTCCTCAGGAGTCAACAACCACAAGAAAAAGAGTATCTGCTGCAGGATTTTAGAATTTTTTTTTTATCTTCCAAGACTGGAGGCACTTGAAATTTTTTGCTTTGTTCAGTGGAAACTAGTAATAAAATGTGATGTTAAAATACATGTCTTCAACCACTCTGACCAAAGGAATTCAAAAGTTATTGGGCTGAATCTCAAGACCAGGTAGAGCAGATACATCAGGGCAAATACACCAATTCACATAAAAATTCATGTAAGTATGATTGAGATATAGGACAAAAGACCGATGCAAGATTTTCAGGACACACAGAAGTGCTACTGCAATAAAATTCTTATCTGATTATCATAGAAAAAATAGATGTTCATTTTAAAAAAAGATTGATTTTTACCAAGAATACAAGAAGACACTACATTTAGCATCCAGCATGTTTTTCTGGTAACAGAGCAATTAAACATGACCATAAAGGTCTACTCTCTTCTCTTTTTTTCTCTTGAAACTAGAAATATTTTCTTTCACTGGTGTCTAGAAGATCCAAAACACCTCTCTGCAGTCAGTATTCAGGAGACACACAACATATGGTTACTGAAAACTGGCAAGAGAACAGTTTCTCATTCTCCAGTCAGGCATTCATTGAAGATGCTCAGAGGACTATCAACACAGCAAATACTCCTTCTTGCTGATGCACTTTTTTGCTGTAGTGACCTAGATAATCTTCTGATAAAAAAGGCATTTTAATCACAAAGCTTATTTTCTCAATTTCAAGTGTTCAATATGCTTTGTTTAAATTACTGTATACAACAAAAAAATTGAAAAAGAGTCTTGTAGGCATGAACCTTGCTTTTCTGTTTGGGATTTTTTTCAGTCATTTCTGTATATTTTTACACATGGTGAATTTTTGCATCTTTACACTCACTTCAGTCTAGTTGTTGAGGTCTTTCTAGAAGCTCATGTGATATTATGATCTGCAGAAAAAAAGCCAAATATAGCGTTTCTAATTCCACAAATTGAATATATATATATATATATATTACAGAAAAGATTGCAAAACAAAAATCAGAGGATTAGCCACATGTTTTACTCTCTGAATCTACCAGTCCTTGCCTGCCTTTTTCTGAATCCAAATAAATTAAGGCTTTTTACTGCCATCAGAATTCCTTTTGTTATGAGTATTTACAAAATTTCAAGTAATGGCTCTGTCTTCTTGTACTAGAGTACACACAGTACCTTTTTTTGTAACTGAATTCCAATAAAAAGGCACTAGTACATCCAAAACCAGTTGGTAATATCAGAAATTCTAAAAATGGTCTTATTGCCATTGTTGTAGCCTTAAGGGTAAATAGTGACCTAGACAAAAACATGACCATAGGAAAACTAAGCTACCCTAACACTGAAATACAGAGTGGGAAAATTTCTGAGATTCTATCATCCTGGAAGTATTTACAGCTTTTTAAAAAGTGGCTTGTAACATACTTCTTTCCTTGAACAGGACAAAAAAAAAAAAAAAAAAACCACACAAAAAACCCACAAAAACCCCCCAAAACAAAAAAAAACTTAAGTGGTTTCCCTAGACCTGATACCTCATATCTTCAAAGACAAGGCTGTCCTCAGCCCTTTAGCAGCTGCACAAAGGAGTGAGCCAGGACACAGGCCATTCCATGTATTTCCTCAGGCAAGAGCCATGGGTGACCCACTAACTGGCATTCAGTTGGCAGATCCATGAAGAACTCACTGGGAAAGTGTCTGCAAACATACCCAAGGAGCTTGTGGATTCTCCCAGACTGGACATACCCAGAAGCCATCTGGAGAGGGCCCTGAGCCACAGCTCTAGATAGCTCTGCTTCAGCAGGAGGTTGGACCAGATGATCTCCAGTAATTCCTGCCAATCTCTGCCATGTTGTTTTAGTGTGATTCAGTAACTGTTAAAGCTCTGAAATATCTTACATCCACAACCAATATAATGTAGTATAGGAGGTTTGACAGGCTCCTGTCAATAGCCTAAGCTTTATGCCTTAAAAGAGAGGGTGGAGAATAAGAATGAGCAGAGCAGATCTTTATTGTGAGATAGTAACTATGGCTGAGATCTTAAGGAATAGCTTTCCTAGGTCCCTCACATTTTATAAGTGGCAGTAGGGGAGGTTTCTATCTGCTCAAAGGCAGCCTGGTGGAGTTCACCTGCTAGAGTACACACTCAGATGGGAAGGAAATATTCACGCAGGATGATAAAAGAGGTAAGTGGCAAATTCTTCAACCACCTCTCAAACAAAACACAACACCTGACTTCAACAGTGCAGAGAGATTTAATGTTTGTAACAAATGAAACATGAACACTAATCTGATGTGTTAGCAAACATGGCATCTACATGCCTGGAATCATCCTTTATTTTACTTAAGACTGCCTAGATGTAATTTCTAGCAATCTTGCCCTCTTTAAACCATAGGAATATTGTTCCTATTGAATATTTGGCAGATGTTTTTTCCTTCAGTTCCTAAAATGAGCCACCTTACAACATTTCAGAAATAGAAGGCTAAGCTTCTTTGTTGACTCTACAGAAAGATCAGACTTCAGAAAGACGCCTTTATGTAAGACTTTGTGTAATGATTTTCCTTCCCACTTCTCTGCTCTGGAAAATAACAGCTTTTCTGTCAAGGGTTTTGTGTAGTTCTGTGAGTAAACTTATGCCTACACTGTAGAAAGATTGCAATACCTGTGTACAATCATGAGCATTCCCTTGTGAACTCACAGAGAAGGAAAAAATGTCAATGAAAGAAAAATAGTGGAATAAAAAAGATAAGAAGATAAGTCTACTGTATGTTTCCAGATCTCTCACAGGTGTACATTAAATTTCTTTGGAAACCAAGGTAAAAAGTAAATATTTAGTACAAGACAAACAATCAGAAAATAATATTCAAGTAACAGGAAATGGAAATTTTCAGTTCAGGGATTTCAGAGACTCCAATATTTTTATAAATTTCTTCTTATTTCTTGTAAACTGAGCAGAAGATACAAAAATGTCATGTTACAGGATAAGTGGATGCTAATGTAAGCGGTCACTTCCATTAGCATGCTGAGCAGCAGGTCCATTTGAATGACATAAATGGTAACTTAACAAAATATGGCACAAGCCCAGTCTTTCAGAAACAAGGTGCCTACTCCATACATGGAGTGAGGACTTCCAGATGAATAATCAGTGGGAACTGGAGATTCTGAGAAGGGTTTGTGCCCAGACCTTTCACCTTCATTAGAAAAAGGTTGTTGTTAAATTGACAAAGATTGAAAAAAGAAATTATCTGAGGCCTGGAAAACCTAGCTTATAGTAAACGGGTAAATCTGTTTCCTTTACATAAAAAGGTTAAGAAATGACATGACAACAGTCTAAAATTACCTGCATTATTTCTTGTAATGGAGTCTTTAATCTAGTAGATAAAGGCATAATAAGAAGGAACTGAAGCTACATAAATACAAACTGAAAATAATCTCTGATTTTTAAGAGTAAATGAAAATTACCTATTGAAGCAGATGTGGTGGTTTCTCTGGAACCTTTTAAAATCAAAATAGATATTGTAATTTTTATCTTAAAGTCTGACATATATAAATTCATAGGGTACATAAATAGTAGAATATTTACATAATATATATGTGTGTGTGTGTGTGTGTGTGTGTGTAAGTAAAGATATTGTATATTAGAAACAGTTAAACAGTTGTTGATATGGACTACATGAAAAAATCATTGAGAATTGCCTCTTTTTAATTTGAGTGATACAAAATTCTACATTAATGTCAGTGTTAGTACTATCTGTTCAAACTGGAGTTCATTTTTATTGTAATTCAGAGTTGAACAAAGAGACTGTCTTCTGTGGTAAAAACAGAGCTCTTTCAATCAGCAGGGGCTATGTGTTAATCAAACATCCCTGTTTTGGCATGATGCAGCTCTACTGATCATTTATTTGCATGGATGTGTATGGTATTACTTCACCAGTCCAGATTTTCCTTCCCTCTCAGCAGTTACACTACTTCAATAACTAAGGAGCTGGGAGGAAATTAAAATGCTCCCTACATTTTTATCCCTATGTGAAGGTGTGGTGTCTGACCCTTGCAGGTGCCTGAGATGCCACAGGACTGTTCAGTCTAGGGAGTAGTTATGTTCCCTTGGTGCCCTAAAATGCTCCTTCCTTAGCTTGGACTGGAAACACATGTGAGGCCACCCAGTCAGTGCCTGACAGCTGAGCCTCCAGACTGCAGTCCTTGCTGATTTAACCTGTCAGTTCTTCTCCCCACAGCCACCTTCAACATAGACATTACTCAATTATTAGTAGACCAAGCTGCAATCTGAGCTCAACCAAACATTCTGGAAATCAAACTGATTTGATCAAACCTGGATGTTTGGCAAGACTGAAATAAACAGACTGTTATATTGGTAGTAGAGAAGAAGAAAACATAGACTAAAAATGATGAGACAGAAGAACTCTCAGGAGTTGTAGTACTGGCTTTTAAGGAATTGCTGCATATAAAAGAATGTGAAAAGTCAGACAGCCCAAATCCCATTAAAAATGCTGCTTCATCTGACCCATTTGGAGTGCTGAGACAGTGAATAGATCTGACTGCTTATTTAGAAGTATTACAGGCGTTGTATTGGAACAACTGATATAAAAACACGCTATCCCACGCTCCCACTTTTCCCGCTATTTGCCAATTCGTAATTACAGTATGTAAATACACAGCAGAATGGGTCTTTGGTTAATCAAATTGATTTAATTGCTGAATCCCCACAGATGAATGTGAACAGAGTCTTCTCTTTTCTCATTTTTTGTTGGCAAAACATAGCCACACAAATGATAAAAATTCCACCAGAAATGGGAATGGGATTTGAATAACTCTCTTACTGGAGCGCTGCTAAAACACCTGTAGTCAGATTCAAAAGACTTTAACAAGGTAATTCCTCGTAATTTTGGACCTGTAAATTATGACATACCCTAGAGAATTAATTAGGCCTTTGTAGATTATCAATGTATATATGTCTACTTTTTATGGAAACCTGGCATTGTTTTTCATTTTATGAATTACATAATTAAAAATGCAATAATACAAAAAAATGTTGCAAAGGGTTCACCAGATATTCTCAATTGTCCCTGGTCTGGATATAAAGCTCTTGTCATAGTTACGAGTGTTATTGTAAATATCAAGTTTAGTACATGGCACATTTAGCCACAACATTATCCTGACTGCTTTTGGCAGGTAACTGAGTCATATAATCTGAAGAAAGAAAGCCTGGAGATGTCCTTGACAAAATAGAGGGTCATTAAAATCTGATGACTTCATGAGCTAGTGGAAAGACATGTAAATTTCAGAGTTTTGGACCTGCATTGGATGTATTCATGCTACAGACCCAGGAATTTGAAATTTCCCCAAGCTGGGTTAAAAGCCTTCCCAGGTCCAAGCTCTATAGAAAAGCCAGACACATTCCTGTGTAAGCTTTGGTAAACATTTCTTTCTATGTTAAGAAGTCATGAGTGCATACTCCTGTAAGGGTGGTAGCCTGAAGGATTTGGGTACCAAAATCCCAGACCTATTCCCTGCTATAAATCAGAAGCAAAGCCTCAAACCTGGTATTTGTGAAAAGATAAACTAACCCCACTTTACATAGAAGCTTTGTCTCAGTCCCAGTCCTTCCATACCCTGGATGAATGCTGTGCCCATGCTTGTACATTATACAGAGGGAAAGGGGAGTAGTAGTAGTAGTAGTTGTAGTAGTAGTAGTAGCTGTAGTAGTAGTAGTGGTAGTAGTGGTAGTCGTAGCAGCACATATTTTTCTTCAACTGTTCTTTGAACAAAGCCAGCTGCCGCTGCATACTGGGTCCCATTCCACAGGCATCTGAGTGGGCCTGTGAGAGTTTGCTCATCAGAGAATTCTGAAAGAATATTGCCTTGATAAGGCAATGCACATGTAGGGTTTAGACTTTTCTGCCCTGCTAATTTACTAAGCTGTTTCTAAGAAAACATAAATTTTATAAGGTCTGGTTCAGTTCCACATCCAGAGACCTGCATTTAGATGTCTAAATGTATCTGTCTACATGTGAGGTGGAAGACTGGCTTCCCACCATATTAATTCAAAGCCTAGTCAATATGGTCAGGTGAGTCTAGAGTGCTCTTTGGTTTACCAAATGAGATGTTTCCTTTACACTGAGTTAACTGAGCCTTGCTGACTAACAGCTCAGTTTATTTATCTAGACAGATGCATTTGAGGTGCCCTGATAGATTTTCTGGCCAGTTGCTATTAGTCCAGTAGACCTCAGCTCCTCTGTTACACCTGTCAGGCCTGTGTAGATATCTTAGGTACTCTAGGATGCCTAAATATCGTTAGCTGAAAATGGGTGAATATCAGGTTTATACTGTAAAAGCGGCTTAGCCATTAGCATACTCACAGACACTGGCATCTAGGTAAATTAACCTGAGTCTGAAAGTTTACCCTACTGGTAAAACTAAAGGATTAGTTACTAGCTGACACAGTTTCTAGTTAGGCACTGATAAGTCTTATTCCAAGGCACCTATTGCCCTTATTCAGCTCTGTCCATAAATTCTTGGAGTAAGCTCAATCAATTTTAGACTACCTGAGCCTTGAAACAGACTCACAAAGGTCACTCATATTTCACAAATAATGCCCCTGCTAACTTCTGATCTCAGCAGTTTATGGGTACACTGATTTAAATGCTTACTATACATTTCTTAAAGACTCGGGATAAAACTGCTGCCAGATTTCAATGCTAAACAAAATAAAATTCTTTACATTGCTTTTGTATTTGCTTTGTGTGATAACTACCTTTTCAGCCTATTACTAAACTCAATTAGAAATTCTTACTTGTGCTGCAGTGCTTTGCTGAGGCTAATGAACAAAGTTTCATAAAATCAGCTTGTGACCATGTGACGACTATTAAAACTTATAAAACCCTTAACAATTATCATAAGGAAATCAGCATACTATGGCATTGTTAGAGGGTGCATCGTGAACCAAAGTACTTCTAGCTCATCAGAGCTTTGCCTGTTCATGCTGGAGCACAGACCTGGTTTTAAACAAACAGATGGAAATACAAACCTCTGATATTCCTATTCCACTTAGTGCAACAAACATGTTTAGAAAGAGGAATTGCATTGACCTTGAAAAACTATTGCACTGTACTCTGCACTCAAATTTCTTCCTAACTCCCTTTTCTATCACTTTATATCAGTGTTATTTATGAAAGCCAGTTGTTCACATTTTAGTTTTTTAAACTAGTAAAATAACTGCCACACACTGTTAAGACAGTTTTATTTCTAATAAATTAGCAGCTTTTAGAAGGCTTTCATAATTTTCTTCCCTTCCACCCTACTAGTAACACTATACTATTACTTGCTGCCAGCCTGGTTACTAATCCTTTCTGTTGGTGTTTTCTGCCCTAGTGTCTCTTCTGGCAACAACCAGAGCTGGCCCCTCATAATTGTCTTTCTTTAGATTCTGGCTAGAAAACTGAGAGTGTTGTAGCCAGGCTGATAATTATTTCACAGTGGGACCTTCCAGTACTGTTCAGAGATGCTGAGAAACATTTGCTTTGGAGAACATCAGACATGCTTGGAGACTTACACATGCTATAATTTTTCAGCAGTCAGAAGCTTTCCTAACATTAAAGTCTTTCTGAAATTCTGTTTTTCCTGCTAATGTCTAGTATTTGGTTTATGTCTTATTCCCTTTGTATCTACATTGACAGCATGCCTGTTTCATGTATTGTAGCAGACAATGGGACCAGGATACTTTATGTAGGTTTCTACATGTGAGCTGTTCAGACTAGGCTTTTCTTAGAGAAAACAGAAGTCCATTTTAGCTTGTGCTTCACAAAGTCCTCAAAGAAGGTCAGATGAATTGCAACTTAATCTATGAATTAGTCTCCATTGGCCACAAATGTATTCATTTTAACTAACAGAAACATATCTATACATACTTCAGATGTCTATATCTATACAGGAATTTGACCATAAAATGAGCATAAACTGTCTAGCAAAAATCATATGACCTTTATTAATAAATTTTGCATATAAGTGGATAGCATAATAAAACATACAAATGAAAGCAGAAAATTTAATGTCTAGTCCTTTATACTGCTTTGCTTTCTCCACCCTGCCACAAAACACCTATAACTTCTCTGTTGTTTACTTTTTATTCTCGTGTTGAGCTTTCATTGTCCACTGAATACTTCAACACTGAAAGTATTGTGCTGAACCTAACAGCCGCTCAATGAAGTAATCCAACAGCACATTATAGGTGCCTACAGAAACACAAACATCCTGGCCATAAAAAATAATGCCCTTGAAAAGCTATTTGGAGAAACATTTCATTCTCTTTAGTCTTTCAGAATGAAGATGTGTTGTATGAGGTATTTTATACATGCAAATGCTTCATTTTCTTCCTTTAAGTCTTTATAGTACTATTTGTTTTCAAATGAGTTTTGTGGTTGCTTCATACAGGGAATGAAAAACCCAGGGTACATGTCGCTATTCTGTGGTTTGCATATACTTTTCTTTAATAAATCATCATTGAAGATGTGAACAAGTTTAATTTCACAATGTAAATATTTCCCTTTCCAATTTGTGTGTTTGTATGTGTGTGCCAAAACCAGATTTTTCTAAGAAGCAATCATCTAAAAACCCACAAATTCGGCACAGCATGAAGCTATGCCAAATAATACTCCCATGGAAAAACTGCAATTGATACAGACCATTTATATTTATGAATCCTGAGCTCAATGTAATACCTATGTTTTTATTTAACTTTGTTTGGAAGCCATGTTCAGTGATTTCTGGATTCTTAGGAACATAATGATGTATATGGATCATAAATGACCCTCCTGCTGTTTGTCTGCCCAGAACAGACCTTTGGGTAAATAAGCAATCCTAAATACAGCTAAAGTATTGGTATATTCCAAACTTCAGGAAAACTTTGAAAACATAAATACTGGAAAGACTAACAGTTACACAGAGTCATAGAATAAATTAGTTTGGAAAGGACCTTTAAAATCAAATAGTCCAGTCACTGACCAAACACTCACTCATGACCATGGCATAGTGATTGGAAAGTGGAAATTCTGGTGGAGCCTGCTGCCATCCACCTTTTGAGCACAGCAGTGCCATGTTTTACAGATTACAGCCATGTTAGCCAGCAATAAAAAAGGAGAAGGGCAGTTGTCAGACATGCTCCACAGGAATAGTTGGAAGAGACAGGCTCTAGCAATATGGATATCTGCTATGCCTCATCTTCAGCTCATGTAAATTAGAGGTGTCTCTTCATCATGCTTATGTGTGAGACTGGCAGGAAGCCATGCGATTTTTGGAACTGCTTTCACTGTCTATTGGACTTCAAGTAGAGCACTGAATGGAAGGACTCTGTTAGTGCCCACTAATCCAGCAGGGAATCACAGACTTCTGATTCAAGAAGATAGAGAATTCATCACTTGGGTGATGAATTTTACTGTGAAGAGGTTATGATTACACATAAAAAAGACTTACCTTATTTTTATTGAGTTTCTTTCTATTGTGTCTGAACCAGTTTCATCTGATATTAACTGGATTTATGTCTCAGTTATTTGCTAGAACAAAAATTCTGTGGCATAAATGGCCTTCCAACACACTAGAAAAAATGGATTAGAAAATACAAATCTACTTTTTTGAAGGTTCAATGTAACAAAAAAAATTCTTTAATCCTGCTTGTTTGTTTTATGTGCTGGAAACCAGTGAAGCTTAGACTCTACTAAGTTATACACCTCAGTCACAGGAGCAACTACACAGGCTAACTCAGCTTTTGTGGGATCTGTACAGCTGCAGCTCCCATTCATCTGAAGTCACCTCCTTTATCACTAACTTGGTGTCTATGCACTACCCTGACATTGTGTCTCTACTACTTCTGTGACAGCAATAAAGACATATTCTAGAAGGAACACAGCTGACATGCTCTAAGTGTGTTCCAGTTACTGTGTCCTTTCAGACAGTACAATGGAACAGCTAAATAAAGGCAGAAGTTCAACCATTTCCCAGTGCTGTGCATCCCAGCTTCCTCAGGAGCAGAACCTGTGGTTCATTCTGTGCTGGTGACTTTCAGTCCAGATAGACTGGGGCAGACCAGACCCTTTAATCTTCAGGGCTCACTGTCATAAGTGAGACTTTTAGTCACAGAGCTTTTCAGAAAAAGACCTCACACCCTTTCCCCCCAAATTCCAGACAACATTGGTCTCCAAAAAAATCTAAGAAAAAGAAATTACTTTGCTAGTTAGCCAAATAAAACTTGGAGCTTTAGGAGAATATATATCAGGGAGATTTCACGTTTGCATTCTCTGTCATACTTCTTCACTCTTGCTCCTCTCAATTTGTTATGTTTGGCCACACTGCTGGATCTGCTCTACTTCAGCTCTTTTGGACTCCGGGAAATCTATAATTATTATTTAAGAACCAGAATTTTGTCAAAGCAATACAGCCCAATTAATCTTGTTTCTTGCAATAAATCTAATAAAATTGAGGTTTGGAAAACATATTCATGTTGTGAGCAGTAGAGACAAACCACTGAGCCAGATTTAAATGTCCTCCGACTGGTTAAAGCTTTTTAATGATCTAATTTGCCCTAGAGCAAGCAGTTACCATCATTTTGGGACACTGTGATTTCCAGATGTAGTAGCCACAGAAAAGGAAAGCTCCAAGAACAACACGGTTTGTTTAGGACACGGATCTTTAGGTGATCAGTTTTCATTATCAGACTTGGTGATTATTTTCGGAACTTATACCACAGTTACTAACATTGTTTTTATTAAACAGAAGACTGCCAGAAGCAAGTTAATAGCTGGGTTTTGGGTTATTCTCTGTTCTTAAAAGTAGTTTCATTATCAGATAATCAGCTAGCGAGCCCCTTGCACTAGCTCTAGGCATACACCCAGATCTTCCTGTGGCTGGCTCATGCACCATCCTCCCCAGACATCAGGGGTGCTCCTTGCAAGAACCACATTTATTAATCAGAGTAAGGCACCACAGGCCAAGTCTCAGGCATAAAGCTCTGAATTCCGATCCCATGAAAGAGTGTCAGACATATTGTGTATGCCTTTTACTGAATGGAATTCCACTAAATCCTGTACATCAGGGCGTGGCTCCTCTTGATAAAAACACAGCAAACAAATTAACTTCACTTGTGTTTTATCCAAATAAGTGCAAGACTAGGGCAACTGTTCAACAGAAACAAATAGCCCTACCTCCCCTTTGCCAGCCAGAAATCTGTCTATCAGAAATGCATTGTTATTAGAGGTAAGGAGAGAGCCTTGGCAAGTGCAAATACACTGTAACAGGAAGTCCTTTAGCCTCTTAGAAAAGAAATTTCAGTACTGACACAACCAAGACTACAAGAGCCTCCACACAGATTCTAGAAATTAATCCTTCCTGATTTAAAGTGGAAGACAGCAAAATTTTTATTGAATCGTCCTACTGCTCTCAAATTATAATGTGCTCTACTAGATTGCAGGTCAGTCACACCAATCTGGAGGATATTATTTTTTTTCCCTTTCCCCCCCCACTTATTCTTTTTACTCCAACAGCACTATTGATGAAGACCTCAGGAAAAAAATACCAGTGCCCAAGACACTTTGATGGCCTTTCCACTGTGTAATTATACTTACTCTTGATAACACTAAAGACATGCCTTATTGGTAGTGGCACAGGCTGCTTTCCTTTTCACAGAGAGATGGATTGTTTCTGCAGGCCTTGATGGCCTTCAAATTATCTGAGCACAGAAAAGAGAGCAGAGTGAATTTTATTTTAACTCATTTTATTTCTAAATTTATTTCCCAGTAGCTAGAAGGTGATGACTGCCCCAGCAGTCAAGTCAATTGTTATCTGTGGGACTTGATTATGTTTAGACCCAGTCTCTCATTTTGAGCAAGACACAGTTAATGAGGAGAGAAATGAAAAGTGCATTGAGTCACAGTGTGTTTGTGGTAATTTGTGACACATTCACTCTACTCAGTTCTTTGTTTATTCCTTCCCCCCTCCACGCAGGTCCTGTAGAAAAAGGAACAGATAAGCGAATTCAGTGGTAGACAGTTAAGGGTGTTGAAAGTAATGAATCTATATCTCTCTATCTCTTTCCCCATTGTTGGCAGTAATTGGAGCAGTGTTCATCTATACAGTAAAATGCCAGTGAAGCCCATCTTAATGAAACATCTTTTTTTCCATTATTTTGCAACACATTTTTCATTGACACAGCTAGTTTTTATTTTCACTATATGCCTTTTTTTTTTTTTGCAAGCTCTTTGCCACTCTTCTAAATAATAGTCCATTAAACAGTTCACAGTGTGTGTTCTGTAGAAATGTAAAAAAGTGATTGGATGATACTAATTAAGGAGAGATTTTGTTTCCACTTACTGCAGATCAATGGTGGGTTACATTAAAGCTGCATTTTTGTGATGAGTTTAAACACAAAAGAACAGCTGTGCTAAATACATATTTCAAGGCTTACAGGTAGGTCAAATAAATCTTTCTTTCTTTGCTTGTCTATTTTAAAACTATAGCAAACTGTATGCAAAGAAAAGTAGTAAAATAAAAAAGGCAAATTTTTCACTGCAAATATTTTTCACTTGTCGTAACAGAAACAGCTAATTCAGGAATGCCAGCTGCAATGCATTGAGATCCTGTTGGCTTTTAATTTAATCTATAGACTACTGTGCATTAATTTTAATGAGACTTTTTCCCTTCTGTTTTCTACAGTTGCCACTCTAAGGTATTCCCTCTCTGATTTATGGCAGTGCTAGATACAGGAATAAAATATATTTGTGAGAAAACTCTTCCTGTATTTCAACCCACAATTCTTCCTTTAATCCTAAATTATTCTGAGCACAAAATGTAACCAAAATCTCCATACAGAGATATGTTCATATGCAAAGAAGAGTGGCAGCTCATTCCAGTCAGATCAATTAAAATAAAAATTCACGATTCGTTGGCATTCCTTGATCAGCATGAACAACAGTCAGAGGAAATTCACCTGGTTGCCTCCAAGTAACGTAATGACTCCTGAACATATATGACAAGGAACTAAAAGAGAAAATGCTTTTCAGTCACTTGCTCTAAATATTAAATGTACAAAACTGTTTTAAAATCAGTTCACTCTATTTTAGAAATGTATTTTCTTTAATATAGGATTCTATATAAGGTAACTATAAGCACCCAGGTTTTATCCAGTTCATTTCAATATCAAAAGCACACAAGAATTTTTGTTCACACTTTCCTTGCATTTCAACTGTTTAGATCCCAATTCTAAACCACTATTAGAAGACCAGAATAACATGAGTAGGTTTTGTATACCATGGACTAAGGAAGGTGCCTGACACCTTTGATTTTATAGAAATGAAGGTCACATATAGATTTACTATTATACAACCAAAGTTTGTACGAAACAGATAAAAAGGTCCATCTTTACTGTTTTGAGTTCAAACTATCAAGTCAGAACCTCGTGCCTTTCATCAAATCAGGTTAAATCAAATGTTATTTCAGAATTCATAATACTTTTGTTTCATGTTGAAATCTGGGTGGTCTCAAACTCTTGAAAGGACTCATGTATGCTAGAAATCGACCAAAATCTGGATGTGCTCACTTTTCAAACAGCATTAAAATTACTGCACTTTTCCTGCACTTTTGATAATTTTAAGTGTCATTTGTGTGTACAGCACTTTAGACTTTCTGCACAAAGACAAGAACATCCATGGCTAGTGTGAAAGGCCTGCTGTGAGTCTGAAGACTGCTTGTCTATAAACATGGACAGTATGGACAGTAGCACCTGAGCTCTGTGCCTCACTCCACTCCTGCCTTTTCCACAGGCCGTGTACAGCTGGTGTTTTCCTATTATCATGATTGAAACACCTTTATCTTTTACACACCTTGAAATAAAAAAATGCCATTTTACAGCACATTTTTGGTCTAGAAGGGTGCTCTGTTTAGTCTGTGTATCAGCTGACTGATCCCATGACAGAAAAGGCTATTCAGTCACAAAATGTGAAAGCTTGTAGGATGTGTTATAGAATTTAAAAGCTGTGCTGGGACCAGGCAAGGTTCAGCAAAGGCCTGTTTTCAAGAGTGACATCCACTCTTGAAGTGAAAACAAAGACAGTGGGAAAGCATTCTGCTAGTTATGGGGCACACTTCCAGTGAATAAAATGGTCTTTAAAACCTGCACTACTGTGCACCCCACGCTGCTTTTACTGCTGCTATGAACTGGATAGATTAGGGTGAGTAGCACAATTTTTAGTTCCATTTTGCTCAGTGTGTCTGTAGTTGTAGAACCCACATGTATAGAAACTCTTTATTTAAGCATGGGTTATCACTGGTATTCTCACAGCAATTTATAAAAGGAACCTTCTCCTGGTATAATTCATTAAAAATTAATCAACCCATTTCTGTGCAAATCTCTGTGACATGTGTTCTTTGATGCAGTGAGTGCTGAATAGTCTTTTCTGTATTATGAAATGACACAAATGGAACTTTCTAATTGGCTGTCAGTGATGTCATATCCAAATAAATGCACAAGTTGGCTTATTTCTCTTATTATGAACATTCTCCGTGACAGACTCTGAGTTTCTGGAGAGCTCCTTTCCCTCTTTGGTAGTTAACATCACTTTGCTGGAACAATTACAGTTATGCCTCTGTAATAGGACAGAAACTTGCCAGCATGTTTTCGTGTCTTTGCATATGGGGGATACTTTTCTTTCTTTTACTATGTTCCCCTACAGAAGCCACCCTACAGTGCCCACAGAGGCAATGTAGAACTTACCAATTGAAATAGGCAACAACTTTCTTAGCCATCCTTTCAGGGATGTCTTTTTGGGTGGTTTCATAGATTGTGTCAAAATCAACAAGAAATGTGGTCATGCCCATATCTAACTCATAGTTAACAGACTTCATATAATATGCAGCAGTTTCATCAGCACAACCACAAAATGTACATAGCCAAGACACATATGGAAACAGTGAGATTTTGTTCTTGTGGTTTTCAGCTTATTTATGTATTTGGTTAACAGTGCCTCGTTAATGCAGAAGGGTTGCCATATCTCCAGCCTTTCCAGGAGGGTCAGCTTTCACTGCAGGAGGATTTGCTCTCCAAAGAATGTGCTTTGGCAGGAACAGTCCAGCTTACATTTGTTTTTCTCTGTTACCCATGTTATGTACATACAGAGTTTAGATAAGGGCAATGTTTTGCTTTGAGGAGTCACCTTTCAAAATCATGGGGTGAGGTGCCACATCCTCTAGCTATCCTTTATACAGCTCTCCAAACCAAGATTACAAATCCATAACCTCTTTACTACCTCAGCTCCTAACTACATTCGTCCTACTTTGTAAGCAGCTCTGCTTTCACATGGAACCTTCAGCTCATACCCTGCTTCAAGATCCCTGGTCCCCTGGCCTCTGCAATTTGACAGGACAACCAGGACCACCCTCATGAAGACCACAGCCTCTCTTGCTCTCTCTGACCTCACATGAAATCTCATCACCTCCTTCTGATCAGTCCCAACCAGGTTTGTCAGGCACTGCAGATCCACGCTGTTGCTGCAGGCAGTATAGAGGTGGGCATCCTCTAGGATGCTCTGCTGAAGGCAAGGCCATAATCTGGTCTTCAGCTCTACCCCTGGGCTTCCTCCTCATGTTACCTAGCCCTGTGTTTAAAGTATAGGAAGCAACAGAAGATAAATTCACCAGGAGAGTCCAGATCTTCAGGTGATTTGCCTACTGGATGCTCTGCCAGATGTCCATGATGATTACAAATCACATGCACAATGACAACACAGCTTTGTTAATTCTTATTCTCCAGGTCCTTGAAAAAAGTTATGGAATATAAAGTGCAGTAATCCCAGCTGATAGAGCTATCATGGTGAGGCTGGAGCTTAGGAATTAGAGCTACTTAATTAAAATATCAAAAAGACTGAAGGCAAAATATAGCTTGAGAGAGAGATGTAAGTGGCTTTTGCCAGTATCAGGTGGTCCCATCTTCCAGTCTCTGAATATTCCTTTGTTTGTTTTGTCTTGTTTTAGGAAAAATAGAAGACAGGGATTTTTTCTGTCCTTTTAATTTGTCCTTTTTTCTGTCCTTTTAATTCCTTTATTTCTTTTCTCCTTATTTTTGGTAGACAATAGCTTAATCTAAAGTATAAAGACACCATATGATTATATAATTTTCTAATCCAATTACAGATCTTTGATATGGCTCCTTATCTTTTTTTTCTTCATGCAGTGATATACAGATCACATGGTTCTTTAAACTTGAAAATATCTTTACTTTTCAGATCATGCCTTTACCTTTCCTTTGCATTTCACTAAAACACAAATGTGTAATATTTAATTATTTGATTCCTATCTTGTGAAAGGAAGATTAATAGAGACATTAATGAATACAGTAATGTAATCAACAGTTAACTTTCCTAGAATAATTTGATTGGGATTGCATTTTACAATATAGGTGAAAACCTGGCTTCAGTAAAATTACAGCATTCCCATAAGATTTAATAGGACCAGAATCTCATTATCTACTTTCTGATGACCTGAAAATTTTTGTTATTTGCCACCATGGTCATCTGACACCAGTGGAAATGCTTTCTTGCTTCAATGTGTGTTAAAGTTCAGAAGAATACTCTCCCAGCTGCTCTGCCTTGGAAAGAGGAAAAGCCTTTTCCACAGCAAGCATCCATAGCACAGCAGCAGCTGTTGCAATGGTGTATATAGAAGTCATAGCCACCATTAGGGCTATTAAATGCACTCCTATCACTTCTTAAAGCCTGCACATGCTCATTGGTGACAAAAAGAGTATTAATCAAATGTATATTTTTGTTAAAAATCATCCACTTGTTCATCTACTCTGCCTCTCTATAGAAGTTTGAGATTTTCCTATAGACTAAATTTAAAAGTTGAACTCCTAAATCTCATGCAGTACTTATAGAAGGAACAGAATTCTTTATGTGACACAGAGGAGGCATAAAAAAAGTTTTGTGATCCTTGGTTTGATCTTTTATATTTACTCTAGCTCATTATTTGATTCAGGAAGCCCTGCCTTGTTCACTTATCTTTGATGTTAGCAGTGTCTGAAAGTCTAATAAAGATGTTTCTTTTTCTATTTTTTTTTTCCCAGCTGTTGTTTACATATTCTCCCCCATGTGTAAGTAATGGAGCTACAGTACTGGCCTTCCTAAAGCTGGGTGCTGAAGTTCTTGTTGGTTTAATAACGCAAATAAGAGTCTAGATCCTTTTGCTCTTGTCATAAAGATGGCAAGAATTAAGGCTTATGATAGGGATCACAAAACAGATTTTTTCCTTGCCCTTTTGCATGGAGGCTTAACTACTGCTTAAGAAGACAAACAGAAGCCCTGCACCTGGACTTTCACATGCACTGTGAGGCATTAAAATTTTTGTCATCTCATCAAAGGGACTTATCAAAGGGACTGAATGGCCACCAGGGCTGTGAGCAGGAGCAGCCTGGAAAGGACAGCAGGTCGGTAGTCATCAGTGGTAAGATGATTCTGAAAAGTTTGCTGTGCTGTGACTGTCTTTCTTCCCTTCCATGGTGTACTTCCTTTCTCAGCCCATCAGTGCTCAGTTAACTGGCACTCACAGTGGCAGCTTTCATGTGCTTTATCTGGGATAGTATCAGATAAAAATGTATAGTAGAGTTGTGTGAACATGTGTATATAAGTGTAAAATAATGGAAGTTCAGAACAATATGGAATAAAACAAAATCCAGTAAAGTACTGAAGGCAGTACAAAGATGAGAATGCTATGTTGGTACACACTGGAAATTCAAAAACTGTGGTCATTGTCCTGAAGGTTTTGAGTTTCTTCTGTGCTCCCCATTACATTCTCAGGTCAAGTTGCTGTATGTTATCTCTGCAAGCCTGGGGACAGACAGTGAAAGTCCCATTGATGCCACTGCACAGGCAATTGAATGAATAGGAACTGTGTAAGAGTTGAATATTAGTAAGCTAGAAAAAGAAACTCTAAATATTAAAATATTTAAATTTTTTTAGGCATTTTGGTTTGTTTTTCCAGGATGAGACTTGTTACTGTATTCCTGTAAACTCTCTGCTTTGTATCCCTGCTACATGCCACTATTGAAACTGATCTACAAAAAAAGGTTTAGCAAAGTTTATGAACTGTGTTGAAGATGAGCTCACCTGATTCAAAGCGCTCCTGAATATAAATTAAAGTTTAACACCAGAATTGTTTCCTCTTTGCTTAGGATGAACCCTTACCCATAGGTCCCATGAGACGACAAGGTCATGAGTTTTTTGTAGTGTTTCTTATCTCTGAGGCAAAGCCTTTTCCCAAGAAGAAAGATCTTGATGGAAGGCACACTACCTGGGGCATAGTTGCCAGTGCTTGGGTAGCAAACTGCAGGGTGGGAAGCAGCTACAAGCTGTCCTCTGAAAGTCACAGACACGTTCAGTCAGCTCTCAAATGGATGTGAGCAGGGTGAGCACCACCAGGTCTCCAAAACTGCAGCCCTTCAGGGGAGCACCCCACCCCCTGGCTCTGTCATGTTTGTGAAAATCTGCAGCCATGAGGGGCATGAAAGACATGGGGAGATGTCTTTGAGGACACATGATTGGGGACAAGCAGGGACAGAGGCTGCTGAGGACACTGCTGGAGATTTATCTTGGAAGGAGGCACTCCACGATGGAGGGCTCCCTTCCATGGACTGCAGCCAAGGACACCCACAGCAGGAAAGGGGCATTCCTGAGCTACTGCAGCTGTGAGCAGGGACATCCTTGAGAGCCTTTGCTACTGGGTGACTCATATCAGAGTGAGGACACCCCTCCGAGTGAGGATACCCTTGGGGGTCGTGGCCATTGCTGATCCATGCTGGGGCAGAGGAAAACCATTGACAAGCAAAGAAAAGCAGACAGAAACCATTAAGCATACAACCCAAAACTTTCTGAGCCACATATTTCCTCATTTTAGGAATTGGGATTATTTGAGTGCAACCCATGGCAAGAACACAGGAAAAAGTGATCAGGAAGGCAGGGAGGAGAGATCCGGCTCAACGTGAGCTCAGATAAAGGAGGAATCTCTTTACTTTTTTGTGTTTACTTTTAATTTTCTCACTTGCTAATGGAGTTTTTTTCTCAATAAATAAGTCTGCATAACAGGGCAAGAAGTTAAAGTTAAAAAGGATAAAAACTACTGAATCTAGATTGTTTACCCACTACAGCCACTGTGATGCTGCTTGTCATGAAATACATGCATCAGTTTTAAGACTTTTTTGCCTGTTTCCTTGACTAATGTTCATTCTGTATTTCAAATGATGTTTAAGCAAAACAGAGATTTTCTTGTTGAATAAACTGTGTTTGAGCTTCACAAGTTTAGTGACATTTTATCCTTCTCCAATACAGTATTTACAAAATGTAAATGGAACAAAATAGTAAGTTCTGCAGACTGCAATTTTCTTTCAACCAAAAAACACAGTAATTCTGTAAGAGGGTAGAAGAATCATAGTAAACTGGGTTACCTTGCAGAAAACTCACATGCTATTAATGAAAGGATTTTAGTGTATCTTGAAATATTTTACAGCTTCCATGGACATAAAATGCCTGAAATTCTCATATCATTATAGAAAAAATAGGTTCAGATTCATAAATCATGATCAGTTTCCCTTATCTGGCAAAATTAAGAGCTGGCCTTAAAATTCCTCCATGGTCCACATTCAGGAAATCATCTCTACTTATAGTAGTAAGAGTCAAACATCAGTTTATAGTTAAGCACCTGCTTAAGTGCTTTTTTGGGTTATGTTCAAAAATGAAATGTGTTCATGTCCCTCATGTGTAGATAAGGGTCGGATATAAAATTGGAAGATAGATTTAGATTCCAGTCACCTTCTCTTTAATTAGTGAGTACTCTGATCAGAACTTCTATATGGGACCATCTGGGCAGTGCCACTTTTAATGCTGTCATTTATTTTTATATTTCCTCACTGGATCTCTTGCATTACAGGTCTATGTTTTTAAACAGTATCAAAACAAAGATGACAAGCTTATTCATTTAAGGGCTCAAGTTAGAAAAATTATAACTGTGGAGGTGTTGAATGAAATGCATTTACTATTTTGAGTATTTCTTGCACACAAAGTTTTGATCCTCAAAAATTATAATGAACAAATTTGTTCTGCTAAAAAATCTCTAACAAATTATTTACATAAAACATTTTTATTATATTGACATTTTATATATTTTATTAGGGCATGTTCCTTCAGTGTAATACAAATTAACAAGACTTTCTTATTCTCTACATTAAATTATGGTTTTCTAATGGTGTGAGGTTCATTTTAAATATCATTGCTTCAGTTGTCAAAGAGATGGACAGAACATGTGAACTTTAACAGAACATCTGCTTCAAAGTGCATATGCTGTAATTTATGGCCATTTCACTATCACTGAACTGTTGCCAAATTTAACAGGACTCAGTACTTCCATAAAGATTTTAGCTTAAAAAAAATATGGTTTTTAAGAATAAAATTACACATGTGGTATTATTAATTTTAAGAGACTGAACAAAGATCCAGGTAAAGTGCCCTCAAGACAGAAAACATCATAAACAAAAAGCAAAAAGGTTGGGTGTTTTGTGGAGAGGGGATGGTTATGAACAGGTCATTCTTCAACAGGAAAAAAAAAATGAACTTTTAAACATATTTCTGCAAAATTAACAAACGCAGCCTCTTCTCTCTTGCCAGTTACTGGATGGTGAAATCACTCAAAAAGTTTCAGAATTGAACGAGGAAGTGTCAGAACAGTATGGATTGACATCTGCCTCTGTCAGATTTTTTACAGCTTGCACAAAGGAGGATGAAGGCACACTATCAGACAGGGAAACCTACCATTTGACAGAAGAGAGCGTTTTCTGACCTGACCAGCAGTGCTGGGACTTAAGTGAAGGCTCCCCAGAGCGGATGGTCTAAAACATTGATTCATTAGTCTGTTTAATCTTTATGGCTGCTAAGGGAGAGATCCTCCTTGATTTACAATCTGACAGACTGTCATCTCAAGAGGTCCCTGATCACTGTCCCTCCACCAAACTGATAAAACAAAAATATAAACCCTAGTACCCATGATGAATAGAATTAACATAAGGTTCAAGTGGAAAATGGAAATAAAAAAATCACAAAGGACTGAACTCAGTATGGGGAGAAGTGGCTGTCAGGGAGCTGCTCACAACTCCCCACTTTGGGAATACATGTGCTGTTTTCCAGGCTCCAATATGTAGTGCAGCCTCAAGTGACTGAGGGAATGTAGAAGCAGCATAGAAGAGCTCAGACTCTCTGTGTGCTGCCCACTCACCCTTTTACTGGCTACACCATGCTACTCTGTGTGTACCAGTGCAAACTGATGATATGATAAATGAAATATTGTCACTGAAGATGAAGGTAATCTAGAATGACATGGCAAGGCTGGAACAAGACGATCTTTAAGGTCCCTTCCAACCCAGGCCACTCCATGATTCTATGGTTCTATGACCAATCCAGATGGAGACAGCTACTTTTTAAAGGCAGAAAGTTAAAGAGGATGAATTTCATTTTGTATGTACGCCAGTATTTGGCCAAGAATTACTCCTGTGGCAATGCAATGTG
Source organism: Serinus canaria (assembly GCF_022539315.1). Lineage (NCBI taxonomy): Eukaryota > Metazoa > Chordata > Aves > Passeriformes > Fringillidae > Serinus > Serinus canaria. The sequence continues at coordinate 85,587,424 of NC_066313.1, read as the reverse complement.
TACACATGGAAAGATGTGAATAAAGAAAAAAGCAATGTGATTATATTCACTGGGGGTGAGAAGGATCTCTTTCTGGGGGCAGCAAGGGCCAGCTGGGGAACCGGGTGCTGAGGTAGATCCAAGGCTGAGGCCAAAACATCAGCTCACAGCTGGTGATCTGGGGGTCAAGATCAGCTTGCTGAGAGAGCCTTGGGTCAGACACAGCCCAGGAAGGGCAGGCACGGCTGTGGGGAGGGGCCAGGCCTTGGGGCTCAGCAGGGACCACAGCCAGGGCTCTGGGGAGCTGAACACCAGCCCCATGCAGTGACACCGACTGCCCTGGAGTGTACCATGGGCACTGGGCTTGGGCAGGGTGCAAAGAGCTCAGGGGTGGTAGGCAGGATCAGGAAGGGCTGGTGGTGCCCTCACATCCCCGGCAAGCTACACTAGTACTATTACACCCTTTTGGTAAGCTTGCTGGGTGGGTAAGACAGGACAGGAGTCATAATTCATGGGGAGATATCCAGATGGAGAGAACAGGGTGAGACTCCCCAAGAGACTAGAAGTCCACTCAGCAGGAAAAATAGCAGCAAGGCTTACAGTGTTACCAGGCAGAGAAACCTAAGGGTAGCTTCTGACAGAGCCCAGGACTGATTCTCACTGAGATAGTCCCAGAAGAAGGTTATGTGAAGAAAGACAGCAATATAAAGCCTCCCTTGTCCAAGGACAACTCTTCATAAGAAGCTTGTCCACGTGGTGGAAAACTACCTAGAAAAAGAACAACATAAATGCTCAGAAAAAGGCAACACACATTTTTGCATAACATTTCCTGTCACTCTTAGTAAGTGTCTTCTGTATGGCCAGAGAATGAGGGACCCTGGCACTGGCATTTTTAACCATCAAAAATTTAAATCATACAAAGACAATCTGAATATCCAGAGAAAATTAATATTCTTTATTTCCTGTTAAACCTTGCTGCTTTTTTGCATTTATCTCTCTGACTGTGTTTCTGATTCTCAGGTACCATAGCCTATATTAACAGTCACTTTGGGTTTAACATCATTAAACGTTCACTGCCAAGTCACCACAAATCCCACATTCCCCTTTTCTCTCAGGCTTAAAAAGCTCATTTAACACTAAGTGCTAATTAATTAACTGGGTATTCCTATATTTAATTCCTATATTTACCCTAAACCATAGAACCAAACCCCACTGAAATTTAGTTCGCTGGGGCAACCTATAATTATACCCTACCAGATTTAACCATTGTTCTAATTCATATTTATTGTTACAGTTGAAGTATGTCTTGTTATTATTATGAATATGCTCATATGGAAAATTGCACAAGCTACAGTGTACAAGAACATTGTATCATGAATGTACAGAAAGAACTGCAGAGGCAGATGCCATAGTCATTAGAACTAGTTTTCAATCTGAATGAATAAATGTAAAAAATTCAGGGTGAAAAAGAAAGACAAATGCATTATTTAACAAACTAATAAACTCAAGGAAAAAGATCTTGCTAAATTTTTATACCACATTTACAAAAGTTTCCACACACCTCCAGATGGTCAATTAACTTTTTTTAGTGTTGGCAAACTCATTTTCATTTTTTTCATTGTCCATATTGGCTTCTGTAAAATTCATTTTTGTTCATTATCCTTTATTTATAGATGATTTCTAGATAAGCACACGATTTCAAAAAGAAAATCAGAGGTGTGTGGCTGTTACTTGATGTAGGGTGTGTTAGAAGACAAAGATGACTATGAGGAATCAGCAATGAGACACAAAAAGGGCATATAGCACTGTATGGTTATGAACATCTGCTTCAGGTGTGTAGGCAGGACACAGAGGACTGGCACCTGCTCCCTCTATGCTCAATGGGAGCTCTTCTACTGACCTAAATAGAAACTATTTTTGAGCTTCACACAGCTAAAGAAAAAAACATCCAGAGAAAACTCACACTTTTAGATATTATTCTTTGGTTTTACAAAATTAGTGAAAATTTTTTTTCAAGTTTTTAATTTTTTTCCAAGGACAAAACACAAACAATCAAATTCTCACCCATCTTTACTCCGCAAAACTTTCTTTTAGAAGAGTAAAACATTTTTTATAACATGTTTTATAGTGCCCAAAATCTCTAGGTATTCCTATATCCTATATCATGGCCTATTCTATGCCATGTAGAGATATGAACAATCTTGTCCCATGACTTTGTGCATCTTCATGAGTCTGCAGAGAACAATACAGAGATACTGATGTGGATCTTTACAGAAACCTAGCTAGTATAGTTCATTCTGTATAACTCTGTATGAGGGTTTTTCAGGTGTGGAACCCACCTTCGTATCTCTCCACAGTCCAGCCTTGTACCTTTAAAAGTCACTCTCAAAGGAGCAGTAAGCTAGTGCATCAGAGATACAAATGTACATTCAATTCCTAACACTGATTGAGAATTTCACCTCAACGAGGTGGACTCAAACACATCGTGGCAACAGTCTGTTCACCATGAGCAGATCATTGGACACACTACTCTGCAAGAAACATCTAACAACTATTGTTGGGAAACAGTGAAAATTATATTCATTGGAATAATAATGCCAATAATTTTCCACTTGGGCTCTACAGTGAAAAAATTGTTAAATACTGCATGTATGTGTGCATGTAACTTTGTGAGTGCATTTAGTTTTTTGCTCAAGGCAAAAAAATCTTTTGGACCACATGTAATAAATATTTGAATCCATTAGGAAACACTGAGGTTGGGGCATTCAGACCCCATTGCTTGTAGGCAGGTGCATGGAGTTAGCACTGTATGTCTGACAAAAACAAAGGAGCAGCAGTGTTTAGAATAGGCAATAAGCAATAATAAGTAAGGAAATACAGACTTAAATTCCAATATGGGGTAACCAAAGCTATGGAAATGTTAATGAATTGTATTCAGCAGAGGTAAAGTCAGCAGGGAGGAAAACACCAGTACCTGGCTGTGACTTAATTGTTACTTTACAAGTGTTTATATGCTCTGTGTTTAATGAGTGCAGATTGGGAGTCCAGGACTCAATTAAAAATACTATAAACAAAATGGAAGAGTACAAAGGCAAGGAGAAAGCATGATGAGCCCGCACTCTAGGGCATTGTGACTGGGAAAGCATCATACCATATATAAGATGTCTCCAGATCTAAAGGAGCAACAACAAATGTTCAAAGGGATCATCTAAATGACTCTAGAGTAGATTTGGGAGAGTATGTGACACAAGGAGTAACTGCAGCTGAGAAGAAGATAAGAAGACCCTTTATCTTAAAGGCTGAAATCCCATACACCAGACAGAAATTTGACATGGCTAGCAATATATATTTAGTGTTGAAAAATATTTACTTCAAAAGTGTAGTGCACTCCACAGAATGTAAGGATTCCCTCAGAGCTGTCATTTTTCCTTTTTTAGTATTACAGGAGCATCAGTACTCAACTGAAGACATGGTTCAAAGGGCATCATCTTCCAACAGGTCTCTCTCTGTGCTTCAAATAACTCACACTTTCACACAAATCAAGTTAAATAATCAGAAACATGAAGTGAGCAATAATGATTAATAACAGAAATGGGAATCAATGAATTACATGCCACTCTTTGAATTACCCACTTAGGATTTAGATACTAAGAAATCAGTGGCTGTAAATTCTGATAACAAGGCAATTTTGTTGTCTCTTTTAGAGCCCCACAACCACCACAACAATAGCATTTCAAGCATTGTATTACTCAAGTAGGATGGAATTACCAACCACCTGCAAGTCACTACCCTTGGCAAACAAGTTATTGTCACTTTTGATTCTGACTGTTAGCAGTATCACTGGTTTCATCTCACATGACAGTTGGTGTCTGTTAATAAAGCCATTATAATTAAGATAATTAGTTGTTGCCTCTGTTTTGATTTAGCTGCAAGAAAACAATAGTTAGAGATGTCAACTTTCTAAAAACGGTCAAAATTGAGATGCATATTCAGAAGCAGAACCTGGACACCTGAGAAGACTGAAGTACTTCCAGGATTCAAGGTCCTTCAGATAAACAGAAAGCTCCTAAAATTAGCTTTAAGGATAAGGACTGCATCCACTTTTAGGCATTTATGTCCTCACATTTATCTTTATCTGCTTTTATGGATGATGATTCTGTCTCCAAGACAGACTTTTGCCTGCAGGACTACCTTGTGACCACACTGTTGGTGTTTCCAAAGGAAGAAAACTCTCACTTCTCAAAACACTTGTGCATGGACTCAGGAGTTCTCTCACACCCAAACCTGTCTCTGTTTGTGGGATCTCCTCCTGTGATGGCCTCACATCCCATTAACACCAAGGGGGCAAGATGACCCTCGTTAAGAAAGGCCATGCTGTCATCAGCCTCAGGGCAGATGAGAGCTGTAGGCAAACTGAGTTCAGAGAGTTTTCAGGCTGTCAGCAAGGACAGTGTGGGTCCTGGGTACTCATGATGGGATATCCAGTCAGATAATAATAACTGTTTCATTATTTTGTTGTGTTTTAAACTATTCTCTCATTGTTCTTAATTAATGTTTGGGTTGCACATGTGGAAAATGCTATAAAAAGAAGCTCTCCATTATTATTTATTTCAGCCTGGATTTGTTACAATGCCTTGAGAAACTGTTCAGAGATGCTACATAGTGATACTAATACATTATCCACAGACCAACCCCCTACCCCCCCACCCCCCATATTCTTGTATTTTACAACCTGCAATTGCAAAGAATCACTTATTGCCAAGTGGTCATTTTCTCACATTTGTTATGACAACAGGATAAATGCCAACGTTTGTCAACATCTTGTAAATGATGAGTCTTAATGAGGCAATCTAGTGTTTCACCCCTCTGAGGAATCTCATAATAGGATGAGCAAAATATCAGGTTAAAGGAAGTGGGAGGTAATCCCAGGGGACAGACCTTTTCTTGTACAATATATTCCCCAAGGTTTTGCTTGGAGTGGGTTCTAGGATGCAGGCCAATTTGGCGTACCCCCTTGTACGAAATTTTAATTGTATTTTTATCAAATCCAGCAGAAATGCAGTCTGCATGTTGAATCTGTCAGTAAGCAGTGCCCTGGGAGAAAATAACAATATGAGCTTTGAGAACTTTCACCTAAAACATGAACTTAAAGTTACTCTTCCTAAGCTGAAGAATATACCTAATGTGCATTGTCTTAATCTGTCCTGCTTTTTTGATTTGTTTGTTTGGGTTGTTTGTTTTTCTTTTTTTTTTTTTACTTTGAGTTTGTAAAATATATTTCTGCTTCTTGCGCTTGCTAATTTATTCCAGGAGGTTTCTCTGTTAAAAATGCAAGGCACATTTCAGTCCAGCATTTTCTTTTTAGTTATAAGCCAAAGTGGAAGAGAATTCTTTCATCTCCTCTGAGCTTTTTAATGTGTGGCTTTTTTAATATATATGTATACTACTCTGCATTTCAGAATGCCCCTTAAAAACTTGAGTAAATAAAGTGTGTAAGAGGGCCCTACAGAGGTAATACTTAATTAGAACAAGACACATTTTTCAGAAGTACTATCACTTCATGACTCTATAAATGATACTATAGATAATCAAGAGATATTGTGTTTTGATAACAAGAAACATATATGATTTAGAATCCAGCCCATTTTCTAGCAGGATTAGATTTCATTAGAATTTTTTTTTTTTAATATCTTGCAGGTTTATTATTTATTTGGGTCAAACTGAAAACTCAAAGAATGTCAGAGATTTTATTTTGGAGAATTCAAAAATAAGGAAGCATTAAGTTACAGCACTGTTTTGGCTTTTAAAAAAAATCCACTTGAAAATTACTCAATCAAGTCAACACATTCTAGTGGAATATATTGAATATCATTTAAATCATTCATACGCGATGACGAAAATTTTAGAATTTCATTAAGGTCTTGTAACTTCATTTCAACATTTTATATATCATGTAGAAACATACTAAGGCTAATAATGAAGTTCTTCTGTAAACGTATATTCATGGTTTTTTTAAAGCAGAAGTGTATGTGTGTGGATGTTAAAAAATTAATTTCTTAAAAGTCTCAGAATTTTCAATTCTTTGATTTTATTCTGGCTGAAAATAATTATGAAATTTCAATATTTCTTTTGGGACAGACATTTCAGATGTTACTACACCTCACTACAAGGGGTGAGGGACCCACATTAATTCTCTAAGGTACTTAGCTTCAGAGCACCCATTTCAATCTATAGGGGTTTTTTCTCACCATATATCTTTCTTCCTCATAGTGCCCTCTGCATCTCCTGGGATCTTCTCTGCATCTACAGTGTCTTGAGAAAGGCAATGTATTGATATATTCTAATTTTCCCTTTTGCTGTTCATCTGCATACTGGAGACATGGTTTAATTGGATTGGATTGGCCATGACTGTGCCTTCTCCTGCCAACAGAACTGATGTTGCAGTCTTTTCCTACTAATTGTTTGTATAAAAACTGCTAATGTTAGTCAGAACAACTGCAACTGGCTCTGGTTTGCATCTGTTTTGTTTTAATCATCATTTAAGAGTTAACTTAGAGTCCAAGTAAGGAAGGGAGACCCACATTACACCTGTGCATTGCTAACAAGCCCCCAGAGCAGCATACTATTTTGAACATTATTAGCCACTGAATTTTAAGTAGACCAAATTGTCACTGTTTGCATTTGTAGGTTCCTTCACTGAGATTGTTTTTATAAATATAAGTCAGAGGGAAAGACAGGGAATGCACGCAGGGAGGACAGGCAGAGGTCAGTCCAACCATGAACCTAAGTGGAACAGAGTTTACTGATTTTCAGTGAGACAAATTGTGTGAGGAGACACAGACTTCGGTACTCTCCTTGAGGCAGAACAGATTTTGTGACTTGCAAAATTCATCCACTGAAGTCACACTGAAAAATGGCAGGTGAGTCAGGTATGTGGGGCTTTTGCAGATGAATGGTGAGGAGTGGCAACAGTGCTAACACTGATGCTAGAGAAAACATCCATGCAGCAGTCAAGGACATAAAATAGCTTTCATAGGAAATTAAATAAATTCTTGGTTCCTTCCTTAACTTTGTATGGTTCAGAGGCAAATACATGGGAAAAAATTCATTTCTTGAGGCAAAAATCTATATTTCAGATGACAGTAAAGAGTTTTGATACAAATGAAACCATGACTCTGCAGGATGTACTATCTAAAGGCAGAACATACCCTTTAATCCCACTGTAGCTCTTTCTCCATTAAATAGAAGGGGCGAGATTTCAGGAATAATTTAGAAAGGAAACTACAGTAAGACTTGGCCTTCTGACAGTCCTCCTCAATCTCTTCATAAGCAAAAAAAGATAAAACATTTTTTGAAGGGGACCAGTATGAACTACCAGTAACAGGCCACCCAGTCTTTCTAGCACTCATACTTTATTTTGCTGATATATCTACAAATTTTCTCTAATCTCATAAATTCAAAGTACTTTCACACATAAAATATGTATTTATAGTAAAGATTTGGGAGGAGGGAATAAAAGCAACTGGGATTTCAACTGAACCTATCATAAGTGCTACCTTCACTTTGGTAAAAGAAAATAATAAATAAATATTCAGCCATTCTTACATGATATCATATTGTATTTTCTTTATTTAAATTTTATAATAATATAATAATATTTTATCATGACATGAAACAGTTGAAGAAATTATAATGCCAAATATCTCTATTCCTTAGAGTGATTGGATACACAATACATATAGTTACCTATGACAAAGCAGCTGTATAAAAGTGAAGGGTTTCTTGCTGAATGACTGTAAGCCAACACTTATAAAACTGTGCCACAGCAACCTTTTCCATAGTTCCTGCCTCATGTCCATGTTTCTGTTTCTCACCTGTAACCAGCATCAGCTGCTGTAAAGCTGTTGTGGTTTAATCCCAGACATCCACAAAGCCTCACACAGCCACTCACCTACCCCCTCACCAGTGGGATTGGAGAGAGAATCAAAAGGGTAAAAGCTGGAAATTTCATGGGTTGAGATAGCTACAGTTTAATAATAGGTAAAGTAAAAGCCACACACAAAAGCAAAGAAAACCAAGGAATTAAGTCACTGCTTCCCATGAGCAGGCAGGTGTTAAGCCATCTGCAGGAGAGCAGGGCCACATCATGTGCCACAATTACTTGGGAAAACAAATGGCATTACACAAAACACACCCCTTTCTCTGTATACCTCCCCTATACACTGAGTATGACGTCACAGGGTTTGAAATATCCCTCTGGTCAGTTGGGGTCAGCTGTACCTGCTGGGGCTCTTCCCAACTTCCCAGGGACCCCCAGTCTCCTCACAACATGGCAGTGTGAAAAGCAGAAAAGGGTGAGCATAACAAAACATCTCTGTATTATCAGCCCTGTGTTCAAAACACAGCCCTGTGCTAGCCACTGGGAAGGAAATTAACTCTACTGCAGACAAATCCAGCATAACAGCTTACCAAAAAACCCTCAGTGCAGCAGTGTCTTTAAACCATTGTCCAATTACCCTTACACATGACAATACCATGAATCCTTAAAGAATATGGCCTCCAATGGCCTCCTTTTCTCACTGGTGAGTTTACTCAGGTTCTCCATGTAAGATGTGATGCTGCACATTCTTCACTTCTCCATTGCAAATCTGATCTCTCTATGTTACAAACTTAGACATTTCCAACTGGTAAGGGAACACTGTTGGGAATATTAGCTAAAGAAGTCATGCCTTTATGTTTTTAAATTTACAATAGAAAGCCAGAGGACAGACCCAGACCCTCACAGATCCACTTTCCACTGAGGCAAAATTGTTAGGCATGACTTGCTCCTAACAAATAATTCAATCAGGCTCTATCACCTCCTAGCGAGTCTCAAGTGACAACAAAAGGTGACAGTGTTGAATGATTCCACTTTCATCTATTCCACATGATTAAGGGGTTTAGTCTAATAAATTCCACTATATAAAATAAGTATAAATTATGACAGAAAAGATGCAGCTTAGTCCCTGCATAAAGAGATTTGTTTGGGTTCTTTCAACCTCACATAAATAGAGGTCTTTCTAGGAAGGTGAGTTTGTGTATACTTATCTTCAATTAAGCTCAGGAAGCTTGCAGGGAGGCTGTAAAGCTCTGTAAGCTCTTAAGACTGGACGGCACTACCCCATGAGCACAGCTTTTAAAATCAGTGGAGACAGAGAACCCCTAAACATAACTCCCTTTAAATAGTCAGACCTTGTTAATCCAAGCTTAGTTTAACCAAATACCCGAGTATCTGAAATGCTTAAGTGGCAACCTGTCTCCAAGTCTGAATGTACCTTTGATTTGTTAATCTGATCGTCAGGGTGGGGGTATCCTGTACGAAATGAAGTTTGCAAACAGCTTTGGATTAATCAGCCTTACATGCTACAAAACAAAGTAGATTCCTGCCACTGTACTTATCATCAGGAAGGGCTGGCACCCTCTCTCACTGGCTGATTTATAGAATTGCACATTTGGTATAGCAGTATAATATTCAGATGGCAGAGTTTTCTAATAGGGATGTGCAATGAATGGAAATAAGTGGAACGTACCTGAAATTATGCACCTAGCTTTTGAGTACAATATGTCCTGGTAGCTTAAAAAAATAAATAAATCTGTATTGGAATGCATTAAGTTTCTGGACAACTTGACTAATACATAGCAAATTTGTCACCTTTAAAAGATTCATTTGTGCTTATTTGGCCTCTTAGTCATGTGTTTATTCTGTTATGGTTCCAAGAAAATGCTACACATTAAATCTACCAGATTTTTATATAAGGCTGCTTGTAATTTTTGTTCTATTCAAAGAATTTCTTATGTTTGATATCTACGGGACATTTATGCTGGGGCATCTGTCCATTTCCAAAAATGAGCTATCACACATCTGGCTGCTGGTAATAATTGCTCTATCAATGACTCCTTCTCTGAGTCAATAACCTCATTTGGACTGTAGTGGGACAGGTTTGGTGTACAGCCTAACTTACATTATCTAATTTTGTAGCTCTGTGTTTCTGTAGTATACATGAGTCATGTCAGATAGACCCGGAGCCATGTAATTTGACTTCTTACCAGAATAAAATACATTTCTGAAGATGCAGTTGCATGTTCTTTTTCCAGAACAGGAAAATTATTCTTCTGTACATTTAACAAAATTCAAGCTCTGGAATTAACAAAGAAAGGTTTCCTGTATTTCTTTCTTACCTTGAATATACTCTGCATGTATATTTGCATACATATACAAATATTGTGCCTTCTTTTGGTGGCATGATTGTTGTCACCTGAGTTAAATGCAGTAATAATGCAGAAAAGCCTTGTGACATTGTCAGAGTATTAATTTACCAGATAGACTATTTATAAAAGAATTCCTCCCCAAAAAAAATTTTTATATATTTTTCTTCTATCACATTTATAAGGTTTAAATGTTTCTCATTATGGAGAGTTATTGCATTGAAACCATTGTCTTGACTGCCATGTTGTCATTTGTTTCAGTAAAACATAACCACATAATTTAGACAGATAAGGCACCAGGCAAAAGTTTTATCTGATTAATGGTATTAGGGTATCCTGGTGAACTTACTTGGATTTTTCAGAAGAGTGCAAATAAAATAGGTTATATGTTGTACCTACCATTATTACTGCCAAATGCACCACAACCGCACACGAAAATGCTTAAAAGGAAGCAGAAGTGTCAATGTAACTATGGGAGGTGATCAAGACTCATCTGAGCAAAAATTTGGGCTTCCTGCTCTACTCTACATTCTGGACATAAAATATAAATATTTTTATCATAGCACTGTTTCTCTGAGGTCCTTTTTTGGATTTTTTTTTCTCTTTTCTTTTCTTTTCTTTTCTTTTCTTTTCTTTTCTTTTCTTTTCTTTTCTTTTCTTTTCTTTTCTTTTCTTTTCTTTTCTTTTCTTTTCTTTTCTTTTCTTTTCTTTTCTTTTCTTTTCTTTTCTTTTCTTTTCGGTTTTGATATTGCCTAGCTCAAAATGCTTAGCAAGTTTACTTAGAAGCCTGGAAGAGACACACTAAAACAGCCCAGAACAGTTTTGTGCACTGGAACAGATTGGCCAGAGATGTTTTGAAGTCTCCCTCGCTGGAGATACCCAAGGACCACCTGGATGTTATCCTGTGCCATGTGCTCTGGGATGACCCTGCCAGAGCAGGGTGGACCAAATGACTCACGGTGGCTCCTTCCAACCTGACCCATTCTGTCATTCTATGAAGGCTGAGGGTATTCTGTAGTGCTAAGATCCTCAGAGCATCACTAACTCAGGCTGATAAATTGATCCACTTTAGAATATCAATATGTGGGTCAAACTCAGAAGTTACACTCAGAATCTACAGTGCCCATTCTAAAAGCTCTACCTGTCTTTTCAGATTGGGCACACCCCTTACGAAACCACATTTAGGACCACATTTAATGTTTTATAGTTGGGGTGCTTAAGGCTGGTGGTGGTAACTAAGAATCATTGTTAACCAGCATTTATCTACTCCTTCCTGCTCTGATTGCTTGCAATTCAGGAAATTAACTTGTTTGGGTCTTTGTCCCTCATTATGTTAATTTTTGAGTCTGAAAAAGATTATTAGAGAAAGTAACATTTGTCTGTTCTGATATTATTGCTGTGACAAAAGTAGTAAAGATGTGAAACAAATGGCTATTGACATGTCTGATCTTGTCTTCTTTGAAAACTTAATCTGCACTCATCCATTTTACTCCTCTTCATTCCACTACCCTGACTGATCTTGTCTTCTTTGAAAACTTAATCTGCACTCATCCATTTTACTCCTCTTCATTCCACTGCCCACACTGCAGTCATTCACGTCTTTGAGAGCCACATGGTGAGACTGGCACCTAAAGTGTAAGGTAGCCCCCAAAGTAGATGTTTACACAAGCTGCTTTCTTCAAAGCAGCTACAGTGTACACCCACATCTGTGGTAAATTAAGGCAACATAAAGTAACTGGTCCTCTGCTCCTCCCTGAATGTTGTGTGCATGAGCATCTAATCTCTTTATCCACTTTTGCCCTCTGCTTTCCCCGAAAGTGAGCAATTGGTATGATCCTGCTCTTTCCTGTTTGATGCACTACTCATCAGATTGTGCCTGCCATGTCTCTGGCATTACCCATCTGTGATATTGATGCATGGGAACTAATTCCATTAACAAGCTTGCAGGCTGACAAAAGTCTTACACTGAAAACACATCTGCATTCTCCTTCCCCCTTCTCCATTGCATAAAACTCAAAGAATTGATCTTCAGGGCCTACCCTGCAACCTCATTGATATTAGCAGCTTGATGGCACACTCCAGGTGTCTGTTAGCACTGTTCTGTATCAGTGTCAAGCAAAACAGATAACTGATAATATCTGACACAACTAGGCAGGAATTCATAGCTTCATAAAAAGACAGTGCGCTGCTTTATCATCCTGCTGGTAGAGTGGCTTGGGAAAACTTGTCTTGGGATGTAAAAGGAAATATGCTTGAATCATGGAATTCTTTGCCTAAAAATTACTATGCAATAGTGTGCACCTATTTGTCTAAGATACCAAGCTTCTGTGTGGCTATTGCTGAAATACAGAAATAGCTGTTTTTAAGAACATGGTTCTTTCTCTGTTACAGTGCTTAACAGATGCCTCAAAAACCAGTGGAAAAATCAGAATCAGTTCTGAGGCCACAGAAAACAAAAACCAACATCACCCTAGCAGCTCCAGCACTATAGTATGAACTACTGGACAAGAGTAAAGTAGCTGCAGCCTGAATTTAAGCTGACAAATCATCTCAATGCATATCACCTTCTGGAGCCAAGAATGCAAGTTCACTTTAGAAGGAGCCAATTGCACTGGAAATATAGCAGCAAGTAAAGAATAATCTCATTAAAAAAAGCACATCCATTAAAATATTAGAGGACTTTGTCCCAGCCATGGAGCTGCAACATACCCATCTGAGAAATTCTATATGCTCTTTTTTGCTATTCGTTATCCAAGAGAATGTTGCTGTATGAGCAGTCAGTTACCTAACAAGCAGAGAGGGGAAACCAATTTTTGATGAAGTGGTCATTGAGGTTTGGGAAGAAATTAATTTTATTATATCCCTCAGGGCTATCACCATTGAAATAACTGCTAGAGTTACAATGAGGTTTGAAAAAAAGGGCTTCCTGAACTGTGCATGTCCTACAACACATATCCTTATTCTGTGTCTGTGAATGTATTACCAAGATAGGATACTATTCCATTGGCAGAAGGTAGAATACTCATGGACACAAACATTGGATGCATAATGTGCAATGCCAAGATATTTTTTAAATGTGCCTTCTTTCAATAATGGCAAACCATATAACCAAATCATTTGGATTAAAGCTCCATACCACTGTAGAGCTAAAGTTATTCTGGATTTTTCTGCTTGGTACACAGAGCTAGAAAAGGACTCTGTTTATTTGGATTGATTCCCTTTTTTTGCCTTTTACTGGAGATTAGTAGTGTCGAATAAGAAAGACACATATATGCATAAATGTCACTGAAAATCATGCAAGCACTACTTGGAAAATATTTTCCCTCATCCACCTCATGAAATTCTTAATGAATTTCTCATGTCTCCAGCTCTGCAGATCAGGTGGCTGCTGATAATTTGGGATCCTTTGGTTTGTCTCCAAGAAATGGAACAGTATATTGTACAGCTCAGAGTAACTGAGAACAAGTTCTTGGCAACTGAAATATGACCTTTCGGGTCTAAAATAAGTCTCTTAGAACTTCATCATGTTCTGTTATCTCCTCTTCTCTTTCAGTGCTATGAAATTCCTCTCAAAGTAATTCAGTCACCATTCTCTGACAGTCTTTAGTCTCATTTTCTTCTCTATTTAACCTTATATTGATTACACTGTTCTTCTGCTTACATTTCTCTTCATTCTTTCATTCCTTTGTTGTTTCCCTCTTCTCGACTTCCTACTCTTCTCATCACTATCAAAGTACCCTACCAAATTCAGAATTCTGTTACTCTGTTGGATGGTCTTCTACGTAACAGATTTATTTTTAGTTTTTCAGACACAGTTGGGAGTTTTTCCTGAAGAAAGGAAAACAAGAAATTATAGAACACTTGCGTTCTGCATATTCCTTACATATGGTGCTGTACATGAAGAAGTAAGTTTTATCTCTAAAGACTGTTCTTTCTCTGGGTTTTCCATTTTTACCTACATGCAGATCCCTATGTGTCAGACCTTCATTAAACAGGTGATGAGACAATTTTATCTTTAAAATTTACCAAGAAACTTGTCCATGCAGAAAAGAGGAGGAGACAGAATGACAAGAAACAACACAGCTGACAGATAGGATCAACAGTGGATATCTTGAAAATTTTCCACACCATTATTGCTTTAGGAGATTTCCACAGTTTCAGAAGTTTCAGGTTCTTCATGATAAGAGGCAGAAGGGCAGGCTTTTATCTCTCCTGTACAATGGCCAGCCATAGAACTCAAGGGAACAGCATTGTTCTGTGTCACAATGTCGATGCAGTCTGGTTACTGTGTGCAGTCTGTTGGCTGTGTCAGGGAATCTTCAAGTTGGGTATTAGAAAAAGGTCTTTCACCCAGAGGGGGATTGGGCACTGGAACAGCCTCCCCAGGGAAGTGGTCTCAGCACCAAGCTGAACAGAGTTCAAGAAGTGTTTGGACAATGCCGTCAGGCACACGGAGTGATTTTTAGGATTGTCCAGTCCATGGCAGGAGTTAGAACTGATGATACTTGTGCGTCTTTTCCAACTCAGCATACTCATGGTTCTATGACTTTATGTAAAAATGGAAAGGAAAGCAATTAATCAAGTGTACTATCATTCTAGCTATGCATCTATGAAGAGGAAAATCTTTACATGATAGATCACTTCTAGAAGGACAAGTTAAAAATACTAGGAAACTAAAACTGTCCTAACTTGTTCTGAATATATTAGACTAAGAATTCTCTCCATTACAACCAGGCAAAAATTTTATTCTTTGTACACTTTGAATCAATATCAGGTCAGGACTTTAGGGAGATAAATGTTTCTTTATAAGAATTCATGACATCTACTATTTTGACTGTTATATTTACAAGCCTCTTACAAATACATTTTACTTTTCTAGTTTACTTAAGAGCTGGAGAGTATTGCTTGAAGTTGGGGCTTCATTAATTAATATATTTATTAACTTAAAACTCTCCATAGTTTTGAAATACTAGTAGT
Organism: Serinus canaria; assembly: GCF_022539315.1. NCBI lineage: Eukaryota > Metazoa > Chordata > Aves > Passeriformes > Fringillidae > Serinus > Serinus canaria. Next base: position 85,572,223 of record NC_066313.1, on the reverse strand, counting down.
AACTTAGAGCGAGGAAAAATGTGTTTGTGTATAATACCATCAGACGCAACTGCAGCCAAAACAAGCAGAGAAAGCAGATATGTAAGAACCCACTTAAATATTTTGTAACAGCCATTATAATAAGATTGAAGATGATTTCTCCATCCTAGGCTTCTATCTTTTCTGTGCAGGAAAGCTCTTCTGCATTCCCTGAATGTGTGAATAGCTCCTAAGAGCTGTAGATAAATGTCTCTTTGGAGCTTTATCATGTTTGTGAAGAGATTTTCTTATATTCAGAGACATTGTCTTCTGCTCATATGGCAGATCCATACTCTCAGCTATTCCTGATACATTTTAGGTACAGCTTCATTAACAAAAATTAAGTTCTTTCTTGCCCTTTCAAGGTCATATCTCAGGTGTGGATCCAAAGCAGCATCTGCACGTGACATTCATATATATCTGCACAATTACTTCATTTTAACCTGCAAAATTATTCAGTTAGCATAAATTTAACAATCATGCAAGCCAGCATATTGCTTCCACATTGTACTGGCCTTACATGGCAAGGCTTTAGCATTGGGTGGTCTGCAGGTGTTGTCTGTGAGGTGCCAAATGGCTCCAAAATAGATTCCATATTGTCCAAAGCTTAGACCATATGTGATGCTGGTAAATCCAGCTTCCTGGGGGGGTGGAGAGGGAGGGGCTGATCTCCCTGCTGTCCAATGTTAGGACACAGAGGAATGGTTCTAAGCTGCACCAGAGGAGGTTAAGACTTTGGAAGCATCTCTTTACCAAGAGGGTTGTTAAAAAATGTCATAGGCTTCATAGAGAGTGCCCAAAATGTTTCACTGTTAATGAAGCAACTGGACAATGAGCTCAATAACCATCTTTGACTTTTGATCTGTCCTGAAGCAGGCAGGCAGTAAAACTAGATGATCACTTTACGATCCTTCCAGCTGAAATATTCTATTCTATTCTATTCTATTCTATTCTATTCTATTCTATTCTATTCTATTCTATTCTATTCTATTCTATTTTAAACTGCACCTGGTATGAATCCATTTTCTTTACAGTAAAGTAGTCCTACTTTCAAGTTCTTTGGAAATTGCAACTAAAATAATTCCTTTCTCCAGTATCTGACCAATATTCTCTGGTTTCCAAAACTCTGACCCACCCTCAAGGTATGAGAGTGCTGTATTCCATTTTCCGATACCTAGTAAGCTACATTTCTGTGTGCCTTTGTGTATGGTTTCTCTAGACTTATAAGGCTCTTTTTGTTGCTTTCTTATTCATTATACACTTTTATTTATTTAATTCCACCATTTCCATACTCTAATATCGCTAATTGCTTTCCACAGTTTCTTCAAGTTCTTTCTCTTCATGGTCTGATTAAAATCAGTGCAGTTTAGTGATGGATAGAAAAGAGTTACGGAGATGGTAAATCAGTTCAGACTGTGTACACTCCCGTTTATGCTGCAAGTCAGGATTCAAATTCAAACTCAGATCAGAAAAAAACATAAAAACTACTTTTTAAAGATACATTTCTTATGGTGGCATGTGTTTTCAGATTGTCCTCTGAATGTGGCAGAGGTGTGGATGGGGAACACCAGCTCTGCCCCATTCCTAATCCACATTTAAGAGTATTTGCAAACAGATATTATTTCACAAGAAAAACAGATTAACAGATTGATTTATTTTCCCTCTTTCCAAGTGCTACTTTTAAACACAAAGAAGAAATAGGCATTTGGAAGCAGGAAAGCAGGAAAAGAATGATCAGATGCTTCTAGGCAGATTTGCCACTTGAATTTTCCATGTTGCACCCATTTCACAGCCATTCTTTGAAAACATTCACACTCTTTTGTGGGGCTGTGAACGGCCCAAAATTAAACAGAACTGAATGCTTTAGTACAAAACAGGAGCTGGTCATTTCCTGCAATATCTGGTCTATCTGCCTTATGCCTGGAGTGAGGGAATGAAGGAAGAAGGGAGGAGTGTCATGGTGGAAGTTCCATGGTGCTGAAGTTCAGAATAAATCTGTCTCCTGGCAACTCTGAGCATTTGCTTTCCCTTCCCTCTACCCACTGTTGTAGTACAGCAGAATACAAAGTCAGCAACAACTTTGTATCTTTCTGCTGAAAAAAAAAAGACTGAATGCAAGACAGAGTAAATATAAAAGTAAATCAGAAAATGGAGTCTCTCCTACCCAGACATGTCCATCCTTCCATGTAAAAAGATGATGAAAATATTACTCCTGCTTAATCATCTAGCTTTAAAATGTAGAGACTTGAGGAAGAGGAGAGGTTCCAGTGTTGATGCCTGAACAGCACTCACGCTGTATTGCCCAGTGTTCTAGTAACAATACCAACTTCTGAGGGCTAAAACTAGTCCTCTGCCTGCACCTTGCTCTCCCCATCTCTTCCTAACTCTGTTTTCACTCTTGCCACTTCTAAATTTAAGTCAGATATCTTAGACTAGGACATGAATGTTTTAAGATTAACATTCAAAACTCAATTTTACATGAGCTTAGTACTCTCTGAGCCAGTCTGGATCTGGCCACAGATGGAGCAGGTTTCCCTTTATCATCTCTTTACTTCTTTCGTCTCAGGAAAAAGTGAAGCAACCAGGAAAATGGTTTTAACTAACACATGATTGTTATCATAGCTGGGATTAAGGAGTTAATATCCAGCTCAGTAGTGGTAGCCTCTGAAGATGAACTAACTCCCTCTCTTGCAATTGTGGCATTGAGTTCAAATCTGCATATATGATGGACAGGCAAGCCCTGCTTTTCATAGGCACTGGCCTCAACTTACAGATGGACAAGGCCTCAAATGACACAAGAAAGCTCCTTGCCACACTCCATTTGTCTAAATCACATTCTGTCCCTGATGATAAAAGAAGAAAATCCATTTTAAGAATGAACCTGCTCATAATATCCACATTTCCTAGTAAGGATTTTTCAGGCAGGAAGTAGTCCAAAGGAAAAGATTTAAAATATTCTTAAATTTCTTTTATGAGCCAGTCTATTAGCTCCTAATTTCATAGACCTTTTGACACAATCAAAGGCAGCTTTCCCTCTTGTCTTACAGGTACTCTGTTCCAAGCTGGAGCCAGAAATAAGCCTGTATGTAATGTGACTCAGGTGACTGATCACATTAAAAAGAGTAAAAACCAGTGACAGAAAATTTGCAAAGAACGAGTGGCCTGCTATGTTTTGCATGATTCATTGTTGGCCAGTGAATAAATTTATAAAATGACATCTCAGAGACTGGGAAAAAAGAGTGGGTGGCAAAGAACACAATGTATTTCTATCACATCTCTCCATCTCTATTAGCAGAATGGCGAGAAGTGTGGGGGGGTACCTGCTGCCCTAAAAGTTAAGCCAAATGCAGAATTTCCTTTTCTAAAGGTTACTTCAGCAACTTGAATGTGTGCTTGTTATTCCCCAAACTTTCTTTCTGCTCTGAAATCCTGTGCTACCCTCCTGTGACATTTTCTTGCATGCGCTCCACTGAAGTTTGGGTCTATTGTTTCACAACAAGGGAGCTGATCCTTCAGCAGTTACTTATTTATTGAGGTCACTCGAGGTCAGTGATGTGGGTTTTATGGGGTGCTTTTTATTTTAGAATCTGGTCAGTCTGCTGTGTTGGAATTCCTTTAATTTTACAAAGAGAGATGTACACGGTGGGGGAGTTTCATTTTGAAATTAGGTACATATCAATAATAATGTAGGTCTATACCTGCATTTTATGCATAATTGCAAGTTTTCAGTGTGTCACCCTGCTGTCCTGATTTTGGCTTGATACTAATAGGCTTCTATAGCTTTTCATGAGCAGGATCTTAGTTTGTTATTTTTCACTGAGGGGTTTTTTGTGTGTGTGTGTGTGTGTGTATGTGTGTGTGTTATGCAGCAAGGAAGGGCTACTCTGCCTTACCTCTCACATTTCCTCCTTGCCTGGGTGACAGGGGATTTGTTGACATTTGCTGCATGTCCTGTCGCTATTATAAATCGGAAGCTACATTTCAAGCTTCAGCACACTCAGAGTTAAGCTGCACTGGAAAGTGACAATGAAAAATATAAATGGAAGAAATTTGAAGATGTGAAAAGGGAATTATTTGGGGAGCCTTTTATTTTAAAGCATTTTAAAATGGAGTGAGAAAAAAAATCCTTGTAATGATTTTTTAATGTAAACTTTTTAAAGTTGGATTGGGGCTTTTTTTGTTTTGTTTTCTGAGCTGGATGCTTAAAGTTTTGGTTCTAACTCTTTGTTTAGTCACCAGAGTTTGCCACTCTAAAATGGTCCCCTGAAATAATTCTCATTACAAAAAAAATATAGGTTTTGTAATAAAAATTTTCCAGAAATCTGAAAGTGTCATTATAAATAGTGCTTGCTGTCAAGATTTTAAGGAACTGAGAAATTTGATGAAAACTCCTCACATTTCTGCTTATATAATATACAATAAATGAATACCAACTATTGCAAAAAATAACAAAGAAAACTCAAAGCCAATTTTACAGATCATGCCAAATAAAATATTTCATCTGACCAGGCATCAATATTTCTTTTATAATTTAACTTTATGGGAAATTTCTAGAAAAATGTTTGTTCTTTTCTGTTCTATACTTAAAGGGAAGGGGCGTTTTTTATCAGGATATTTCTCCTAAAACTCCAATGGACTTTCTTGTTATTTATGAGTTTCATGTGACCTTAAAAGGAATGTGAGTACAAATCAGTTTATTTATCTGGGCTACTTACAATGATGTCTGTTTAGTGAAGTGTAATTCAGAGGCGCAATTTTATAAAGGTGGCCACAAATCAAAACCACAATTCTTAAAAAAGTAGAACAAGTAGAAGGCATAAAATAAGAAAAAATATGTAATTCAAAAATATTTTTCTTGACCGATTTTACCTTATTTCATTATGGTTTTTTTCTTTTTCTTGGGATAATTTACTGCGTAATTCAAACCTGCAGATAATTTCGACCTCTTTTCCTTTATTATTAGCTATTAAATTTTATTTAAGCTTGATCGTTTTTAAAGGGATGGGTGGGATAAAGTGAAGCTTCTAATTTTGCATCCTGCTCTAATCTCCGATTTGAGAGTGCTATACTCTGGGGTTTTACATAGTAATATACGGGCAGCAGATAGAGAGATGTGATCCATACCCACACCTTTGCATATCAACCTCGAGAGGGGCCTGCATGTTTTGCACTGGTGGCTCACCAAAACGCTCCCTTTTGGACTTCAAAACAGCTAATCGCCCTGTGAGGAAACCTCCTAATTTTTTTTTTTTTTTTTTTTTTTTTTTTTTTTTTTTTTTTTTGTTGTTGTTGTTGTTGGGACGGATTTGGGGTTTTATTTTTTGGGTGGGGCGACGGGTTGTTATTCCAAAACGGCAGTCCTCCCGCCCTTAAGTTGAATGCTATTTTCAGACTTGGCCAAACGTCTGATTTTTGTAATTATTGTCGGGATTTCCTCCCCCTTCCCCCTCCCCAGACGAAAACTAAAATTGTGATTTAGATATTTGGTCCCAGCGGCCCTGCCTGTGCTCAGCAAATGGTTCCATGTCACTCGCTGCATCACAATATCGGAGTGGCGGCGCTCGGTGGCAGCTAATCCTCTGAGCCCGTTAATAAGCTTAGGAGCACGTTCATTGAAGACTGACGCGTTAGTCACAAACAGGGAGAAAATATCTACTGGGGGAAGCTGAATTGGTTTTAATCATCTGCTAATCACCAGTAATGAGACCTACTCTGGGGAAGAAAAGAAAAACAGATAGTCAGAGGGAGGTTTTGTTCTTCACAGCGGAGTAACAGGGAATGAGAGGGCAGCTGTTATTAGGAGAGAAAAGATGGAAAGAAAGGAGGGATTTGGCCAGACCAGATGAAACTTCTTCTGTGGCGCACTGTTTTGTTAGCTGAGTGTTTCTTTCATTCAGCCTCCAAAACTTCAGATCTGTCAGCCTCTCTGAAAGCCCCGGCCCACCTCTCCGAGCTGCCGGGGAGAAAAGGCGCCGCCACCCCGCCCCGCAGCCCCCGGCCCGGCCCGGCTCCCCTCCCCCGGCCCTGCCGCGGCCCGCGGCGCCTCCAGCGGCCCCTCCGGAGCCGGGGCTCGGCCGGCGGGCCCGGGAGCCGCGGGGCAGCCCTGCCGGGCCCCGAGGGCTGCCGGTGGGTCTGGGAGGGATGGGGACCAGGGGGACGCTCGTCCTTGAAGGTGCCTTCCTGCCCCTCTCCTCGCCCGTCCGTCTCGGGAGGTTGGGCATCAACGTGGCTGCTGGGAATAATTCAAAGAGAGGGACAGACACATCTGCCGCTGCCCGTAGCGGGGCCGGGCTGGTGTGTGAGCCCTCCTTCGCACCGGGGACACCTGAGGAGAACCTTCGCTTCGAGAAGCAGGCACCAGGTTCTGCAGGGAAAGGGGAGCAATGAGCCCAGCCCTGATGCTCAGTCCGAAGAGCAGTGACATAGCTAGGCCCCATGCCCCGTGCAGATCAGCGCGCTGGCTGCATCCCAGGTGCTGGTGTGAGCACCTTTGCCTAACACTGGATGCCGCAGGTCACTCCGTTCCTTAGCAGTAGGCCCCAGGTATCTCCTTCGGCTAGATCATGTTCACTTCTTTTTAAATTTTAATTGGGTTTAATTTTTGGCTTGTAATTGTGCATCTGGCTCAGAGAGAGGAAGAAAGCCCTTAGCTACATCTTTAAAAATCCAATCTTGGATGAGCTCTTTAAGTGATTATAAAGTTGACTAAGTGTAAAAGCTTTGCAAAGGCAGTAATTTCAGATACACTTCTGGCTGCTAAGACATGTCTGTGTTTCATTTTCTGTATATTTTTAGGGAGCTTAAGTGGGGTGGGTAGCTCACTCATTGGGAAAAAAAAGGGGGTTTTAAATGTCATGTTTCATTTGGCTGTGTGGAAAAGCTGAGTATCAGATGTCCTGTCAGGAAATAAGATACACTGATATACAATGTGCAAACATTTTATTTTGAAGAACTCCTTCACAGTCTCACTTCATGGAAGTGAGTTGCCCAACTTAGTCACACGGCTAAGAGAAGTCTACATCCTGATTTAGGCTTAATTCTTGGTTTAGAGCTCATGGCAACAGGATATCTGAAAGGGAAAGTATGCCTAAGTTTTTTTCTGAAATAATTCTTATTTCCACCATCACGGAACAGCTCCCAGTACACCAGGATGTGGAGAGAACCTTAGCCCAGATAAATTTTTTAACCTCTTCTTTATAGCTTATTAAGAATGGAAGCAAGAATTACTATTATTGAAGATCATCACAACATCATGTTTCTGATTTTGGAGAAAGGTTCTCTGGTGATCTGTGGATAGCTGGTATCAATGAGAAATAAAACACCATCAGGCAGTTTTCAGGTTTTTTCAACAGAAGGGTTTGAGAAACTTAACATGTAGGGAAAGATGACACTTCTCTAAATGCCTTTTGTTATGATATGACCTTATTTTAGTACCATCCAAAGTCCTCCGATTTATAGTGAGAAGACAGAACCACTTTGTAAAGGACAAATAAAATCAGGAAAATTTAAGCTCCTTTTCCTGTGTCCTAAAAGAACTGACCCATGTGTTACCATTTACTCCTGTTTAATTACTCCTTATTGTGCAGCTCACCTTGAATGAAGAATAGATTGATTCTTGAAAGTGGCTCTTTATTTTGGGGACCATCATCCTCATTTGCTTCCCAGCAATAGTCTGCAAGGTCTCACACAAAAGAAAAATAAAACAAACAAACAAACAAAAAAACCCAAAAAATAAGCAAGATAAAAAAAATACAGGAAAAAAAAAAACCCACACAACTTGCTGTTGGAAACCAAGACTCTTCAGAGGAGTTCAAGGGAGAAAGAAACCTCTTGCCTGCCTGTTCAACAGCTCTAGGATTCTCAAGCCATAAAGTTATGAATTGTTACGTACCCGGTGATCCCCAGCAGTAAGGCAATGTGCAGAAAGTGATGTTTCAGTATTAAGATTTAAATTTGAGACTGAAAATGAACTTTAAAAATGCCTCTCTATTCAAAAGAAAACAATCAGAGATGCCAGCTACAGTCTAAGTGATCACATGTAAGTACTCCCTCCAGTTTGAAGGCAACTTTTCCCTGATAGTGAGCGTGTTATCAAAGCCTTGAGGTAATGTTTAATTGCACTCTTTTTCTTTTCTTTTTCCACAAGTATATTCAGCATTGTACTGATGTTTTCTCAGTTAGTTCATCTGTCTCTGTATTTTATCTTTCTGTCTGTCAGGCTTATTAGCATATTTTGACAGATTAAAAGGCTAAGGTCAAACAAGCAAATCCCCAAAGAAATACTGCTAATTATTGTCATATGTTTTTTAAATACTTTTGGTTCTTCAAAGAATTTCATAAGGAACTAAATTCAACTTTGCAGTCTGTTTCTTTCATGAGCCCCTCCTCTCTTTAACATCACTTTTCCTAGCCACCCTCCAGTGCCCCCTCACTCTCATTTCTTTAGGCAAACAATTAGCTTCTTACAGAAATGCAAGACTGTATTTCAGGTGAGTTACGTTTGGTGGAAGCGTGCCTGGAGTACATACTGATGCACACCCTGTGAGCAGTGTTCATGAAGCAGCAAACATGGCTTTGGATGTTCCACAATGTCTGAAGAAGTAAAAGACCCTTTTTATTGCTGACAAAGCAACATGAATGCCCTTCTTCCAGAATCCTGCTCAGGGACTGCTGGGTGTAACATACACCTGTGGTCAAAGAGTCCTTCACACTGTAGCATTTTCCCTCTTTGTATGGTGAGGAGCATTGGTTAGGATCTGGAGGTGGTTAGGATCTGGAGGTGGAGTCAGAAGACCAATGAGCTGCATACTAGTACTAGATGTAGTACAAACTTTTCTGTACCCTCAGCTTCTTAGAAGACAAATCAGAACAAGCAGATGGTCTGAGAGTGAGTGTAAAAATTAAAATAAAAAACAAATACAGAAGTCCAACATACATTCAGTAGGGAGGATTGCTTGCAACCACAGTCAGCTGAATACTCTCTGGATTAGTTGTTGGCCAAGGTAAAAAATAAGGTGGGAGCTGGTCAGATAAAGAATGATATTGGCTTCTTGCGAGGATGAGACAACAGGTGGCTAAAATAAATACAGTGCTTTTGGTACAAAATAAGCAACAAAACAATCCTAATTAACCTAATGATCAGACATGTATTTATCTTATGCCTCCACTTTTCTATTAATTTCCAGACACTTCTGTGTTTCAAGACAATACACGTGGTTTTTAAGGGACTAATTTTTTGATGGGTATGCAAAGGTAGCATTGCCAAACCTTGTTCATGGCAGGTAAATCATTACATGGCCTAAGACAGTGTTCATTAGCAGCATTGTCAATCATGTAGGAGTTCTGCCAGAGAATTGCTGATGATACGACAGGGTCAGAGACAAAGATATTCAGTCTCTATTCATTCATCAGATTTTTTTTTTAAATCAATTTACAGCATGATAATTGAGTCAAGTTTATTGTGCTGCCCCTCAAACAGTGTAGGATTTGGTGATTATAAATCTCTTGGTACTGAGACCACACAAAAAAGAGAAAGGGAAAGAGATTAAAAGGTAGGAAGGAAGGAATGTTGGGGTAGGGTGGGGAGATGAAAGCTAATTGCTAAGATAAATATTTTAAAAAGGGAACATTTTAAATGGAGAAGACATCTCTTTAAGGTCAGAAAAATAGTTGAGAGATTAAGTCCTCAGTTAAAGAAATTCTTCCTCAGGTGAAGGGCTAAATTGCAATTCAGGTATCTGTAACATCGGAAAATATTTCACTGATAAAACCAATGTGTATCCATCCCAGGGGAACCATACTGCCTTAAAAAGTGTTCTTTCTGCTGTGTTGGAGAGCCCTTTTGTAAAACACTTTCCTCTTCATACATGCATAGACGCTGTGCATGCCTGCGTGCACACGTGTGCATGTAAGGCCTGTGTGCCGAATAGGTCTCTGTGTCACGAGACTTAAAAAATAGTGAAAATAACATGGAACAGGAAAGTGAAAAATCTCTTTTCTAAGGCATAAACAGAAGTGCTTTCTACAGGGAGGAAAGCCCTCTTATATCAAGCTGCGCATCACTCTCGTTTCCAGCACAAATTTTCAGTGCTGCATTTCCAGCCCAGAAAAAGGGTTTTTGAGCCTCCCTCCCATGACCTGCACCCTCGTCACACTTACACCAAAGACTTAAAATGAGTGCTATTGCCATCATACAAAGGCTTTCTGTAAACTGATGTTACTGGTAAACATGTAACTGCTTGCACATCTACTTTCCTCAGTTTGCTATTTGGCTGATTTCAGACACATGATAAGTAGATCATTCCTAAATTTTCGTATAATTACGTTTAAATATAATTTTGAGCAATTAAAATGAATGGGAGAGGAATTTATATGAAATCTGTCTCAAAATAAACCTATAGAAGTGTTACATTCCAGGGTGATTTCTTAAACTCCCTTTCATACAGCAACCGTGCTTGTGAGCTCTCCTCTCAGACCCCCGACTCTTTTCTGGGACTCATCAGGCTGATGCTGAACATATTTAAATCCTCCCCATAAAAGGTTTAGTCTAAGTTGCTTCTCCAGTACTTGTTTGAACATTAAATATGCAAATAATCATCATTACACTTCCAACAATTACACATGTTTGCGAGCACCATGTCAAGTACTGGCAGCAGTGCAATCATTTGTAAAGACAAATATTCCATTCCAAGAGATGTCATGCTGCTTAGAAGATTTCTTTTTGTATTAGTAGCCACACTGCTGCTTCATAAAGTGTGCAAATGAACGTGACAGTGCTGCCAATAGCTGCCAGTTCCTTCCTCTCGGCAGAGCAGATGTCAATCAACCATCCCAAACAGACAAGGCCTCGGTACTGCCGCAGACATTAAACATGTAGGATGGAGAAGGGAGGGCACAAACAACACAGGCAGTGCAGGGGCTCGGCATACTCCTCACTCTCCCTCTCCCTCCTCCTTCTCTCCCTCTCAGCCTCTCTCCCTCTCTCTTTCTCTCTGAGGAGGCCTGAGGCCGTTGGAATATTTTAATTTCTGATTTCTGACTATATTATCATGTGTTTGTAACAGATGAATTGTAATTTGTAGCTCTGAGGTGATATGAAAAGCTGCCTGCGACCGTAGGACAGATGCAGGCGTGTGTGGCAGACTTCTCTCCTCACTGCTCTTGCCTCCTTCTCTCTCTCTCCTACTCTTTATGTAGTAATGGATAATTGTCAGCGTTCACTTTTATCACATCCAAAGTAGCAGCTTAGAGAAGATGCAACTTTAGTCAGGACTAATCTTGCCTCCTCCTGAAGTGGGAAAATCCCAAGTATTTCAGGGTCCTATTGATAACCCTTGTGCTTTTTTTTCCATAAAAGACGGATGACTCTGGCAAGCTTGGGAGACTGCAGATAATGGGATTGACTTGGTACTTAAATCTCAGTGAACCAAGACAGCATAAGTAATTAGTGAATTGGATCCATACTGGGGTGCTAATGATGGCTAATACTGCCCCACACCATTCTAAAACCCACAAGATACACATCCATCTCATTCAGATAAAACCGAGGGGACACTGTTTTGCGGGCATCATTTATTTCTTTCTTAGCACAGAATTTATACCCCTTGAAAAAAATAAATCTAATTTTCATGGAGTGACATCCAGAAGAACAAGTGACCATTCTGTCAGAAGAGTTCATTATGATCACAAATACCTCTGGTGTTTTTAATTAAGAAAGGCTAATTAAGAGAAACTATGCATTTATCTTCTTATCTAGTTGTCAAGGGGAAAGTCACAAACACTAAGTATATGCTGTTTGAATGGGAGAGGCAGTTCATATTTTTAATCTTTTTTGCTTTTTGTTTTTGAACAGACTGAATCCTCACAAAGGAGAAAGTTCATTTAAAGAAAGTATTTCTTTTTTGAAACTGGTACTCCAACTTTTGTTAAGTGTAGTTCAACTTCACATCCTGATTTTCCTCCAGGTTAGTATAATTGGGTAGAAACTAGCATTCTGCCTCATTTTTCTTTTCCCACAGAGTGATAGCATTTTATCAGGATAATTTAGATAAATGCCTTTCCATAGGGTTTGCTTATCCTTCCAGGAGCTATGATCGACAAACAGCCACATAAGATGAATGGCATCGTGTTTTGATCAAACGTATTCTCATCTAAAAGTAGAGAGGGTTTGAAGGTGAGGGGAACGTCTGTTTTCCTCAGATGTGATCGTCAGAGGGTGGTCCTTCCCCCCCCCGCCCCCCCGTGCCCTCCAGTTTGTTACAGTGGCTGCGGGTTAGGATGTTTCTGCGTTGGAGCGTGCGCATTGCACCTATCAGATACTAAAACCAGGGACAGATCGGTAGAAGATATTTTAACTTAGTCTAACACTCTTACCATATAGCTTTAAAGAGAGAGCTGAAGATAGGAAGGTTGTTTGTGAGGGGAGATTGACAAAGAAACTGGGAACTCAGGTACCCAGCTTTTGTGCTGCAACCTAAATCTTAAAGCCGGAAAACTCTTGCCTCTTTCAATTTCTTATTCCAGTTTGGTTGTTAAGGGACATTAAAAAAGGTATGACTCGAGGCAAACTTGGACTGTAGCTTACAAAGAGTTAAGATGCAACATTACAGACTAGAAGCAAAAGAGTCACCTGCCACACTATTTTTTCTTTTATTTCCTTTTTTTTTTTTTTCTCTTTTCATTCAGATTAAGATGAAATCTTTCTTTTCCTGACTGTCAGAAGAGCCTTAATTCTGTGCTGGGTTATTTTGGCAAGTACCTCTGTAAGTGTATGTGTGACCACAGTAGGCAGTGCTTTGAAAGAAGAACTTCATATTCAACATTTGAGGAGAAAAAGCTGTTTAATGCAGGGGCTCTTCGTAGTCCTTATAAATCTGTAACTGATTAGGAGGCATTCAGAGCTAATGTAGGATGAAAAGATGGGCAGATTGTCGGCTGAGAAGGCGGAAGCGGGGGTTGGTTGGGGTAAGGATCTGAACTGGATTATAACAAACCCAAGTTTTAGTTGGGATGGAGCTAAAGTGTTAGCCTGGAGGCAGGCAGGCTGCTCTTCATCAGTTGAAATACTCTCACCTCAGTGACTCTTTCTGTTTCTCAAAAAACAAAGATTCTTCCTGAAAGCAGTGCTTTGCAAATTGAAGCTTTAACCTTATCCTTTCTATCCAACCCAGAGATCTTTCTCCCTTTTTTTTTCTTTTTTTCTGCACACAAGAACTTGTAGCTTGTGTAGATGCCTGTATTTATAAAATTCCAGATATTTTTATAATATTAATAAATCACACATTCCTTTAAGTCAAAAACTGAACTCTGCCATCTCCCCAGCCAGGTTTCCTTTTGCATTTCTGCTTAGCACTGATTTATCTGTCTTCCTCTATTTCTTAGGATTGCAGTAATAGCAAAAAATAAAACAATTAATAATCTTATTTTCACCATGCAAGATCTGAAGTACTTTATCCTGAAGAAGCCTGAGATTTTTTATTCCACATAAATAATGAGGATTCTCATTTTATTATTAACAGCCTTAATTGTGAAGCACTGCAATGTGGAAGGGTAGGGTGGAAGAGTATGAGAAATATTGTTTTTAAGAGGCAAGGATACACTTTCTGCAAAATTAAAATATCACTTGTTAAGGAAGCTCCCTTTTCTTATATTTCTTACTATAATTGTTCCCCTTCTATGGTTTTAGCTATCGGAAGAGCTTCATTGTTTATCTTCCTAACAGCCTGCATTTTCCCTTGAATATGATGAATACAGCTGCAGGACCCTGCATTGCCAGTTCTGAGAGTTTGTCAGATGGTGGGAGTCGAAAGAGTTTTCTAGCAGAAAAAAAAGTCCCTCTCTTCTTTTGACCTAATTTGTTCAAATGTTTAGTAGTTACTCCTATTTCTGCTGTCCTCCCTAGAAATAGGCCTAGAAATTGCAGGCACTGACAGAATTAGTAACATCACTGGACAGTGTAATCTAAAACAGTGCAATTCTCAATTTTTACTTCTGAAGTATCATTCCCAATTTTTTCCTCACTAATCAAGAAGACTTTGACAGAAACCAGAAAGAAAAAAAGCTAGAACTTATATATGATTTACCCAGTTACATCTAAGACTTTCACACCCTATTAGCGGAATTACAGGGCTTGTAGTAAACGGTATTAAATCTCAGACACTTGGCTAAAAGCAGATCCATATCCAAGGTTAAAGAAAAGGAGGGGTCATTTTTATGAAGATACTGACCTTTTCCAAACTAATATCTGCCACGCATTTCTATTTCTAATGTTCCAAAAGGAGGTGAGCTCATTTCTACATCCTTTCTAACAGGATTTTGAAAGTTACAGTACCTAAAAAAAAAAAAAAAAAAATCCAGAACCCTTACATGAACCTGAAGGCAGGATAGACTTCTTTTTGATGCTGAGGGGTGGAAGTAAAGATTGCACTTGTTTTACCTGCCCATCATAAAACCTAACATGAGCTGCTTGAGCATTTTCAAATAACAGGAGAAATATAAAAGAATGAATTCTGAATCCTTTTTCTCCACTGTAAAATGGCCTGATTCTTGTTGTCTGATGTGGGAGACTTTGCAGTGCACATAGATAAGTAGTAGAATCAGAAAAGGTTTATGTAGAAGGAAAGTGGAAGCAATAAAAATAAACAACTCTTTCATTCAACTTCTTATTTTCGTTTCACCATATATGGCAGAAAGACAGAAGGAAGCAAGTCTTATTTTAAAGGAAGCAGCTCAGAATATCGTACTTTGTTCTTTACATCCTATACCGGGTATCAGGATGCTGCTGAAAAAGTGCCAGAATTAAAAGTAATTCCCTCAGCTTCAGCAAACAGTCCCGAAATCTGCCAGATGCTGGCATATATCCACTGGTTTGAAAGTTTGAAAGCAGGCTAAAAAATTTAGGGGTAGTTTTTGTTTGTTTGTTCCTGACCACTGATAGCATGAGCTAGCAGCTGGTAGAAGAATAAAGGAAAATGTGTGTGTATTGGCAGCAGACAATTTATAACATGAAGTGATTATTCTCTCAGTCTTAAACATCAGAACTTGTGTCTTAAAAAATAATAATTTGCTTGGACAATTTTACAACTGAGCATTTAGTTTTTTCCCATTTTTCCTTCTTCAAAGATGTGTTGGAATTTGTAACCAACAAGATACATAATTTATCAATCTGGTTCTTTTTTTTTTTTTTTAAGAGGCGTGTTTCAGTCTTGTTCTTTTTAAAGCTTATTGCAATCCTAGCTTGGTAAACCTACATCTCCACCTAGTGGTTTCACAGAAAGGGGACGCAATCGTTTTTCAGACAGTGTGAGCTTCCAGATAATTTGGAGTTCAACACCATTTTGAAGGCATTGCATTCTTTCTGAAAGAAATATTTTAAAACTTGTGATTAAATATAAAAATATAGAGAGATATATAGATAGATATAATTAAATGTTAATACTTTGTTGCCATGTGCAATAGCCCTTTTATTTCTTAGTGTTAATAAATACTTTCAACAGAAAAGCAAAATTTTAGCACAGCATCAGTTCATCCTGTATTTTTTCCAACCCCATCCTAAACGATGCTCGGGCAGTGCTGGAAGATTCCCATCTTTCCTGCAGCCACATCTCTAATGGAGAGTGTGACCAAAGGTACAAACCAAGCACAAAACAACTAACAAGACTTTGAAAATGCTCTGAAACCTCTCCTTTGCATAGTGATGTTTTTTCTAACTCTTTGGTTCAGAATACTTTATATCTGCCTTAAGGAACCTACAGGAAATCCATTTAGGGAAGAGGCATGCACAAGGTATGTGACAGGTACCAGACCAAGACAAATTTTTAAAACTGTTATGCCTTTTCTCCAAAACATTAATATTGTATTTTCTTGACTCTCCAAAAGATTCTATCTCAAATTTTGCTTAAAAAATTAAATATATATCTATATAAAAATATATTTATCTTTGAAATATTCTTTTTCACAATAGAGGAGGTAAACGTTCCAATCCCAACACAGTTGCTTATTGTCCTATACAAACACCTTAAACCTACCCTGCAAGAGATACCTCAGCATATTGAAAAGGCCTCTTTGGGTACAAAACCAAATATTTTCCTGTACCAGCAAATTGATTCCTCTTAAAAAATGAAATATAGGCAGAAATTAAATTAATCTGATCCTGCCCAAAATATCTTATTTTTCTCAGCCACAGTTATCATTCCTCTTTCATGCTTCTGCAGTGCCATCCACTTCATTCAGCAGTGAAAGTCTAAGTGGTTTTTTGGGGGTTAGAATCCTATTCTTCTAACAAAACCATCAGTTCCATAGGACTACCCTGAGCGCACAAAATTAAGAATGTGCCTAAACCTGTGCAGTGTTGGATCCTTCACATGGACAGTAGATGTACTGTTAATTAAATGCTACTTGTAATAAAATATATTAAAGTGATTGAAGCTGCTGTAGCTGCAGTGGGCCTAAAAAGTACAATAATCCTTCACTGTAATGTAGAATCCTCATGTCAGAAACATGTACAGTGCTCAGAAAGAATATAATTAATGCACATTAACATATATACTCAGGGACAGAATATATGAAGAGGGTGCTTTGGGACATGATTAAATTTTTTGTGACTTCAAATTAGGGAAACTTTGAAAACTTCCAGTTCAGCTATTTCCAATGATTAAATGGTATCATAACTTTTCTCTAAAACCAAACAAATGTGAAGTAATGAGAAAATATAGGTTTATTTCATTAATGAGCTATTCCAGCCTTAAATATTGTTTTCCACAAATACAATAAGTATTGATTTTCTAAGCTGATTAAGAATGGATGGCCACCCACAAATAATTAAACCAAATATTTAGTCTTGTATAGTTAAATGAAAAATTAGATGCTTATTTCAGAGCTGGGTAGCACATGAAGATCATTAGATAGTCCAAGGTCAGTATTGGATAAAAACTAAGAACTTCTGCAGAATAGAAAGGAGAAATTTTTTTTGGAGAAGGAGCTACATTTGGGGTGGCTCAGGCTGAGAACTTTTACTGTCTGAGATGGTCACTGAAATTCAGAGGTGAAAACTGGAGGTGAAAACAAAAGCTCATTTTCCTGTAGAGAAAGTTCACCCTTCCCTTGAATAGTGAGACCTGCAGGGCACTGTCAGTCAGCACAATGAATTTAGCAGCAAGAGACCCTGGCTGGGCTTGCCCTGAGCCCTGGTGGCTTGCTGGGCTCCTTCTGAGCAGTTAGAAACAGTGTCCTTTTATGCATGCTCTGCCTGACACGTCCATGTCACAGATGGAGACCGAGTACTCTTGACAGCACCCAGTTAGAAGCCATTTGGGCAGACAACACAAGTGCAGCAAAACTCTCTGTTAGCTTTTAGGCAGAAAATTTGAGCTGGTTGAATAACAAGAATGAGGGATGGCAAAACCGCCACACTTCATTTCTCTGTTACTTTAGCTGACTTCTGACTTCTTTACATTTCAGAATTAGATAAAAAAAAAGTAGGCTATGTAATTTAGCAGAACCAAAAAAAACCTACTAGTGTTTTTGATTCTTTCTTCTGGTACATATGAAGCCTAAAAAGTGGAAATTAAGTCTTTTTAGGAAGAAGAAAAGGTCAGAGTCCATCTGGGCTTGCCCAGTCTTGCTTGCCAATTGCTCTCTGTCCAATTGTTTAAATTCATGCCAGCAATCCAGCAATCTGAGTTTTTAAAGTCATCTAAATAGTCAATTAAAAACTTGATATGACTGAGCACTCTTCATTGGCTGTCAGAGCAATAAAAGGGCCACAAATGTTTTATGATATATATATAAGAGGATGAAGTATCTAGTGCTGCTACTCAAAAGATATCTTTTTCTTACTGTAAAATTCATAGTCTTACAATACGGGTAGCTCTGACAGAAATCTAGGAAATCCTTGTCTCATGGAAAAAAAAGACAAAACAATTTGTGGCATTTGAAAAAAGTTGTGTGATTCTTTAGGAAAACTGGAAACCCCACAAGTAGTCCTGAAAAATAAATAATCGAAATAGCAAATTTGCCTGAGTCAAGGGAGTTGCAAGTATTTGAACCACTGTAGATGTCTCATCAGCTATGGAGACTTCTCACCAACTGCATCTTCAAGAGAATTATCTGAAACTCAGTCATCTTGAGGGGTCACTTCCAACATATTATAGTGTATGAAACAAAACCAGTTTACAGATATAAACACCAAATGGCATTCTTCATATAACATTTTCTTGGACCTAAAATAAAGAATAATTGTGAGCTTGCTTCAACATATTTTTTTGTTTTCCAGGCCAATGAACAAAACTACATAATTTTCCATACCTTTACAGATCAAGGAACAATGCAATACCCCACAGCTGTTGCATAACATAGCTGGAAAACTTCTGGTGATATTGTGTCTTCTCTCTTGTGTGCTATGGATTTCTCCATATTCAGGTTTAATTTTCAGAGTTTGAAATAAGCACACACTCTAGATGAATCATTATTTCTAAAATTTTTAATCTCATAAGTAGAAAGACTATCACACAAAGTAAGTTTGTCATTTACAGGCACGTATTTTATCAGAGTTTTACTACAATAAGCTGATGTATAAATTCATTATAACTAATATATAAACCATAGCATAAATTTATAAGTTCCAAACATATTTTGCACTTTCCTGCTTTTCAGAATCACTGATTAATTTTTTCTCATGTTATTTCTCCTTTTTTTTTTTTGGAGTGTGGCAGGGGAGATGATATGGAATGAAGCATTTTCAAATGCAAGAAAGATTTCTCACAACCACATCAATCTTAATGTAGTTTTACCTTAATGTTCTTGGAAGTCCATACATACTATGAAACTTTTTCTTCAAAACCAAAAATTCTAGACTTCCTTCAGTCACAAGGGAAATGACCTGCAGAGCATCCAAGCAGTTACGTGAGCAGGGCAGCACTACAGAATACGTTGTCCAAGCCACTGGTAGGAAAAGGCAGCTTTTCTTCAGCCTGTTCCTCCAACTTCTGGAGTATTTTAAAATCATTTCCAAACCCTGCTAAAAGATCAAAATATACTTCAGTTTTGTTCTTTAAACAAAAACAAAAGCCAAGAAAAAAGCCCACCAAACAACACAAACCCCATACATATCATCTGTTTGTAAATATTTCAATGTTCTCTATTCTGGGTATATCTAACATTACTGTGTACTAAGACTTCTGCACATAGTAAGAAGTGCAAACTGAAAAAAAATAAAAGTGCATGGGGAATAAAGGTGTTTGTAATTTTAGTTGAAGTCCAGGATTGCACTTATCTGGTGATTTCGTAGAGGGGTATTGCATTCATTGATAACAAAAACTTTTGACTAATTTAATTGGTACACAGATTTGGAATAATGTAAAATATTTTCCTTATTTCTGTAAAGCTATATGTATGCGTATATACATTTGTTTGTATAGCTGAGTAACTTAGAAAAGGAGAGAATATAAATAAAATCACATTGAGAACCATTGCATTATATTAACAAATACAAGTCATTGATGTGTCTCACTTGTATAGAATCAAAGTTGTAGTGGAGAAAAAGGAGAAGAGGATGCTAGGAATATTTAAGGTACTCACAATACAGAACACAGAGTAAATGTACAAAGATAAGACAAAAAAAACGAGTCTGTAACATTTATTAGCTAAAGATATACCCTGAAAAAAATATTGCATATATTCATATATTCAACTGATGTATACATTTAGCTTTAAACGTAATAGTAACTGTAGGTTTAGTACTAATAAATTGGATTCAGAGATGAAGTCATGCAACATAGTCCAGCTCAGACCTTTGTAGGGACTGCCAGATTTTGCTTCAGATTTAAAGGTCTTGGTCCGCTTTCAGTCCACAATTTGGCAAGGAGCTGATGAAACAGACTTGGATATTCTCTTCTCTTTTGGCTTTAGTGATTTTCTGTGCCATTAATAGATGAAATTGCAATGGTTTTGTGTTATGAAACAGTTTCTGTGTTGCTGTATTGTGTGTTATAGTTCGGTGTTTGTAAGGCTCTAGGGCAGCATCTACTGCAGTTGATTTTATATGACTTCTCATGAGATTTTTAAACTTAAGCTGTGTATTAAAGTTCACAGGCTGAGTTGTCTTCCTCAGCTGTTGCAAGATCTCACAAAACCATGTGGGCAACAAGGCTGGCTCCCTCCAGATATGACAGGTGGTGGTCCTTAGAGGGATCAGTCCTGAAACCTTGGGAAAGCAGAGCTGGAAAGCTTAGCTGTAAAGACTCAAGTGCCTTCAATAATACACTAGTAAGTTTTTTGAAAGCCTTGAGCTCCACATGATTTTGTGGCAAGGATTTTCTCTGAGTTTACAACAGTTTGAAGTGCATGGTTTCCAGCAGTCACAACCTCCACAGACTGTCAGCCAGGCTTCTGGGATGCTTCTCAAGTGGCTTTACAGCATGTGTGGCTTGTGACATGCCTGTCCCCAGACATGGTACAGAAAGGCTGAGCCCCTCACTGCTATCCAGCTAAGCAGGCTCTGTTCTGTTCACTACTCACCCTTGCTGACTGTGAGACCTGGTATCTTTGCTAACCAAAATTTTCTTAGGCTTTCCCTTTAGAAACAGCACAAGTATGTCTTTTTCCTTCTTCAGTTTCAGCATTTGAAATGGGGGCAATGCTGTAGGTTTTGATAACACATCATTATGGTCTAAGAAAGCAATAAGATTGTTGGAAGCACCTGTTAATGTTTTCCTACCAGTGACCCATATATTATATGCAAATATACAATTGCTCTGTAGCTGCAGAAATGTAACAATAGGTTGCAATTTATAGCAGCAAAAACATTCTAAACACTCAGTAATGTCCTTGGTTGCTGACTGGTCATTTGCTATGACTTCTTTCCTTACAGACATGAGCTTGGAGCACCGTTAAAAGTACTCTTTAGAGAGATCTAAAAGAGATTCCACTCAAAATGAGCCCTGATGGCTGAGGGGCACACAACATGTAGCAATACTACCATTTACCTGTGGAGGCCATGCCTGAAATACAGGTCAAATTCTGAGTGTAACATGCAAAAAGATCCTTAGCTATCAAGCTAAGCTGTAGTAGGTTGTTACATGGAACATAGAATTCATTGCAAAAATTGTTAAATATTTTAGAAAAGCCTGCCCCTTCAGAAGAAGGTGAAGAGATGAAGTAAATCAGGTGTTTATTCTTAAAAGCAAACAATTTATAAGTTTAACCTATAAATACCTCTTGCCTGAAGGTATCTGACTTACTAGTTCAGTGGACTTAGGTTTTACTTATTCCTTCCACTGCAATGGACTAAACAAAGGCAAGCTTGGGAGGCTCATTACTGCCTTATTCCAAGTGTTTCAACAGCTCTTTACTCTCTAGTGGACACTAGCAGGGAAGGTAAATCTGATTTCTGAGGTCTTTTTGCTCTATCTAGTTATAATAATTCACTAAATAACTTTCTCTCTAAGCATAAAGCTCTTGATAAAGATTTGTCATACACCTACACAGCTTTTTTTTTTTAATTAATGCTCTTCATTTATATACAGTATACCAAATTTGGCTATGACTGATTTGCTTCGTGTCTACAATGTGACAGAAGAAATTTCTTGCATGTCAACTTTCACCATGCTTGAAATGCCAGGGGAGCAATGCACAATCTGATAAAGTCCTCTTAAAGAAAGTTGGGGATTTTCCATTTTTTTAAAAAATTCAACTCATCTCAAGCCAGGATTTCTTTTCAGAAGATATGCTTCAGGCTTAATTGGGGTGCTCAGTCTAGGGTAAATGGGTGAAATTTAAGGTCCAGCAATACATAAGCAGTTTTTCTCAGTAATCTCCCAATCTCTTCAATTCTATGCATTTAAAATGAAGAATCTTGCAGTGTGCAGCCTGCAGTATGTTAAGTATTTTTGGAACATGGGCAGAGCACTTACACCCAATAAGTAACTCTACATCACTTGCACAGTGAATTCTTTCCAGGTCTGCATAAAATAACTGAGTGCAAGTGCAGATTGGCAGAGTACAAGTGTGTGGATGGTCTCTCCAATGTTGCTTCAAAGCCATTGTGCAATGGCAATGAAGTCCCTTCATGTTTTTGCAGCGACTTCTGTGAACCAGGGAGAAGTTTGACAAGAGGATCCATGTTTACCCCTGTAAGAATTTTCTACCGAGGTTGTTGACAGAACAAAGAAAATCAAGAAAAAAGAAGGATAAATAAGAGAAACCTCCAACTGCCTATTCCAATAAGTACTTTGTTTGTCTTTCATGACCAATGAGTAAAGTGTAAACTTATGAGTTTTGTAAAAATATATAAAAAGCATGCATGCTATAATAAAAACAGTTTGCTTTGTATTGTCTCTGTCTTAATTACAACACCTTCAGATCTTAGCCCATGTCACTGATATCTGTGTTCTGTGAGTCCTAACACCTTACTTTCTGGAGTCAAAAAATCTAGCCCTGTGATGTCAGGGTGACCCTTCAGTTCCTCTTAGGAATGAGTTTTTAAAATGAGACAAGACACATCCTTAGAGTCATGGTTTGAGGAAAAGCTTTGCCATTAGAACTACTAGCAATGACTCCACTTTGCCAAAGAGTTTGAAAACACAAAGATTAAAAAGATAAAAAATGTGAAAGGAACTGTGAGGCAGCAAAAGCACCTGTTAAGAGAAGGTAGAATCATGAGTGTTTTGGGAACAGTTGTGGCTTTTTACGAAGGTGTGCATTACACAAGGAAAAATGACCAGATATTTTATTCTTAAAATCTTTAAATCTCCATCTCTTCTTTAAATCTCCATGTTGCCCAGAGTTATGGTGAGCATCCCTCGTTTTGGTGGGAGACACATGGGTGCTGCATCGTGTCTGGCACAATATGTCAAGTCAAACATACCAGCTGAAAAAGTGCCTTGCTTTTGCTCAATTAGTACTGTTTGCTTTGTGGACCTCCATTAGCAAGTATAAATTTGTACAGTGGTCACCATTTAAAAATCAATATTTACCAAGGGTTATCACATCATCAAGCCTAGGACACTAAGTAGTTCCGTAAACTTTGAGCAGAAAATAATACTGCGATCTGGTAAATATTTAACACACGTATCATTTTATGGTAACCACTACTTTTGATACAGGTGTTCATTACCTCTTCCTAGCTAAACCTCCCATTAAATCACACTGCACTGAAGTTAAGCTTCACTTCATCCAGATTTCAGGTAAAGGAATAGGGGGGAGGAAGATAGTGAAACTGATTTTAAAATTAATAAAATGAAAAAAACTGTAATGAATAATCACTTTAATTTTTGTTGCCCTCTTATCCCAAACATATGATTCAGCAGGAATTCTCTGTGGAAATACCGAATACATGGCTAAAATATATCTTGGCAAAAATAACTCAGGTTCCTTTTTCCTCGTGATGTAGTAGGGTATTTTCTGTTTGGCAAGGAAGGCTCCCCAGTAGCTAGCTACCCTGTCCAGCTTCTTTCAATATAACCACCCTTCCTTTGATGTGTAAGTAACAGATGTTTAAGACATAAGAAATTAGATAGACTGTGATTACTGAGAAACAAGTTAATTTCAATTCATTGCTTGATGTTCTCATTCACTTGTTCTGAAAATGACAGTAGTTAGTAGGGTTGTTGGTTTTTTTAATTGACATATTTTATGTTTAACAATCAACTTAAACTTAACCTATGCACACCTCTAATTTTGAAACACATCATTTGCGAGCTAATATGTCACTTTTTCATTGTAAATTGGAATTATTTCCAAAATGGCTTTACTTTAATTATATATAATTGTACAACTTAGCCAGCTTGTTTTCTCGTAGGCAATAGGAAGAGGTAAGGAGAAAGCAGGAGCAACAGCTTTGTTTTTTCCCCCTTTCACAAAACAAGATTCATTCCCTCCCAGTTTTCTGAAAAAGAGGTATTTCAAATTAGCCAGAGGAAGCACTTGGCAGGGGAAGGACTAAGTTTGGGGTTTTCTGCTGGAAAGGAATAGGCATGATTAAGAAACTGTCTTAGATAGCTCATTAGCTTTCAAATATTGGATGTGTTTGGTTGATAAAGGTAATAATGTTCACACAAGTACTGTAAGGCATTTGACTTGGAACCTCACAAAATTTTGATTAACAAAGTAAAACAATAATAAACTCAACATGGTGTATCTTGAATAGCTTTAAAAGTATGAGTTTTTCTTGAAATTGCTATCAGGGAATTCTCACAGAAATTATGTTTTCCTAGTCAGGTCTTCAGGGATCAGTTTTTAATGCCATGCTGTGAAATATTTGTATTGGTTCAGAGGAAAAGACTTAGAAGAGGTGTTTGAAAGAACTTTCTGAAATATAGTACAGTTAATTGTCACAAAGAGGATGCCTGGAAAAGCTGAGGGTTTCTCAATGAAGATTTTTAAGAATTGATTAGTTACGTTTGGTCTATGTAAGTTCACTCTCATCTGATCTCTAGTAGAGATATGGTCTAGATGACCCTTTGAGACCTGTCCAGAACTGCACGATTTGAAGCCAAAGTGATCACGTAGGGATTTTGAGGGTAGTTAGGAAACTGTAGCAGTGATAAATAAAAAGAGGGTAAACTGATGAAACAATGTCAGCTGAATCAGTCTCCTCACATATGAGCAACACAGTGTTGGGGCATAGCCCAGCAAGAGGACAGTGGGAGTGAAGGGGACAAGATGGAGCATAATACTCATCCTCCTGTAGCTGTACATAGCTGTACATTAACACTGTACATCAGAGAACCTCTGTCCCCCATTCTGCTCTTCCCAGGCCAGAGAAAAGCCATCAGAAGGCAGTGCTTTATAATTTGCCCTTGCAATAACTGACCCCAACAAATTATGCCTATATAGTTCCTAAGTCAGGCAGCGTTTTCAGGGAGAAGTATTTTTTTTTATGTCTAACTCATTTCATTGATAAAAAGCAGGTGAACTCTTTGATATGAAAACACTAAATCTCCTCTTTTTTTCTCTATTGTATCAATCTGTCTTATAAAAAATATTACTAGACCTTATGAAATCTGCTTTTTTTACACCCTCTGGCCATCATAACTGTAACAACCCTACAGTAGTTGTAAATTGAACAAGTTACACTTTCTATCAGTGACGTTAATTAAGTCCCAAACAAGGTGTTAACGCATTTAATAGATTCCACATCAGAAAAAAATATTGAAACACGTCTAGAAAGTTTTAATAAATTGTGTAGCTCCAAGAGAAGCTGAGATTTGGAGCTAAACCAAGGAGTTTAAAAGCCTTTTGGTCCTTGTTAAATGGGAGGTAAAAAATGGTCAAATACAATTTTTCTCTTCATAATCTATGAATCTAGAGCTCTGTAACTGAATACCAAGAGGTGATTAAAAAAAAAAAAAGGGTAGAAAAGCTCTAAACACACTCATTTCTAGTTTGTGATTCAAATTTGAGGCTTCTGTATCTCTCAATTGTTATTCTGTGTTCACCTTGTGAAAAGAAACAGACTAAGGCTTCACAGGATGAGAGTCAGGCCAGTACAATGTACACAGGCTTTTAAGCAACCTCCTCAAGTACAAATCTATGTCCAAACCTCACAGTTTATCATGTGTTAAGCCTATCCAGATGGTAGGTAATATTCTGGTATTAGCAGTCCACATCCATTTCCACTTCCTTCTCTATAGAAAATTGCCAGCAAGTCTCCCTGGTGGTCTTTTAAAAGTAGAGATACTCACATGTATATGAATGTACACCACATGTATTACAGTATTTTGCTCTGAAGTAAAAAACAAGCTCTCAGTAATTTAGAATTTGAAATATGTAGAAGAGCACTGCTTCAAATGGTATGAAATTGTGCTATTTTCAAGTACTTTCCCTAACTGCCTCTGACAGTCCCAGACTTCTGAGAACAGGACTTTGAAAAAGACAAGAAGGATCCAAACTACAAGTGCTTTGTCTGCCTTCCTGTGAGAGCTGGAGTGATAGGGCATTGTGTGAATAAATGCAGGACTCTTCTCTCCATGTAGCATCACAGGCACTGCTGCAGCTCCAATTCAGACTCTTATCAGCTGCATGTCCAGAACAAACTTGTCAAATTTATGGACTAGGAAACCTCGAGATTTTTAGGATACATACCAGGCATTTTAGTATACACACATGCATACATACATACATACATACATACATACATACATATATACATACATTTTAGTAGTCATACCAGGCAGCAAATATAAGTATGGAGTTACAGAGTAAATTGTCAAGGAGTTGTAGTCACAGTGGTTATAACAAAATGTGTAGCTAGAGAAATCCCAGCCTTGCAGGAACTAGGAAAACTGTGGGTTTTCACCTTTAAAAATTACTAGCAAATCATTATGGCTGCCTTTCAATTTTTTCAGGGGCTGTCCAACTGTCAATAGGTCCCAGCAGAAAGAGCCTCAGCTCTTTGCTTCCCTCTTGCATTGTTCCCCTACATACACCTTGCCCTGCCTCTGGGTAAGGCCTGTGACCACAGTCTCTATCCCAGGAGAGGAAGACCAAGATGTGAGGCAGATGTTCAGGATGCACTGCACAGCTCTGCAGTTTAGGTGGGCTAGAAATGAAAGTGTCTTAGAGAAGGAGCTAGCAGACTTGTGTGAGCCTGAGGTTTCAGTAACACAGAAGTCTCCAGTCTTTTTCTGCATCCTTTTTTGGCACTCTGTGGATGTGCATCACTTAACAGCAAGAAAAAAAACCTGAAGCCAACCTAGTTTTTTAACCTTGGATTCATTACTAAAATCTTGCAAACTATTTCCTTGTGAAAATAGGGTTGGTTTTGGTTTTTTTTTTTTTTTTTCTTTTCTGTGTTAATCATCTAATATCACCCAGCATTTTCTCCTCTGCTTTGTTACAATGGGTATACCACCTGGGACTTTAAAGTCCTCCAGATGTCCTACTCCACCACGTGTCATGTGGAACCCCAAAAACCTCTGGACTGTTTCATTACCTCTTCCTTAGATAAATCTCCTCCTCCACAGCACTAGCAGGCAGCCCTCACAGGCATCAGCCTGAGCATTCAGCAGGTGGGCACATCTGAGATGGTCTGAGCAGTAGCTTCAGGCAGCTCACTTAGATGTCTGACTTGAGGAGGGGAGGATAATTAAGTATCTCAGTTAGGAACATTTCCATCCTTTTTATTCAGCCAGAGACAGAAGTAGATTGCCTAAGCTCAGTTCCTTGCAGAACCTATTTTGCTTCACTGAAATGTGGAACCTGAAGGAAATTTGCAGTTCTGAATGTGTGTATTAAGTCCCTGCAGCTAAACAATATGAGTATCCTGCCTGCCTTCTTCCACAGTTTGTAAATCCCAAACAAGCTCAGGCACCCATAAACCCTGGTGGATATGGCCAGAGATTTTCTTGCATAGCTACTGCCTTCACTGCTGTGTTTTTCTGTCTGAAGAGCTGAAAGCATGCCTCAGAATTCAGAGATCTTTACAGGGTGCATATGTTGGCATCCCAAGCTTGCAAAAGAGAGGTGCATATTTTTGCAACACATCTCTTTCTTTTACACACACTCATCCTCTGAGGAAAATTTTCTATTGCATCTGCTACCAGCAGTGTCGTGGTGTTTCTGTTACCCCTGCGAGGTGCAGAAAGTACAGAAATGATGGGAGTGAGTGGTCAGCAGCTTAAGTGGCACAGAAAGTTTTTCAGCTGCCTGTTCCTGAGACTCAGGAGCCTCACAGGGTTAACCCATAAGTAGGCTTCTGCCATGTCTTGACACAACTCGGAAGTTTGCCAGAGAGCATTAATTAAATTTCATGCTTTCTATCAGACTTATTAAATGTACTCATCTCTACCAGCTCCCATATGACATGGGCTATTATTGTTGTTATTAATATTACTTTACAATTAGTGTGTTGCTCCCTAACCACCATTAAATATGGCTGGAAAGTGTTTCTGAGTTGATACTTTAAGACCAGACTAACCTATAAAGAGCACTGAGAATTATAGAAGAGAACTTGATTTTAGGAGTCAAAGAACTTTTGCTATGTTAAATTTTTAAGGAAATGTGTCTTCCCAGCTGTGTCTTAATTTTTTCAAGGCTTGCCTTGATCTATGTCTGCATTTTGGAAAGGTGAGGTTTATTTTGGAGGGGAAGAAAGGGGAATGATTACGACAAGAAAAGGTGCGGTAAAGTGTTCAGAAATGTTTAGAGGAAAACTGGTGAAAATATGCAAATTTACTCAGTTCTTGCTTTATATTTATATTATTTTTTCTGTTGTTATTTTTAAATTATGTCTTTAATTCAATGTAGCTATGTGAATTTGCTAGGATTCTGCTGCCATGGATTGCTTAGCCTGGTGATGGATCTCAGATAATGAGATTGTAGATAGGAGTGTACACTTGTTCAGCCCTCTGCACTGCAACCTAAGAGAGCGTCTTCATGGTAGATTGTAGAAGCTGCTGAGAGAGATCACAACACTATGCTGAGACCAAGTAAACATCATTCAAATCCCAGCTCTTCATCACATGAAAGTTTATTGGAACAAACATACCAAAATGTCTGGTATTTAAAAATTTTAGTAATATGGAGTCTTTGATAAAGACTGCCAGCTTTAGGACTTTTATCCTGTGCTATTTTCAAGCCCAGTGTGGAGAACTGTCCTACTTTTCTTTTGTTGGATTGTGCAAAAATCAACTTGCATTTTGCCCTGGGAAAGAGGCTCAATTTGTATTTGCTTAGCCCTAAGACTTGTGCAGAGAAAGCAAGTTTGTCATGTATCTGTCATGACATTATCTAGATAATTCCTTTTGATAAGCAGTATCATTCTTCTGGAGCAGTATTGAAGAGGACTTTACCCTGAAGTGAATTGAGGGCAGCTGATATGGTTGGATAAATACTGAAGTTCTGCCTGGTGGAAGGTAAATGCCTTCCATGTGAGAGGCAGTCTATGTTCTTTGATCGTAAAAAATATCTCAGGTTATTCCAGAAATTATTCTCCAGACCTGATATTTTAAAGTAGTTTCTTTTCCAAATTTGGCCATTAATACAATCACAAAAAGAAGGTATTCATGTTAAAACACAGCATTATACAGAGGGAGCTTGGAAACAAACTTGTTTCTTTCATGGCAGTTGCACCACTGCTTCTGAGCTGTGTGACTGGATTGATGTTTAAACCCTGCCATGGCAAACACAAGAGCTTTGGTGGACTGCAAAAGCTGAACAGAGAAACTATACTCCAGCAGAAAAAAATCTCCAGCCATGGTTGCAACCCACAGTTGCATTCCTAATGGAATATTCTGCCAGTGTCAAAAAAAATCCTGCAAAATACAAGGCATCTAACCCCAGGATTTCTCTGTACCAGCATTAAAATTGCTGCAACCTGCTTTAGCACTGGTAGGAGATTAACTTCCAAAAATACCAGTAGGAACAAAACAGTAGAAAGCCCTTTTTGTTAAGCTTGTTCTCACACCTCAAAGTGCCCCAAGAAAGATAAGTGAGTTTTTCTACTCTCCTTTCTGCTGTTGAGTGATTGCTCCCGAGCACAGCTTTTGCTGTGTCCTGCATGCCCACTCTCAGCCCCACCGGTGTGCGGAATGGGTGGCACATAAGGGTGGAGGAGGGCACCATTGATAGCCTCAGTGAGTCAGGGTCTGGTGTCACATCCAGGTGAGGGAGCAACAAAAGCTCACACCCCTTCATCCATCACCTCTGACCCTTACACAAAGGCCACAGCTATAGGGGCATTTGTCAAAGGACAGTGAGCAACTGAGGCAGCAGTATTCCTAGCTCCCACAGTTTTATTTCTCATGTCGTATTTTTCTTAAGCTGCAACCCCTGGAGGCAAACTAGACAACCTGAAGATTTCATATGTCATTAAAATTACACACATACACACTTTCTCAGGTATTATGTTAGTGGAGAAAAGCTTGAGAATATGGCAAAAAGAAAAATCCAGCCCAACTCTACGGACAAAGGAAAAGAAAACAGTACTTTTAAATTATTTAAACACTGTGAGCCAGCCTCATAATTTCTCAGTATTTGAAGCTGGCAGTAATTTATATTGCTAGGTACATGCCTTAACACAGGTGGTACTTGTCTGCTTGAGAATCTGAAGGCAATATCTTTTATGGTCACAAAGCAGCCAGCCAAGTTTATTTTATTCCTGCTCCCATTTCCTTACAGCTCCCCAGTTCTTTTTTCCCCCTTGTCCTTTTCTCTCTCCTCAGTACCCCCCCTACTCATCTACCCTCCATATAACAAAGAAGAAAGAGGCTTGTGAATTTGTTATATTTGGTGTTAGAGCACGGGCAAATTCTGGAGGGATCAGGCAAGCTTGATTTCATCTTTCATAAGCAGCATCTCCCTCCCTCTCTGTGCTGCAGCCTGTGGTGACACTGACCTCTGGTGATCACACAAGTAACACTCACACTGAAGTGACACAGCTGCGATGTGGAACCACAGTGGGATTTTTTTACTGGAACAGTGTCTCCCCGTTAATGAGACTGTATTTTTCAGTCTCTCTCCCACCATGAAGGTACATCTCCTATGGGCTTGCTGCGACTCTGGCTTTGCACATAGGAATCATCACAGTCCTTCTGTTACTCAAATAAGTTTTCTACATTTCCCAAAATACATATTGTACACGATAGAGAAGTTTGTAGTCTGTCACACTATTTCTTGAATACTGACTTGCATATTATGTTTCACAGGAACCTTAATTACTAAAACATTCTGAATAAGCCTGTGGTCCTTGCAAAAGTGACACTGTGCAGCTTCTTGCAGCATGCTTCCACCTCCCTGATTTCTCCTTGCACTCGCCAAACACGGCATTAACTCCACTGAAGTGAACGGAAACCAGATCTCCACCCAGGCTATTTTTGTCCATTTAGCCAAGAAAAGCAAATAAATCCAGGGCTAACGCTGCAAGCTTTCAATTCCTCGTTTTAAATGTGCTCTATTATGATGTTGGAATGATCTCAGCACACTGATGTTACAGAATCAAATATGTGCTGCAGACCTTGGCAGAAGTGAACATTGAGTTAATGAAAAGAGTTTCAGCTTGACATTAGCTCTATTTTGTAACCTTAATTCCTCCCTAATTTATTCTCTGGAAATTTTAGAACTCAACCCCATGCAGATGGTGTGAGAGAAAATATTGTGTTGCTTATTAATTGTTAGGGTAATGACACAGGTATGGGAAAGCACACTTAGAATGAGCTTTAATTAAAAATGTAAAAACTGGTGATACTCTTAATTATATAATCAATGTTTTTCGAACATCACCTGGTACTGATGTAGCCCAGTAGGTATGAACAGTCCTTGAACTTTAGGATAGCTTAAAATGCAATGAAAAGAGAGAAAGATTAATTAAAACCAGGTCATTTAAGTAAGCAAAAATTGTTTTCCACAAAAAACCACATGGATAGGTGTCAGATTAGATGAAAGATATAGACAGCTAGATAATAATCCCCTTGACTGTGTGTTTAACTTTTCTTCTATTGATAGGTTTGCTTGAGTAGTATTAAAATATTTCATGAATCTGTTTAAAACACTACTTTACTGTAGCAGAATGAAAATGAATGCTTAGTAGTCTGCTGTATGCTTTTAACAAACAGATTTCATTTACTCCTTTGAGCCAAACAAAATTAGAAGAACCTAAGGGTCTCTGATCATTAGCCTAAAATTAATGATCAGTTATTGAATAATTAACTGTCATTGATATCTCATTTATAAACAAATCAATGGACCCATTTAAGTATTTGTGTAATGATAGTAATATAATCCTTCCTCATATGAACTGCAAGTGAGCAGACCAAAGAGAAAAAGCACATTCTCCACCCAAAGTAATTATGAGACCTACTTAAAAACCATTTGCCTCAGCAGAAATGTAAAGTATTTTTCTGCATAATTTACCTCCAAGATGTGTGCATTTGGCTTCCACATTAAAAACTGAAACCTGTGTGAGTGGAGGTAGTGCTCCAATAGCCTTGAAATGTGAGCACATGTGTGTGGGAGATATTTCTAAGAGTGTGGTAAAGCACCCCCAGCCTGAAGGACCTGCGGAGGAGGGGATCCATCGGTCATCCCCTGGCCAGGGACTGGAGAGGGGCAGCAAAGACTCCTGCAAAGGGACCTGTGGGAGATGGGGCTAGGGAGGGAACAGGAGAGGCAGATCCCCGTGGTTCGTTAATCCCTTCCTCCCGGCTCTGCACTGCTTTCCTTCCCACCACTCAGAACTGCTCTTCAAGGCAGTCAAACACACTCCAGTAATCTGGGATTTAAATCAAGAGGACCACCTTTGTTTAAAATGCTCTAACATGCATAGTGCATTGCAAAATTGCTGTCACCAATGAAAATGGCTTTATAGATGACTCCATCCCTGTATTTTTGAAAATACTCTCCAGTGTCAAATACTACACTAAACATTGATTGTCTTAATAAAAAGCAGTGGCATGCATGCGCTCGAGGAGGGTGTGGAGCGGAGGGCTGCCGTTTATTTCAGGGCACAAGTACAGACAACTATTTAACTATTCAAACCAGAAATAATTTTAAAATGTATTTCAGTTCACTTGGAACATTGGGGACTTACCATTGCTAACCCTTTCAGCTGGTAGGACAATGAATGCTTGAAGCAGAATCACTTATTAGTGTTATGAAGTGTTTTATATTAGTGTTTTGAGCATTTAGTAAGAGGTCTGTGAACATAAAAAATACCACAACTGGAAACAGTAATGTTTGCCTTATTATTTCAATGAAAGCTTAAACAATAGCAGCAGCAGTTACTCAAAGCAGCAAAAAATCCAAACTATGGGACTGAAAATCTTAATTTTCAGCTACATTTATTAAAATAGTAGCTATATGGGTATACTAACCCAAATCTCTAGTTATTTTTGCTGTCACACATTTGCTCCTATCCTTTTGCAACAAGCCCTTTTTCAAATTCGCCTTCAAGTTTCTATTAGCTATTTCTTGAAGAGTTCCACCCCCACTCTTCTGGAACAGCAATTTTTGAGTATTTTCCAAGAATGCTAAGGTACATTCTTTGCCGTAGCTGTCCAGTTTTGCCTCAGTTTGGTATTTGTGTGTTTTTTTTAAGAAAACAGGCAGAGTCAGTAAGGAATTGAAAGGAACACAGATTTCCCTCCCATCCAAGCACAGGGTCTATGTTCTCTGTTGGTTTTGAAGAAGGTTTGTGTTCTGGAATATGGCTGTCCCCTCCTATTCTGCCGAGTTTACCAGCTGCCATGTGACAAGAGTGTATTTTAAAATGTTTGTGAGCTTCTTTTTCAGTGAAAAATCTGTAGGTCTTTCCCAGCCTTCCCAAATGTGAATATCTCTCAGACATATGCCAACATATTGGAAACTTTTTTCTGTTGCAGAAATTACACTAAAAGCAATATGCATTTATGTCTGATTCCACTTCTGAGTGTGGAGTAAGCTGTGGGAGTGAGGGTGCTCCTAGTTAAAAACCAGGCAAGGGGAAGGCTGGTGGGATTTAGTTTTTGCAGGTGACCTGCTGCTACAGAGATCCATTTGTGATCATTCCATATTGGGAAAATTCAGAACCAAAAGTATTCATGTCTGAACAATACAGTCATTTTAAAAAATCAGTATTTCACAGTATTTCATAGTATTTCAAAGCAATTTCTAAACACCTACAGAATTCAGTGCATTTGTTTGCAGAAGGAGTTTGTATGATAAACACAGGATAAGCATACTGCCCCAGAGAGGGAGAGGATTGAAGAGCTCAGCTTTAGCCAATCCCATTCAGCATGGATGTGCAGGCATCACAGCAGGCTGCAGCAAGCTCCCATCCCAGCCCCACAAATGCTCCCACACACCAAGCCACTGTGTTTGTTCCTATTGTACCTGGAATGTTGGCAATTGGAAATGAGATGTCTGTTCAGCTGACATATTCACGATGTACAGAGCATTGAAAGAAATTAAAGATGCAAAAGCAATGTTGAAACAACCAATTTTTTCCCCGTTTCAGCTGCTGGAATAGCAAGCTGCTTCTTTCTTTCCTATCAAATCTACACTGATAATAAAAAGGAATTTTTAAAGAGAAGTGGTGAAGTTTCTTAGCTAAAAATGTTTATAAAATACCTACTTATCTCAAAATTATAATGATGAGAACAGCTAAGAAGCAATTACTATTTGCTTCAATATGCTGCCAGTGATCTTGTTCCATGATTTTATGATTTTAGTTTCAAAGTATATGACAGAAATGGTATCGTTTTTCTTTTTATTTTCTCTACATCAAGATTTTGTAGTTGGCAGTGACAGTCATGTTCCAGTTCTGCTTACACCAGGCAACATTTTCAATGTGTTTTGAAATAAAAAAATATTATTTAGATTTAGATTGTTATTTAATTGCAAAAGTGCCAGGTTCATAGCCATGTCTCAAATAAATAAGGCTGACCTGCTCTTCCTTCACTTTAATAAATGGTTTGTGTGTGTGAGAAGTATCAGCCTAAGTAAAGCCCATGATGAGATGAAGAATTTGTTTTCAAAGCCATGATCTAGTTCTTTAATTTGAATACAAACAAGTGTGATTTAGAATTAAATGAATACTTTGCACTGAGATTTGCCTCCTTGCTTTGTTTTGCATTTAATTTTTTTCCTGATTGTTCTGTTCTTATTGTATGTTCTAAATTTTATAGCAGTGGAGGCCAGCAAAAATGTTTATCTGCCTCAGAGTCTGTACATATATTTTATATACAAGTTTTATGGTTTTTTAAGTGAAAAAGCTGTTTTCAAAGCAATTCCCCTCAGAATATTTACAGTTCAATAGAAATATCAGAGAGAGCATAAAGGGAAGCTCAGAAGAAACAAAAGGAAGCCAGGCATAATTTCATAATTTAGGGAATTAGGAAGCTATAAACAAGCAGCAAGATTAATGAAATATAAGTCTTCTTGGTTTTAATTCTAGATGATCCTATTAGTAATGTGCATAAAGGAAAGCCAAATTTTTGGTGTAATTTTTCAATTTTTTTTAAGTTAACAATGTTATTTTACTGCTGTCTCTTGACACTCCATGTTTTCTTAAGCAAACCTAAAATAGATTTGTTTCAGTGTGCCTGAGTTCTGGCTTTGAAACATAAAGGTAGCTTGGTTTTGATTGTCATCTGATGCTATCCTTTATGGTAGGGTGGGTAAGAGATGCTGAATTAAAGCAAATTTTTTCTAGAATTTCTTGAATTTAAACTCTGATCCTAAGCTTACCTGAAATAACAACCCAAAACAAAAAAAAATTGAGGAGGGCAGAGAGCTATTTTTTCTCCAGTTCAAGAATGATGAATGCTCTTGTCCAGCTGACCAAGTTAAGAAGCAATTTCAAGTTTATCAACTAAAGAAAGGATAAAGGCTTTTATTTCTTTCCTCTCTTCTAGTAATATTTCAGTCTATTTATATGAAATGCAAGAGAGAATTAAATCAAAACACTGATTTAAAAATGCATAACATTAATGTCAGAGCAGTGTTTTTATCAGCTAATGATAAACTCAGAACACCTCCCTTAGTTTTCAAGGCTGATTGCAGCTAACGGCAGTGCTAGACTTCTACACATTTAGGAAACACATTATTATAGTTTTCAAAATCATTAGTTTTTGCAAGCAAAATTTATTTTGTTTACTCAAATCAGATAAATGTTACGGGTATTTTATTAATCATTTTCCTGCTTATGTATATTGACATTTTTCACCAGATTCCTCCAGCGCTCCAAGTTGGGATGTCAAAAACTGTGCTTGCAGAAATGAAAGTATCCTCATTATGCAAATTTAGGTTCCACTGATAGGCATGTTCTGTTTTATAAATTACATCCTCTTGTCAGAAGTCAAATTGTATTTGAATAACTTCATGGAAATTGTCACCAAGATTTTAAATTGTGTGCCTTGTATGCCATTGTTGATTTAGTCAGGAAGTAAAAAATGGACATATGTTGATTTTTAAATATGTGCATGATTGTTTTGTCATAAATGTTATTTAAATGAAACCTAGATGCATATGTAATTTTTCATGTATATTTTTGTAAAGTTTTGCATTATATAAATAATCTTCATGTTTATATTTAATAAAATATGTTAAACAGTATTAGTTGCTGTATATTTTAGTCCTAACAAGTTTGTTTCCTATAAACATTCTTGAAAAAATTTCCTGTAGGGTAAAATAAATATACATGTTCCGATAAAAATAATAAAACATAAAAGTTAAAATGAAAAGTGAACTTGAATTATGAAAATAATTTTTATTTGCTATAAAAAGAATGCCTTTCTTATTTACATTTTTATGAAATTTACAGAAACAAACACAAGTATGTTTCACTCATATTGTTGAGAGTATTTAGTAATATTAAATATAAATTCATTTCTTATTTTAAGCTAAGCAATTTAATTAAAAATACATTTAAACTAATTACAAAGAATAAACTGAATTCAGAAAAGAATGTATTTAAATAATTTACAGAGCAGAGATTGTAATTTAAAATATAAAGTATTATACCCTTCTAAAAAATAATTCAATGAGATATAAGTTACCAGCAAAAACACATCCTTAACAGAAGCTCACAGTTCAGTTGATCTTAGTTTTCAGAATGACCATTATTGCAGCTGGAGTAATCTTTGATGTTAAGAAAAGTGGAAAAATCAAAGTGAAGTGGTAAATCTGTTCATTTTTCAAACATATTAATCTTGTCAAGATAATACATAAAATCAATCTTTTCCCTTTTTTTTTTCAGAGCCTTTTATTCCCTTTTATCCAAAATATGAAAGCACTTAGGAGGATAAAGAAATGCGGATGACTTTGGAAAAATGATCTGAAAATATATTTTGTCTGTTGGTGTTAAACAGTGACACAAGTAATGTGAACTGTGCATGGTCAAAACATGAATTACTTGTTCAACTATTGGAATTCATCGTATTTGTTCTGCTTATAATATGAATATACAGCAAATTTCTCGTGCAGCTTTCTTAACAATTCAACTGAATTTCAAACCCTGACAGTAACAAATACAAATTGCACCAGCCCAAAAAAATTGTTGGGGCTAATTTTAATATTAATGAATTCTTTACAACCTCAGTTCAGCAGTTTCGATTAAGCTTTAATTAGTAGCCAGAGGGGAATCCAAAACAAAAATAAGGAGTTGAATTGCTAATTAAGTTAGTTTGATGAGGTAGAGTTTTAGTAAAAGACTGGTTGTTGTTGGCTGTGCAGATTCTGACAGGCTAAAAATACTAAAGGTTATCATTATTGTAACTAACATCCTACATTACCACCAGATTTCAGCAAGGAGCAGACAGTTCATTAGAGTACAACACTCTTGTGTGTCAGTATGGGAATTAAAGTCTTGTTAATAGGATAGCAGTGCATGGGAACCATAGACCAAGACAAGAAAACGTGGTTTTAAATTTGACTGGTGATAAATTATCTAGTTATTTGATACTCCAGTATGCATCTGAATCTAATGTGCATTTATTTGTTAGGAACTGCTTGTCAGTCAATTCATTTCCCAAACGGAATTTTGTTTATTAGGCTACGGGGCTTAGTGATTTTTCTTTTGACCTGTCCATCACAGTCACATATTTCTCAATTTACATGCTTTAGATGATAAAATGTTCACCAAAAAATTGTATTTAGTACTGAATGTGTAGATGTGGGTAGGTGCAGTGTTAGATGCTCTGCCTCCAGAATCTACATCTCAAAGTAGGCAATTTAAGAGAAATCTATAAACAGACTTAGCTGAAGAAGTAGCATGTAGTAAAATTATATAGCTGTGTTTTTTTCCTAATGCTCCCTTTGATGACAGAGTAAAATCTTGGCCAGATTAACTCATTATCAAATGAATTTTTGCACTGCCAAGTTGACTATTGCATTCAATTAAATATTTTTGACATTATAAGTGTGCTACCGTAGCTCCCAAAAGATTACTAATTATAACCACTAAAGCTCTGCAGTGATAGCAGTTCGACCAAACTGCACATAAGAAATGTGTTAGCTGTCTCTGTCAGGATCGTAAGGAATGTCATTTGATTTCACTAGACTTTGATGTTTTCTATAATTTATATTTTGTCCTTTTGCTTAAGGTTTCAAAGCCTACAAACCCAATAACGAAGGGATAAGGGAAGACAGAAAAATAAATTATATTGTTTCTATGGCATTAAATATAAGCCTGCTATCAGAGCTACATAGCACTAGTGAATTGTAATCAGGTACTTTGACTTAACACTGTTTTGTTTTATAATAAGAGTGGTTGCCATATGTTGGAAGTCCTATCTGCCTGTGTCTTAGGGGTTTCATACCTCTGTAACAAATCCAAAAACTCATTTTATAATACCTTAAATCTACCCATTGTAATGTAGCTCCACTAGTGTAAATCCACATCAAACTTTCCTCATGAATGTTGCTAGAAGATTACTTATATTATCACTGAAAGCAAGGGGAAGCATTGAATTAGGATGCAGAAGATAGGGGGAAAATAACTTTCTCCAAACCTTCTTTTAATGCATAGTTTACAGTTTTCTTTCATTCAGCATGAAACTGATTAAAAGCACATGGATGTCCCTCATAAAGAATGCTTTGCACAAATAGATGCATTGTTTAATATATTTACATCCTTGAATGCTTGGAATTTGAACTTTAATGCAGCAATGTAGCGGTTGTTGGAAAGGAACATATGGTACCCACTATACATTTATTTGAATATACAGTACCTTCCTCTGCTGTCTCACTCTCTCCCAGTGGCATCCAGGGATTCCCACTGGAAGACCAGAGCCAGTTCCTGTAACCACTGCTGGTATAAGCTGTCAGGGGCACGGCTCCTGCCGGGTGTTACCAGCAGGCAAACAGGGTCACACACCCAGCACTAAGAGCAGAGGTGTGCACAAACTCTACACTCACTACTTTATTTAGATGAGAAAGGAAGCACAAATAAAGTGTTTTAAAAGAGGCATGATAAATATGATTAGTGTTATTTGGATTATTTACTTCAGTGCACGTTTATGGCAGATCAAGGCTATCTTTTAGTTCGCTCTTTCTCAAATATCAGACTGACATTTTTCCATATGGCTCGCTTACGGTGTCAAAATTAAAAGAAAGATAAAATTAATAGGAGAAGTATAGCTACCTCAATGAAATTGGCATTCATTTAAAAGACCAAGGAGAGATTTTTAGATTAGTGAAATAAAATGCATGATTATTAAAAATCTTCAAAATTCCTCAAAAGCAGCAAAGAAGTTTAACCAAATGCTATACTTAGAAGTTGTATATTCCCAATGTTTGTTTCCTTATGCCAATTTCAATACTGGTCTCTCTGCTGATCCCAGTGTAATTACTACTGACTGACAAATGTGAAAATGACAGAAGAATCAGACTTTTATATGATGTAAAAAGTATGTGAAAATTATATCATTGAAGGGCACTCAATTACTGCCTGTTAATAAATATTTTCCCTTTTCTGATTTTATTTTGATTTACTTTACAATCAAATGCAGACTATTCTAGTACACAAAGCTTGCAGAATAAGCATCTTTTCATACACTGAAAATCAAAATCTTTACAGTCACATTGTGTTAACCAGATGTTCAGTTTTGTAAATTGAGTTAGTGTAGAGCTACTAATCATTTCAGCCTTTAAATACTCAGGATAATAAAAAGAGCAATACTATTACCAGAATAGATTATTTGTTTTGATATGGAATGTTAAAATAAAATTCATGGAATAGGTTAAGTCAAAATGAAATGAGTTTTTGCTTTGCAGTCTTCATATAAGTACATATGTGTATGGGCATGCATGTGGATATGAATTTCTGTGCGTGGACATATATAAGTATAAATATATATGTATTTATGATACCTCTGAAACAATCTCCTCTTTCTCCACTCTGCAAAACGGCAATTTTTTCAGCAGGCTCCCAACCCTAGCTAGACATGAGTTTATGTGCCTCTAAATGTGTGTCAGTTCTCTGTGAGGGCACAGAGATGGGGGAGGGGACTGCCTTTATGTTGTTTTGTTTAGAAATTTATTCTTTAATCAGTTTGTACATACGAGCTGGGGTTGATATTGATGAACTTAACTTAGGAATAATTTAATAGCACCTAGCAGAAAGCAAATTTAGGCTGAATATAAAGGAAAATAACAATATAACTTGTAGTATTCCATTTTGTTGTAGCATGTTATACAAAGATTAAGAAAAAATTAAAAATTAGGCTATGTACAACTTTTCAGGTGCACAAGGGAATCTTAAAGTGGACAGTAGTAAGGTTTTCTTGGAAAGAACAGGTGCTGATTGCTCATTTTTAATGTAAATTTTCCACAAATATGTCACTCTCAGAGTTGTATGAAATACATCTGAACCAGTATTTTGGACAGAGCAGATACCTAAAGGCTTAAGAGGAGGATATCTTCCAAAAACACATTGATGGTTCTCATAGACAATAAGCACTGTTCAGGAGAGAGAGAGGTGCTTATGAGCAATCCAAATGGCAATTACAATGACTTACTAAGACAATCCTGGAAGAAAGTAAATTTTTTACATGAAAACAAATAACTCCATTGCAATGAAATTGGTTATTTATGTTTCGAATAATCCATTGATTTTAGCTGCATTCATGTATATCCTGAGGTATGTTACTGTATGAACTACAGCACAACTGCCAACCCTGTGTTCAGCAGAGACCGAAGAACTAGAGCAAAAACCCTGAATTCAAAGATAATAAATTTTAAGAGCTCTGCTGCTTAGTGGAAGATGCCTTGTGATGGCCAAGTTTTGAAGACAGTACAAAAACTTCTACCATCTCTCAGCTGAGCAGAACCCTAAAGTCTTTCACAAATTAACTGCACACACTATTTTTGTTTTAGTGTTAGTTTCTTTTAAGTCACAGTTTGGATGAATAACACTATTTCTAGCTAGTGTGAATCTGTTTCCTCAGGGCACCTCAAACACAAATCAGCTTTCGTCTAACCTGGCTTCATCAGGATTTTCAAGTCTCCTCTCTACAGCATCCGAGTTGCTGCTAAACTTGCCACGAGATCTTGCCAAGCATGTACAAAAGAATCTAATTTCTGCTGAGATTCGTGTTCCTGGCGATTGGGTAGGAGTTTGAAATGTGTTTTAACAGTGTCCACTGCAGAATCGACGTCCCTTCCCATACCGTTAGACAGATGGACAGGCTGGCAGACAGGACCAGCCTGGTTTGGGGGCAGGGACAGAAATAACACGGTCATATTTCAACTCATTGTTCAAGTTTAATGAGTTCTGCCATAGCTCCAGCACTAGAAGGTTATTGTGAGGGAAAAACAAAGGGACCCTTCTTTTGTCTTTCTTCTCAAACTATCAGGCCCCATTACTGAAAATTAAGGTCCAATAAAATTGGTATTCAGAGATAATTAGCGGACAGCTTTGTGGTGCAGGGATAATATGACCAAAGTGCTGGTTCACAGCAGTGTGTGCTGAAGTGTGAAAGAGCAAGTTCTCCATTGCTGCTTCTGAGGTCATACCCCCTCATCCCGCATACAATGTGGCAGTCAAAATACAGCATTCTTACCTGCTGTGATAAAAAATACACCAAAGCAAATAAATTATTTCAAAAC
The DNA here is from genome assembly GCF_022539315.1 of Serinus canaria. Lineage (NCBI taxonomy): Eukaryota > Metazoa > Chordata > Aves > Passeriformes > Fringillidae > Serinus > Serinus canaria. Next base: position 85,530,688 of record NC_066313.1, on the reverse strand, counting down.
CCCCCCTCCCCCTCACAGTTTTTTTTTTTCAAACAAAGCTAGATCATTAGTAATAAACTATGACTTCATTAGAATGTTCCACATAACAGGATTACAGAGGAATGTGTCAATAACTGGCAAAGGTTTGTCTTTCATTAATTAACACTTTTGTATGAATACAAACTTGTTATCCTCACTTTTTTATAGGTGAAATATTATCATTAAAATTAGACCTTGGTTTAAAAAAAAAATCTTGATGGTGTTAATTTGTACAAGTGAACATTTTCAAAATATTGTTTAGATTGGAAAAGAAACAAAATTTGAAACCAGTCAGAGTTACAGGAAGACTGCTTTTCTCTGCACTAAAGGAAAAGAAAGTTTCAGAGTTCTACTCTTTTATATACATGTATATTGAAGTGTACATGTACACATTTTCTTCATATAGTAGAATATTTAAGGAAGTAACTAATTAAATTTTTGTTCTGGTTTTTGTTGCTTAACAGAAATGCACATTAACTACTTCAGATTTGCTTTTCCCATCTGTCACTTAGGAAACAGCTCCTAAGCTTAGGGACAGGCTGTAATATTGCTCTGTTTATCCTGACACACAAAATTTCTCTGTGGACAAAGAGCAAAAAAGGAAATTCTACCTGAAAAAAATAGAGTATTTTCCTGAGGTAGAAACACAGGAATTTCTATTTTTACCAGTTTTACCTGGTAGCTTATAAATGTAACTTTTGGCATTACAGAGATAGCAACTGAAATCTTCGCATGTATAATGGAATCCTGACTACAGCTAAGTTCTCAGATACTGATGTTGTTTTACCACTGTCATGTTTACTTGGATCACCCAATGATTTACATGATAGATCCCATTAACTGAAAAATGTGCAAGTGCTTTAATCTCACCCTATTTGAAAAATCAATGGGGTGATCTAAAATAACCTTCTCTTCTTGCAGCTCATAATATCTTTTGTTTTGGACAGTTTGGATCAAAGTTCTGTGTGCTGTGAGACCAGGTCCCTTCCTATGTCATCAGGGTCAAAAGGTATGAAACACTTATGTGAAATAAAATACCAATAAACTGTCATTTTCTCACCCCTTTGCCAGGTGTTGCTGGAAAGGTGGGTACAGTAATATTTAATGGGAGCTGTTTCCCAGTACAGATGGGATTGTTGTTTTCCTCAATACCTCTTTATTTCACAATTTACTGAACAAATGGCATATTAATAAAAACCCCAAACAATAGGAAATATGAACGTCTATCTTGTTCAGGAAAAGGCAGTGTGTGTGTTACTTCAAAAGTCTGTATGGAAATACAGAAATGAATCTAAAATACTTAGATTCATCACCCATATTACGGAGACTTTCCATGAGCTTAAATTTGAAAAATGGCTTCAGATAATAATGAACCCAGTAAAAAAGGTCAATCTTTTTCCACCAAAAAAAAAAAAAATCAATATTGGTTTTGGTGAGTAAAAGTAGGTCTCCATCTTTATTTTTCAGGAGGTGTCTCTGGAATTGCATGAACTTCTTGATTTTTCAGACACTTTGAATATTTTTTTTTTAAATAACATGTTGCTCGGGGAAAATCGTGACACCCTGAAATACAAGGTGAAACCCTACTGATCCTAAACCTGCAACCAGGTTTATTAACATTACATAAGGAAGCACTTTTGTCTGCATTTCAGTGTGCAGTGGACTTTGTATGTGATTAGAAAAGAAGGATTAAGGCTGTGTCTGCATTAGCAAATAATTCAGTATGATAAGAGTAAATCAGTAGATCAGAGCAGTCAGTGCTGAAGCCCTGCATCCCGTGGTTGAAAGTTTTCACTTCAGTCCAGGTTTAGTGTGATCTCCTGGTCTGAACATCTTCATTGCACACATGGCTCAAAGCAACCTCCTCAACATCCAAATGCTTCTGCCTGCATTAGGGAATGTACCACACCAAGTGCACCTCTGCAGTGGACAGCCTCATTTACTTTTCTCTGAAATCCACCCTGAGATTATCTAGTTTGCAGGAACCAAACTGCACTGTGCAACCAAACAGAGCACAGCAACATGAGGAACCCCAAGGACTATGAACCAAACTGTGAGTGTGATGCAGTCTAGAAGTGCCTTCTAGCTAGATGAACACAGGATGTACAAATTCTTGGAATTTAAGTGACTTTCTGACCCCTGTGCAAGGTCCTCCACAGTGTAGTATGCAGCCACTAACTTTCTTGAAAGAAAGTCCTGCAGCTCCCTCTACTCCAGAGTAAGGAGTTAGACTGAAAACTCTCTTGCAGCATGCTGCAGACACTTCAGTAAGCCCAGCATTTTCAGTTTATCTCCTTTGGAAGAACACGAAAGAAAATCTATAATTCTATATATTGAAGGCTGCAGGCATGCTAAATTTACCAGGTATTATTCTTGGGTATGTAAAAGTAAACTACTGAAATTAGCAATATTCTGCCACTTAAGATTGGCATCTCAAGAGAGATTTCCCAGTGAGGAGCAGTGAGGACCTTTGCTCAGTCCGTGCAGCACAAAACCACAAACCCTCTGGAGACAGCCTCAGTGGGTTATCATAGCCCTGTGACAAGCTGATAAGCCCTGTCAAGGAGTTCATAAATCATCAGTGATTATTAGCTCAGCACTGGCGCTCCTCAAACTTAGACATCCTGCTTGTAGACCCGAGCAACTTCTCTGGCAGTTATCTTGGCTGTCTTTACCCCTGGGGTGAGGATGTATCCACAGCCTCCTGCCAGTGTTTGAGCTACACCTTCCCCAAATCCTTAGGCAAATGATATTATTCTGTCCTCTGCTCTTTTTTAGAATTTTCTTTCAAGCAATTTAAGCCAGGATATGCAATTATTCCTTGTAACAGACAGAAGCAGTTTTCTAACTGTGTGAGGACTGGTTTTAACTGTGTTTGAATTGTAGTTCAACACCTACAAGATTTTCGTGGTTTGATTAAGTTTTTTTGTTTGATTTTTGTTTTAGGGTTTTTTTTAATTTTTATTTTTGTTTTGTAGAGTATTTTGTTTGTTTTTTGTTGATTCCTGTAATACTTACTTGCTGATTCCTCTTTAATACTTCCTAATGTCAATGTGATGGCTTTAAAATTTTCCAGTAGCTGGGAGGGTCTGTCATAGTTTGATGTTTCCATAATCCCAAAGTCTCACATCTGTAACTCAGTATGGGCAACTAGTTTGTGTGATGAAAACAATCACAATAAAGCGTGGGTAAATCAGAGCTGTGCTCCTCCATGCAGTCATCTTTGGTTTATTTATTAATTATTTAAGAGTAAAATTTAGAAGCCAAGTCTCACTGTGATAGATGTATTACCTTAAAAAAAAAAACATATAATTCTGCCTATCTTTTAAATATGAAGTAGGATTGGCAGGTATTTTATCTAACTGCTCGGCATAGTGTAACATGCTATTCCACAGTTTCTCAGTTATTCATTATTTTGATGCCAAACAATTTTCATGTGCTGAAAACAGAACAAAGGGAAGAAAATCAGGGTTCAAACCATAGTCCTAACAAAGTCAATGGTGTTTTCAGAAAATTGGATGAAGCCTCAATTTTAAAATAAATAAACTGCATTTAAAATGAATGCTGAAAAAATAACTGAGTTTATACATTTATTTTCTTTAAAAGGATGAAGAGGATTATATATATATATGTATGCACTTTATTGTGGATCCAGGGTCTGCTTCCACAGTCCTTTCCCAGAGCTATGCTCCATAAGACAAGGTGCACTCTGGATCTCTCCCCACCCACCCCCTACCCACCATCCTTCCATGGCTCTTTCTTGCTTGCTGCAGTAAGCTAACTGAAAGCATACAGACTGGACTGGAGCCAAAGCAACATTAAGCCTCTTTTTGATAATCACAAAGGATATCAACCTAATCTAGGGCTTAACCTATTATTACAGTCAAGATCCCCCCAAAAAATTTACAGGGTGTATTGGATCTGGCTGAGATGGAGTTAATTTTCTCCACTGTAGCTTTCCTAGTGCTGAGCTTTGCATTGATAGCTAGAAAGGTGTTGGTAGCACACCTGTGTTTTGTCCACTCTTGAGTGCTGCTCCACAGCATCAGGGCTGTCTCTCCAACATTCACACCTCACCAGTAGACCAGGGTGGACAAAGTCTTGGGAAGGGGCACAGCCCAGAGAGCAGATCCAAAGTGACCACAGGGAGAGTTCATTCCATAGGATGTCTACTCAGCAGTATAAGCTAAGAGGGGATAGGAAGAGTAGGGGGAGTTGGGAGTGGGCATTTGTTATTACATTTGTCTTCCAGGGCAAATGCTATGCATGCTGAAGCCCTATTTTCTGAGAGGTGGGGGGGAATTGCCTGCTGATGGGAAGAAAAGAATAAACATTTTCCTTTGGCTCTGTACCCAGCCTTTGCTTTTTCTTTATTAGAAGTACCTTGATCTGACCCACAGGGTTTTTTTCATTTTATTTTCCCTGTGCCCCATCCTGCTGAGGAGAGTAGTGATAGAGTGGCTGGTGGCCATCTATCAAAGGAGAACTCACCCCATAAAGTAATGATGGTACACTTCTTCAGCCAAAACAGCTCTGAGGCAATTGTTCTGCTGGATATCTTCAGCTGAGAAAGGCCCATATTTTATTGTCTGTCTTACAGCAAGAGTTTGGGGACAATACTGCAAATATGTTAGGGCCTGGTTTGGCACTGGCGACTCACTGGCGCTATGATGCACAGCTCCCCCCTGCATTTTGGGCTGCAGGGAGGCAACACTAAGCATTCTGTGCTCTCTTCCTCATTAGCCAAGATGCTACATGGTCCCTGTATGCTGTGGAACAGCTCTCCTCCAGAGGAGCACCTGACCTGTGGAGTGTGCATGCATCCTCCTGACACTTCACAAATGTTGATATGGCCCCAAACTATTTGTGCTGAGAGCACACCTGGATCCCAAACATGGAAGGTTTTGCCATTGTCACTGATCAGGTTTTCCCTACTGATGTGTGAAGATATAGTCCTAAAACTTTAGTTTTCAAGCGGGAAATGTCCTTTCTCTCTTGACCTCCACTTGAGTCTACAGGATTTACTGGCAAGGCTCCCTGCAGCATCAAAGACTTCCCAGTGCACAATGACACATGGAGTTTCTCTCCTTTAGGAAGAGACCCTGGTACAAGAATGAAACTTCATTCACTTCAAATTTTGACATTGCAACTCCAAGAAGTGCAGATAAACTCTGATGTTAACTCTGATGCACACTTTAAGCAGTGCACAAAATCAATTCCTATTGATTAGTATTAATTTAATAATCCAAAAAACAGTTGCTATTAAAGCAAGAAGAAAGCTAATGCTCTGTTTCCAAGTAAATGATACGCAGTAAATAGACCCTGAGAGATGCAAATATTGTCTGGCTTCATTTTTCTTTAGCAGGAAGTCTGAACGATAAAAGTGTCAGCCTCACGGTATGAAAATTTTTAAATGTAAAGGCAGGTAATGAAAGAATAATGTCTGTCCCCTGTGACTGCAGCCCACCCACCATCACAGTGTGATGCTTGTGCTGATGGCAGGTATCCCTTGCTAGCCTGGCACTTGTTTCAGGCACTCAACTGCAGGGAGGCTATGAGTAACTGCAGTCCTTGCAGAACAGAGCTCTTCCGTAGAGCTTTGGGAATTTGGTAATGTGAAAATGCAACAAAATTACCCTGTGAAGTCCTGAAAAAAAGGTAAGGAAAAAAATAACTAGGGAAATGGCTTGAGTTACTAAAAAATTTAATTTACCATGCATTAATTATTGGTTAATTAAGTGTGTCTCTGAAAGTTTTACTGGCATTCAGATCTTCAGTGGTTCTAATTACTTTTGCTCACTGATGGGATAAGAATGTTTTGGAAAATAGAGGGCAACACCATCTTTGTGTGATTCCATAGAAACTTTGTAGATATAATATAAAAATTATTCCCATAATAATTTTGATTTATTTAGAGGAAACCTACAATTTGTAAAGAGATTTGTTTTCTGATTAGTACTTAGTTCTTAAATTCCTGTTGGACTACCTGTAAAGGTTTATTTCTACTCCTATTTTTTTGTTCATTTTGCATTTATGTTTAGTGAGTATAAACAGCACACCAAGGCCACAATCATGCTCACCTAGTGCTGGAAAATCTACTGATTTTTTGGTTGCCTGGTTGGATCCTATGGAGTAACCTTTTCTCAAAAGCAGAGATGAAGGAAAGGAAGATCAAAGGTAATGTTTATAGTTATAAAGTAAAATTAGCTGGAGAAAAGGAATAGCAGATCACAGAACTGTGATTGTGTCCCACCTTGTGTGAGATGGCAAGACAACATGAACCTCCTAAGATGGTATCAGGTTTCATGTCGTGAGAACATTGATTTTATGAAGGCTGGCAATAATTTTAAACAAAAAGAGTGGCAAGGACTCTGCAGTGCACTGACTGCTTTCCTCTAGATACAAAGGTGAAAATAACAGTACTCAGTCTTGCAAGTTTTTGACCTGATTTCATCCTATTTCAAAATCACAAATAGAACTGCTGGCAACCTTTGGCATGAGGACAGTTCTCCTATATATTTTCACAATTTCCCCTGACAGTATGGGTGGCCAATAATTAGTTCCCTTTTGTCACCATATAAAAACAAGTAAGGAAAAAAGGTCTTTAGGTGGGTTTAGTACCCTTGATAATCTTCCTTTATCCATAGTAAAAAACCCTAAAAAAATACAGTAGTTGAAAAGTCAGTGGCATAAGATTAACTTATTGCATCCACTTAGGGATAAAGGTATCGAATTAAAAAAGTGGGGGATGACAATATTAAATTAGTATCTGATGCAGTGCAGAGTATCATTCCAGTTCAGAATATTCTATTTCTTGTGCAGCAGTTACTTGAAGTAAACATCACAGTGCCAAGTTTCAGTATATGGAGCACTACACTACCTGTTTACTGTTCCATAACATCAGGGAAGGGTTCAAAAATCAGTAAAAAATATATTTTGTCTGAATTCTTCAACTTACCTGCCCGCATTTTAAGTTTATCAGGAGTCAATAGGTGTTCCAAGTAACATTTTGTCTATCAGAACAGATTTTGAAAGCTAAAGTTCCTTGATGTGTGCTGCTGCACAGGTCTGTAGTATTCTAAGGCTTATTTTTGTATTTTTAATAGACCTGTGGGAATTCAGGAAAAGCAATAGTGATACCTGAAACTCTGAGCAATGTGGCTGTGACATCCTGTAATATTAAAAAGATGGTAGCTTGTGAAAGACTGCACAAAACCAGAGACAACTGGTAAATAAGAAAGATAGAACTACAAAAAGTACTTAAAAGAGACAGGTACCCTTTGAAACCTGAGCTCATGGGCTTCCTTCAAGGTATAAATTAAAAGTCCTATTTTCAGTTACAAAAACTCACTTTTAAATATCTTTTACTGAAAACAAGCAAACATTTTAAAATTTTTAACTTTATAAAAAGCTCCACTCTGAAGTATCTGCATGATATGGGCTTAGAGTTTATTTTTTATCTTTTTCATCTTCTCTTCACTGGGCAAACCAGAATTTGCTGTTTCCACGTAAAGGTCATTAGTAGCCTGAAGGTCTATGCAAATCCTTCACACCAAACACTAACATTGGAATGGAGTGAGTGATAAAAGAACTAAAGAAATTTAGATTAGAAACTACTCTAAGTAAAAAAAGGGGTGGGGGCTAGCAACTTGTCAATACAATGGCTTGACTGTGGATGGTCATAACTTGTGTGCTTTTATAGCTAAATTTAAAGTTATCCTGAAGACCTGCAAAATCCTTCCAGGTGAAGATCAGAGAAGTTCAGTTTGCTTTTTACAATGTTCCTTTCCTGGTATGTCCTGTGTCATTCTTTTCTGAAGACATTGACCATATGATGATATTCAAATGGCCAAGCGTTTACAATTTCCAGATCTGCCAAATAGCAAATCAACCTTTATAATTAAAGGTGACAAGCTGACAAGGAAAATGAATGTAAAATTGTATACGTATATGAATTTTTATGTCAGATTGCCGTCTGTGCACTTGTTTTTTCTTTGTCAATAGCCGAAGGCTCATTTCCCTGTACTAGAAGTGCATTTTATTTCGAGGCCTTCAGACAGCTCCCCTTCGCCCTAGTGAATTTGCTGATTAATTTTGGATGCTTCTCTTAATTAACACCCCAAAGGAAGTCTAGATTTTCTAGCCTATATTCCATGTAAAACAAGTGAATCTGAAGAACAATGACCTAAGGAGACAGGCACGCTGTGTCCGAATGACATTACAAGAACATTGAATATCTCACAAGTCAGGACCTGGTCAGGCAATGCCTAGGGAAAATGTAGGCCTTTAATCAGGGCAGAAATGAGATTCATATTAGTCCAATTTCATTTTCTTTATTGCTGACAAAGAGAGGCTGGGATGGATGCCACCTGACAGTTGAAACATGGTGCTCCTATGCAGGAACGGGTGCCTCTGGCCTTGATTAATAATTGGTACCATTTTAACTTGCGGGCAGATAAGTTGATGATGGATGAGAGAAAAAGAGTGAAGTGATTTATTATAAAATTAGGATAAAATAACGAACTGGCTAATTGCACACAAGCCTCATAAAATGTAGCTGTGGAGTCAGAAGTGCAATGCCAGGCAACAATAATTTCCACCTCACTTTTCACAATGAGATCTTAAAGCAAAAAAAGATCGAGACAACTCTTACTTGTGGAGCTGCTATATGCTGAAAAAGCCTTTCCCATTCTTCTACTTCAAGCAAATAAAACACTGAGATGTATATTTCAGGTTTTATTATTACTGTTACACTAGAAAAGGGAACAGTAGAACTAAACAGTCCACATTAAACCAACTGTTGCTTCTCTGTTAAAACTAATAAAACCTTGTGATTCTGTGATTTCTCTGCATACTTCAGCAGAGTAAAAACATCTAAACTTATGAAACTGAAATGCATATATGTTAAAATCAAAATTGAATACCAAAAATCAACTTGCAATGTCTATTGGCACCTGTAGAAATGTTCAACTCTTTGGTAGTTATCATTCCTCTAGTTCACTTTTTGATGTCTGAACTTCCAAAATTGTGCTCTGACAACTATTTTAGAAGCTGAGTCATCTATTGCTCACTATTTTATGCTGCATATATCTAGCAGAGTACAATTGCAGATTAAAAAAGCATGTGTTATAATAACCATTGGCTGTCTGATAAATATATTTATTTCACTGTTATGAATATTATTTTTAATTTGCAAGACAGATGCTTGGTCACTTTCCCTTGGAAATATTTAAAGTCCAATCTTCCCTTATTCATTGTAAAGTTTTGCTATTAGCAGTTCTAATCAATATCCAAGAGATTTTTTCTGCAAGCTCAACTATTAAAAAAGATGAAATTACTAAATTAAATACAGCTGCCAACAGTATTGTCCCAATAAGATGAGTTCAGTTATAAAACTTAAAATAAATGTAGCATGGGGAGCTAAAATTAATATTCATGCAATTGATTTCTATTCTACTCCTAAGACAAAAATGTGTCAATTTCTCCTTATACTCCACAAAGGCTCCCATGCTGAATGTGCCATGCAGATTAGGAGGCAGGATTTTCAAATAATAATTTGAAAACACTTTGTTTTGGTTCAAAAGCCACAATCATGCCTGAAGAGCATTAAACATTTTCCATATACCTAAAGAAAAATAAAAATTACACATCTCATATCCCTTAAATATTACAAGGTTTTATATCTGATCCACTCTTGAATTCCTATCATGACTGGCAATTTTTTTTTTTTTTTTAAGATTTGAAAAAAGTTAACCTGAATTAATTTCTAAAGTGAACTCTTAAACTGCATTGAATTCCACAGGAAATTCTGTTTCAAAATTTTAAGGTATCTTTAGCATGACAAAACTTCATGAATTAGAGTAAACTGAATTAAGACTGTTTCCAAATAAGAGTATCCACCATTTACTTAAATTTTTTTAAACTCAAGTCAGTTTTATCTAAACTAACATCTTCAAGCATACCCTATACAAAAATCCTTTCACACTGATTCAATTCAAGAGTTTATTTGGGAAAAAAGCACCTCAGGTGAAAGGTGAAGCACCATCCTGTTTTGTCTGATTCCAAAATTATGAAATTTATAATCATGTCTGTCAAAATCTGAAGGCTACATTCCATCATGACCATCAGAATAGAGATTTGAGAAAAATGCATATTACTTTGAGAAAGGAGATAAGACAGTAATACTGCCTGTGTTGTCCTTGCAAATTGCATCGTCTTCTCGCCATCAATACCTGTGTTCTTTCAATATCTCAGAGGTTTCACAGTTTAGGGTAAAAGGAAATCATCTTAATTAACTGTAGTGCTTTAAGGTCATGAGATAAATAACATTACAAGGACTGACTTGTGCTCTGAGCTTCTGCTCTGCTCGAGAAGGAACAGCATGGCTGGCTATGACAAGGACACTCTTCTGCAAGCCAAATTGCAGGAGGAGTTCAGGCCATCCTGTCCCTTGTCTGTGTGAGGCTGGTGCCAGGCATGGACTAACTCCACATCTTTGCTACTTTGCCTCTGATATCTTTGCTAACACTGGGACTCACATGCCTAGCAGAGCTGAGGCTTGACATTCTCCATACTGCAAACGTGACAGCATTGGGGTAGCATCACTAATGTCTGGGAGGCTTGTGGCTGAAACAATAACATTATATCAAAGGTTAGGACAGCTGAACAATTACTCACTGATAAAGATAGCTGAAAGCA